>NC_080744.1:67092861-67395892 GCF_020826845.1 Diceros bicornis minor | reverse complement strand
TGGGTGCACCTGGAATCAGGCCCTGGGGTTCCAGCAAGGGAAGGCACAGCTCCGTTCCTCGAGACCCTCGCAGCTTGGTAGGGGAGGTGGATGTGGGGTTGGATGGTGACTGTACGTGCATGTGATGATTCTAAGAGGGAGGGTTCCCAACCCACTGCGGGGGTCAGGGAAAGCTTTGAATGGACCTCAGAGAATGAGTAGAAGTCCTCCAGGTGGAGAAGTCTGAGGAATGGAAGAGGAAACAGTATTTGCAAAGGCCTGGGGTTATGGGCTTGGCTGCAGTAATGTGAGCTCCAGGAAAGCAGAGAGAATCTTGTCAGTTGTGGTTGCAGCTGCATCTCTAGCATCCAGAACAGTGCCTACAATACATTCTTGTTGAATGAATGAGATGACAGAGGGGAGAGTATCTGGAAGAGATATTGAGTAACTCTGTCAGGGCCAGCTCCTGGGAGCTAGGGCCCCAGATCTGTGTCCTGCAGGTTCTAGGGAGCCACTGAAGGATTTTGAGCGGGGGTGGGGTGGATGGTGGTGTTAATGATCATAAGGATGATGGGGGCCTGAGATCCAGTTCTTCTCATGCTTCATCCCTGCCTGCCTCACTCCAAGCTCACCCCCGCATCCCCAGGCATTTCCAGCTGCCTCCAATTTTAGCCTCTCATTGTCTAGAGAAGCAAGTGGTGAGTCTGGGCTGGGCCATCCCAGCCAGGGTTCTGGCCAGGAGGTCTGCAGGCGCGGGCTGGTGGAGTGGGACTGAAATGGCTAATTCAGGCTCAGGAAATACTTTTATGTTGGTATTGGTTAACTCTGAGAGGAAGAGGCCTTGGGAAAAAACAAAAACAAAGCCCACATTCCCAAGGTCACCAGTGGCCACACCCAGCCCACATGATAGGAAAGAGCAGGACTGCACCCAGGAGGCACTTGCCCTGTTAGCATGCTGGTGCCTGTCTGTAGGATGGTGCCCATGTCTGAACTGCTGGATGCACACCAGATTAAAGCCCCAGAAGTCAGACTGGCAGTTTTTTCAGGTTGGGCAAAATTAATGGGTTCGGGTGGGCTTAGGGGCGGTGAACACGTGCTTGGATTTGGGCCTGTAACACCTGGGCAAACACATGGACTGCAACTCTATCCAGCTCATGAGGCCTGCCCCTGCCCATAGCAGACATCACTAATCAATTGTGGCATTCCTTTCTCCTGAGCTCAGATGAGCGATTTCCTCTAGAACTGCATTCTCCAAGGGCTACTGAGCACTTGAAATGCAGCTCATCTGAATTGAGAGGTGCGGTAAGTATAAAAGACACAGTGAATTTCAAAGATGTTATATGAAAAAGAGAATTTATCTTATTAATAAATTGTTATATTGATTACATGTGGAAATGAAAATGTTTTGGATATATTGGGTTAAATAAAATATATTATAAAAGTTAATTGCATCCGTCTCTTTTACTTCTATTTAATGTGGCTACCAGAAAATTTAAAATGATCTGCGTGGCTCACATTAGATTTCATTGGACAGTACTGCTGTAGAATATTTGCAGGGAATGTTGTCTTTTTCGTTCACGGCTAAATCTCCAGCACCTAGAATAGTGCCTGGCACATAGTTGGTGCTCAATAATTATTTGTGGAATGAAAGAATGAATCCTGATCAACATTGCTCTCCAGGGAGCTGCCACCAATTGATCAGATGGGGTGTATTTGCTGCCTGGGGCTGAAATCCTCCCGTTGGTAGTTTCTGATTTTCAAGCTTTGTTACCCTCTCGGGACTCTCTCGACACCTGGGAGGGGTGGTGGGAGGGTGCTCGGGTGAATGCGCTGTGCGTCTGAAAGCGAACTTTCAGTTCCTTCTGATAAGGAAGCAGAGCAGCCTGCAAGTGATAAGGAAGTCACCTCTCATGGGTGTTTGCATGTCTGGGGTGCTGGGGGTGCTTCCAATCCACTTCCTGGCTCCAGCCCCTGGCCCCTAGGGACAAACGAGGAAGCTCTGGAGACTTTGAGTTTCAGGGGGAAATGGGGCCACCTTAGTCTTTCCCCAGCAAGCAAGGGCTGTAGCCTGGAGCATCCTTGTCTCTCCAATGCAGCAGGAGCCTAAAAATAGTCTGCAGTTCCAGCCTCCCCCACAGCCGCCCGCACGGAGTGGAGCCCTGCGCCGGCCAGCTCCTCCGCAGCCAGACTGTCTGCACGGTCTGCCGCAGCCGCGGACCCCCACCGCCGGCTCCTCGGCCCGTCCTGGCTGCCGGGGGACCTGAGCTCAGCGCTCCCACTGTCAGGCCTGCTAAGGGTCTGCCTCCTGCTCTGTGCTCCTAAGCCAACTGGGCCCTGACTCCCTGGACATCCAGACTCCGTGCTCTGTCCACTCTCCTGTTCTTGAGGGGATGCTAGCCAGACACAGAGGCGGGATGAGGGTGTTCCAGGCAGTGGAACCAGCACGTGCAAAACCAAGTGGTGTGAGAAACCAGGGCACGAAGGAAAGGGTTAGCCATTTGGAAGGCTGGTCGAACAAGATGGAGTGGTGGGGCCAGGCACAGGCTGGAAGGCAGTGGGCAGGTCTGCTGGCTCCCACCTGCCATGCGTGGGTCCTCCAGGTGTCTCTGTCCTGCCCCACGGCAAGGGTCCTGCCCCTCTTAGATCTGGCAGCCCGGGGTAGGGCTATTGCCACTCTGTCCACACCATGTGTAGAACTCAGGGGGACCCTCAGTGTCAGGGCCTGTCTCCCTACTCTGGGCCTTCCACATCTGTGATTTGTGGGAAGCCCCGGTGTCTTCCAGATCTGAGCTTCTGGGGTTCCTGCCTGCTCATCAGGGCTGCAGGTGGGCAGGCAGTTCTCCCCACTGAGGCCCAGAGAAAGGAGGCACTCAAGGCAACCTGCAGCGTCTGGCAGAGCTGGGACCAGAACCTCTGTCTCCTGATGCCCAGCGGGGACCCATCCCCTCACTCTGAGGTTCGATGATCACTGTTGGGGGCACATCCTGGTCTGAATCTGAAGAATGGGGTTTGGGGCCCACTCTGTGGAGAGCCTTCCTGGTGGCAAGAGTGAGTGTGCAGGTGACACTGTTAGCCCATGACGGTTTCTCCATTCTGAGCTGAGCAGGGTCCCAGCTACAGGAAGTGGGGGCAGCTGAAGTCACAATTTCCTCTTCTGGGGGGCGACTTTAGGGGAAATGCCGAGCTCATGCGGTGGTTCTTCCCACAGCCAGTGCTGGGAATCCTATTACCAAAGCCCCTCCTTGCCCTGACATCTCCTGGTAGGCTGGTCACCGCCCTCGGAGGCAGAGCGGCAGTATGGGTATCACTGTCCCCCACAGACAGACGGGGACGAGGCCAGGGGTGGGGAGCTTCTCGCCCAGGGCTACCTGGTCCATGAGAACCTGGCTTAGAACCCAGGGCTCTTGCCTCTTCCCGCCCCCACACAGCACCCACCCTCAAGGAAGCAGAGGTGGGTGTGATCTGGATGGTTCTGGGCCAATGTGAAGGTGTTGGCGCAGGTTTCCAGACTAGAGGTTTTTCTCACTCCCACCGCTCCCCTCATTTCCCAGCATGTGGGAGCCCTCCTCCACGTGTACATCAGCCACCATGAGGTGTCAGATAGTCTTAGGACATTTGTCCCTGGCTCTGGGGCCTGTCAGAGGTGCTCCCTTCCCCCAGCCACCTCAAGAGCCCAGAGCCACCTGGAGCTCTTCTGCACCCTGGAGAGTATCCTTGGGACCCCAGACCCGTTTCTCAGCTTGAGGAAACCGCAGCCCCCGGAGAAGGCCCAGACTGGCTCTGTGAGTGAGGAGGTATGGGACTATTGACATCCTAGCCCTGATACCTCCCTTCCTGAACTCTGCCTGCTGCCGACTCACCTCCTCTGGAGGCCCACCTCAATCGTGGGTGGAAACAGGCAGAGTATCAGTGTAATGAGAGGAGAGCCCTCTGCCCTGGCAGCCGTAGCCAGGGAAGATGGAATTGTGGGCTTCTCTCTCTCTATGCCTTTCTGCTGTTCTCTCTGTGTCTCAGTCTTATTCCTTCTCTGTCGGTCTCTCTGTCTCTTCTCCTGATTCTCTCTGTGATGTGTTCTCTTGTGTTCACTCACATGGAACAAGCATGTACACACATAAAACACAGGCACACGGGACCACACACGTTACCTGCTCACATGTACACACGTGCAGGCATGCACATCTGTGTGTATGTGCACCCTCGCACAGAACCCTCCCTCCACTAGTCTTGTCCACATACTCAGAGAAGGGGGGGCCTTGAAGCTCTCTTTTCATGTGTCGGTAGGCTCAGGGCAAACCCATGTCTAATTTCTAGGCTGTCCCTGCCTCCCTGGCACTGGCACCTGGGAGCTGGAAGACCTAGGCTGGGACCCCCACTGATACCTGGGGAATCTAGTGGGGATTCCTGGGCCAACACGACCTGCAGAGAGAGAGAGCGAGACCTGCCTGGAAGGGAGCAGAGGAGAGTGGAACGCGAAGATGCAGCGTGGAGTTGATGATGCACCCATCCAGAGGGTCTCCAGCCCCTATCCCATTTCATACCCCTTCCCCGAGGTCCTGCTGAGATGCCCTATGACCCCCCGAGGAGCTGGGAACAGAGCACAACTGGACCACAGGAAGCCTCAGGGCAAGGTGGCTGACGGGAGGAAGGCTGACTGAAAGTGAACCCTGCCCAAGGAGATCAGGGAACTGGACGTCCCAGGTGGGGGCGGGGTGGGTCATGGTGACAAAGCCCTCTGTTCCTGTCCTTTCAAGACAATGGGCCAGATAAGGCCCCACAGATACTTGGGTTTCCTGGGTGTGTCAGGGCTTCCTGGAATGTCTGAACTTCCTAGTCTCCCAAGGTCGTAGTGATCCCCCGGGGGTGATGTTGGGGTGGGGGGTGGGGGTTGTACAGGCAGGAAGCCCCTGGAGTCACCAAGGACCTGCCCTGCCCTGGCATCTGGGCTCAGGCGGTCCCCAGAGCCTGCATCTATCCACCACCCTTAGCACATGGGCCAGCTCTCCGTTCAGAGCAGTCCACTTACTGAGCCCTATTAAGTGCAAGCTCTCCATGGAGGAGGCTGGTGAAGGGCAGGAGACGGGGCTGAGCATCTGGACACCTCTCACAGCTGGGGCAGGACTTAAAGCCCCTGCAGGGACTGGGGCTACCCCGCAGGAGCCCAGAGATCTTTCTGGAAGGTGTCACTCATCTCTACCCTCTTTGCCAGAGAGGGGCATTGGTCAGCCAGCTGCCTGGCTAGGCTTCCATGGGCAAGACTACGAGGACAACATTATAAATAGTGATGGTGGTGACCATACACCCTATATCACACGTATGCCTGAGATTGTTTTAGAAGTTATACGTGAATTATCTTGGTTAATTTTCTCACCAGCCCTATGAGGTTAATACTCTTATTGTCTCCATTTTATAGTTAAAGGAACTGAGGCACAGAGAGGGTAAGCAGTTTACCAAAACATCACAGCAAAAAGATGCAGCTAATCTTCGTCCTCAAGAAACTGGAGTTTTTGACCATTTTATCTGATCTCGTTCACTCATTCTGTAGTTATTTATTAAGATCCCCTTCTTTGCTGGGCTCGGGGTTGACACAGAGGGTATACATAGTGGAAGTGAACAGACAGATGGGGTCACTCTGGCAAAATGAGAAAGGTCAGGCCTGGGGCAGAGCCAGTGCCGGGGGACCGGGGCGCCTCACACACCATCCTCTCAGACCTGATGCTTGGACATCAGAGGAAGATGATGGCACCACCTGCTCCAAGAGGCTCAGAGAGGGGAGGGCCACCCGCCAATCTATCCTCTGAGGGACCAGAGGCAGGCTGGCCAGGGGCCCAGACCCTCTGCTCTGGCTGGGGGGCTGCTGCAGGGGGCTGGGGAGGGGATCAGCCTTCTCCTTTAGCTGGATCCTGCCAGAACTATCTCAGGGAGTAGCTACTTTGGGGGCTGGAGGGAGCCCACATCCTGTTGGTGAAGTGAGCATCATGGTGAAGTGAGCATCCGGGGGCAAGGACCCCCGTGGGAACCCGAAGCTGAGTAAGGCTGAATCAGGTTGACTCAGTGGAAACCTCTGCCCACTGCTGTCTCCAAGCCAGATGCTGCTGTCAGACCAAAGGAAGAACTTCCGAACTGCCGGTACATATACTGCTGGAATGCATGCCAAAAAAGAGGCCTTTGGGAGGATGCCCCAGCCCTGAGGCTCTGTCATACCTCATCTGGCCCTGGGAAGCAGGCTGCTTATGGGGAAACTGAAGGAGGAGACAGGACCTGTGCTATAGTGGAGACTGCAGCCATCCCCTGAGTCCCCTTGTTGTGGGGGCACCTACCCTGAACCTGGGGACACAAGGAGACGACTTCATCCCTCTACAAGGTCCCCAGGTCTCCTCCCCTACCATCTACTCCTCATAGGCTGCGTCTGGGGAAAGGGGTGGGGTGAGGGGGTGGGGCCTTCCCATGGCAAAGAATGGCTCATGTGGGAATGGTACTTCCAGAGAGGCACAAACAGGCAAGCAGACCAGCCAGCCAGGCAGGTCCAGCCTTCCAGCTCAGCCCTGGGGAGGTGGTTTGCCTTTATTTATTTATTTTTTGAGATAAAAATCACCATTTTAAAGTGAACAATCCAGTGGTTTTCAGTATATTCACAACGCTGTGTGACCATCACTACTACTGGAACTTTCCATCACCCCAAAAGAAACTCCATACGCGTGAGCAGTCACTTCCCCTTCTCCTGCCCCCACTAATTTGTTTTCTGTCTCTACGGATTTGCCCATTCTGGACACTTCATATAAATGGAATCATACAGCGTGTGGCCTCTGTGTCTGGTTTTCTTTCACTTACCATGATGTCTTCAAGGTTTGTGTCGTGACAACATGTCATCCATGTGGTAGTATGTATCAGTACTTCACATCTTTTTGTTGCCAAATAATATTTCATTGTATGGATACGCCATATTTTGTTTATCTATTCATCAGTTCATGGACATTTGGGTTGTTTCTACTTTTTGGCTACTGTGAATAATGCTGTATGAACATTGGTGTACAGGTTTTTGTGTGGACATATGTTTTCCGTTCTTTTTGGTATCTAACTACCTGAAAGTGGAATTGCAGAATCATATGGTAATTCTATGTTTAACTTTTGGGGAACTGCTAAACGGCTTTCCACAGAAGTCGTACCATTTTACAGTCCCACCAACAATCTGTGGTTCCAATTTCTCTGCATCTTCACCAGCACTTGTTATTTTCCGGACCGTGTTTTTTCAGCACATATTTTGTTGAGCACTACTTGGTGCCCGGGCTGTGCTTGGGGGAGGGGAGGCAGGGGCCCTGAGACTCAGGCTGCTCTGGCAGAGCCAAGGGGACAGGGACACGAAACAGCGGCGGCTGCTGATGAGTGGAGTGAGGAGTGATGGAGGCCCTAGGTGTGAGGGACAAGCAGGGCAGGCTTCAGGGGAGGCGACATCTATGCCGTGGTCCCTGGTCCCTGCCCTCACCCCCTTCCCAGGACCCATGTCCCTGGGAAGGGTGGTGGTCGGGGTGCAAGTGCCTCCATGCCACCACCGGAAAAGCCCCATCCTTGGCTGGAATCCACCCGTCAGAGCCTGCTCCTTCGTGTGGAGTCTTCATCTCCAGATCACACGCCGGCAGCCGGGGCCAGATGAGGAAACTGAGGCTCTGAGGGGCAATGATTTGCCAAAGTCACCCCAGAAGGCAGTGGCAGAGGGAAGACCAGAGCCCTGATCTCCAGCCCCCCAGCCTGGGGTCCTTTTAGCTCTGCCGGGGTGAGGCCTGGGGTAGCATGAAGCTGGAGGTGGGGAAGGGGAGGTGGCAGGAGGCTGCAAGGGGGCCAGGGAGGAGAAAGCCAAGCTTCAAAAATTCTCTCAGGCTTGGGGGACGGGTCTCTGGGCAGGCTGTGTGTGGGTGAGGGGTGAGCAACAGAGGCCCCTGGGGCCTGCTCAGACCTGTTTCTCCTCTGCGCAGTTTCAGTTCTGCCTCCCTGCCCCCATGAGACCCCAGGGTTACGGGTGGGATGACTCTTAGTCAAGCACATCTTGATCCCTAGGGGGTGGGGGTAGAGGGATAGGCCCAACATCCGTCAGTGAGCCTCCTCTCTCAGCCTGCCTTCCTTTCCCCACCAGGTCCCGCAGTCTGTGGGAGGAGGCTGGAGGCCTGGCTGCGTCCATCCTCAGCAGGTAGGGGCGAGCTAGGGCCCGGCCTGGCTGGCTGACAATGTCGACGGCTTCTCCTGTTTTCCTCTCTCGGAGCTTGGAGCCGCCAGTGGCAGTGACGGGCCCCCGAAGCGAGGCTTGGGGACTGTTGACTGTTTGCTCAGTGAACTCATACTTTATAGGACTAAGTTGACAAGCACTCACCCCCTTACTCACATACCCTCAGTGACTCACAGGGCCCCAGGTAAGTCCCTGGTCACGTCAGGTGTCAGGGGTGTGTGGGGGGGGGTGGGGAGGGGGGATACAGCCCCCCGTCCTCCTGGACAGCAAGAGAGGCCTTGGTCCTCCTACCAGTGTGCTCAGGGCACTGAAATAGGCAGTGGTGTGGTGCTGATGTGGGTGCCGACAGGTGGGACCAGCCAGACCTGGGCGCTCAGGTGGGTGGGCCGGCTGCCCCAGGCCCTGCCTGAGCCTGTAGGAACACATTCTATCCCACCACAGTGATGTGAGCTCAGAGATTGTGTCACAGATTTACCAAAGATGGTCCCCATTCCAGGCCTTGGACCACGCTTGCCCTTGTCAGGGGCCTTTGAGGCCCTGTGGGGGAGATGTCTGGGGCTGCTTCCATGTCTTTGGTTCTCTGGGGTCTCTCTAGGGTTGGGGTGCATCCTTCAGGGGCTCTGGGCACTGGCAGAGAGACCTCAGGCCTGCCTTGACTTTCCTTCCTCCCAACCCCTTTCGCAGCAGACTCCTTCCAGAGGCCTCCGCAGGCAGCTGGCTCTGGGAGCTGGGAGGGCGCCACATCTCTCAAGCCTACTCCCTGCCCTCTTGTCCCCTTCCCCCCATGCCCATTTCCTCATCTGAGGCTCAGCTTACTCAGGCTGACGTTTTCTTTCTATCTTTTTCCCTGGCAGCCCCCATGCCTATCCCAGTGGCTGCTGTGAAGAAATGCGTGTGGTGGGGGGAAGTCCAGAAGATGATGTTCTCGACGTGCCTGCTGCCACTCTGGCCTCCTGAAGGCCTCAGTTCCCCATCATGGAGCTCCCTTGGGGCTTTGGGGGCAATTTTTGGATCTTTAGCAAAAGGCCTCTGAGGGGCTGGGTTTTCCTTGGGGCTGCCCTGGTGTTGTGACTCTGTGGGGTGGGGGATTTTGGCAACACCAGGGGCTCAGTATGGCTGAAACTCCCCGGAGGGCTTAGCTGCCCAAGTCTGAGCCTCCATGCTGCTCCTGCCAGGCCTGTGGCTCTGCGAGGACAGACATCAGGACATTGTCCGTGCATTTGGGACGAGCGGTCTCATGGGGGCCAGAGCTCCGACAGCAGTGAACCTGGGGCGGGAGGGCATTAAAACCAACCAGGTACTGTGTTAGTACAACAGGTGTTACCCCAGGCTGGTCAAGGGAACCTTGAATTCTGTGTTTGTGGAGAAGTAGGAGTCAGCTGGGCAAAGAAGGAGCCGAGGGTAAGTGCGGGGTCAGAGGCCCAGAGGTAGGGAGCAGAATGACCTGTTTGGGGAACTGCAAGTGTTTCCATATGACTGACTGAGTGGCGTAGGTGCACGGGGACAGGAGGGCAGAGGGCAGGCAGGGAGGCTCAGAAAGAACCCTGAGGGCTCTGCCAGGGAGCAGGAACTTTCCCGGAAGCCAGCAGTGGGGTGGAGAGCCGGAACCCTCCTGAGCCCCTCACATCTGTGCAAGGCCTCCTACAAGAAGCTGGCAGGGGCAGCCCCCACCCCGTGGCAGATGGCAGCTGATTCAGCTCCGCCTCCCTGAGGGCCAGCGAGAGGCGGCTCGCGTGAGCCAGCTGAGCCAGGGCACGGCCTGGGCTGGCTCCTCGGGGCTGCCCTCCACCCAATGTCTCAGAGTTCTGCCATTCCCTCTTCCAGGGATCTGACCGACCGCCAGCTGGGAACTGGCCCTGCAACCTGCTCACTGGCTCCTACCCTGCTCTCTCTCTGAGGGTGCCAACGTGGGGCACTGGTGTGCATTGATGAGAGGCCAGAGGCAGTGGCCAGGAGAGGAGACGCGCGTGAGGAGAACATGGTCAGGAGTCCACACCCCCTTCCCAGGGTGTGTGAAGGCTGAGAGTGTTCTATAAGAGTCTGGGGGCTGGCCTTTCCAACGCCCTCCAGCTGGGCCCCCACTGCCTCCACATACAGGCTCAAGTAGGCTGACCGTGACAGAGGCAGAAAGCAGAGCTGGCCCTCCGTCCCACCCTGGGCTTGGGCCCTACTTCTGAGGGAGGCAGCTTGATGCAGAGGGGAGGGCATGAATTCGGAGTCACCCAGCTCTGGGTCCAGATTCGGCCTCTGCTGGAGCACACGCTGGGGTGGCGAGGCAGTGGGGCAGCAGCATGTCACACATGCCAGTTACCTTTGACCTAGCAATCCCACTTCCGGAATTTTGTCCTACAGAGACACCTGCACGTACATGACATATGTATGAGATCATTCACAGCAGCACTGTGTGACAACAGAAGATTGGAAACACCCTCTATAGTCATCAACGTGGGACTGGCTTACACTCTAGCATGTCCCCATGATGGAATACTATGCAGCTGTAAAGAAGAATGTGGAAGCTTTCCATGTATGAGTGTGCAAAAAAGCTCTGGGGTTTTTGTCAAGTAAAAAAGCAAGTACAAGTCAGTCAAAAGCAGAGAAGTGGTTCATGCCCAGGTGGGGGGCAGGAAGCAGCGTGACATGCTCAGGAGATGTGGGGAGTTCAGTGTGACTGGAATGAAGGGGCAGTGCCAGGCGAGTGAGATGGAGACCAGCTTGGAAGGGCCCCTGGGCTCAGAGAAGAAACTGAAAACTACCAGGAGCCAGGGGACAGTTTTCAGTAGGTGCTGATCTGCTCTGTCTGGTAATGAGATCTGGCAAATGAAAGCAGTAACCCACATTATAACGTGCTTTACTCACGTTGTCTCATTTAGACCTCTCAATAACTCCAAACCCCATGAGGGAGGCGCTGTTATCATCATCCCCATTTTAAAAATGAGAGAATGGAGCACGGAGAGGTTAGGGAACCAGCCTGAAGTCACACAGCTGGTAAATGGCAGAAGCCAGACAAAGAACCCAGCCAGTCTGGCCCTGAGCCCCTGTCCACATCACCTTGATATCCTGCCTCTCAGAGCAGTGGCTGGACTGGAGGGGGCCGGCTGGAGGCTATTATAATAATCCAGGCAAGAAACAATGAGGGCAAGGGTTGGAAGCAGTGGCTTTCGGGATGAGGAGCAGGTGTAGATGTGAAAGTTTTTAAGGAGGCAGAAAGAAGGCCTGGTGGTCGAGTAGGTTGTGGCGGCTGTGGAGGGGAGGATCGAGTGCCTCCTGCGTGCCAGGCACTGTTTTAGGAACTGGGCTCACGTCAGTCACCAAAATAGACAAATATCTCTGCTCTTAAGGAGGTTTCATTCCACTGGGTGCAGACAGACAATACAATACATAATACACATAATAGGTACGTAAATTACATAGTCTGTTAGACCTGTGGAAAACATAAGATAAAGGTAAGGGTGATTGCCAGCCCCAGTCAAGGAGGCTTGTGACGCTGTAAATGGGCTGGTCAGGGTAAGCCTCACCAGGAAGGTGACATTTGAAGGAAGACAAGAAGGTGAGGGAGTGAGACTTACAGATGGGGGGGGTGGGGGGCTTCCAGGCAGAGGAACAGGAGAGGGAACACCCGAGGTGTTTTAGGCCTCAAGTGAAGTGCAGAGTGGGCAACTGGGCAGAGGTCTGGATGGGGGGCGGCGGGGGGCACGTTTGGGTGTTTGGGTGTCGACAGCATAGATGACATTTAATGTCTTGAGAATGGGTGAGATCAGGAGGGAGAGAGTGGAAAGTGATGCTTGGTTTCAGCATCTGGGCCAACGAGACAGAGAGAGAGAGAAGGGAGGACAGGTTTCAGGGAGATGACAAGCTGTGAGTGCTGAGGGACAGCCTGGAGGTGGTGTCCAGCAGGCATTCGAAGTATCTGCTCTGGAGCTCAGGAGAGGAGCCTGGAGGGCCAGTGCTTTGAGGATGTGGGAGGAGGGAAAGCTGGGGGTGGGAGAGGTCTGTGTCCTTGGGAGGAGGGAGCGAGAGGAAAAGGCCCAGGACAGAGCTCTGGGTGGGGGCTCATTTGAAGGAGGAGGAGGGAGAAGCAAGGAGAGGCACGTAGGAGGAGGAGTCCGGGAGGTGGGGGGAGGTCTGGGGTGCTTCTCAGGAACTGAGAGCATACACGTTTCAGGAAGAGAGAGTGAGGGATCAGCAGTATGGAACAATGCTGAGGAGTCAGATGTGGGCAGAGAAAAGCCACGGAATAACAACTGAGAGGCTGCCAGTGACGTTGGTGGAGAGTTGAGGCAGGTGTCAGTTCTCAGAGGTTAAGGGGAGGTGGGAGGTAGGCGGCGACGGAGGCAGTGAGTGGAGAGGATGCTTTCAAGAGCTGCCAGGCAGAGGCTGGAGGTCAGGGTGAGGGGACATTGAGAGAGGGTTCCTGTAGGATGGAAAGAGTCAGGCAGCGGTTTGATGCCAAGAAGCAGCGGCAGGCGGTGGAGGGAGGTTGGGAGGCAGGCAGACAAGGCGCGTGTCAGCAAGTTCCCTGGAGCCTCTCTGGGACGGGCTGAGGTGACCTCCTCCTGCTTCTCTCTGGCTCCTGGGTCCTGAGGAGGGAGGAGAGGGACGCTAAGGAGATTATGGGAGGGCGACCGTGGTCAGAGCGAAGTGACGGACAGAGGCAGGAGCGGAGGGAAGTGTCAGCCTCTTTTACAGATAACACGATGGTTGTTTCCACTGTGGCAAAAAGACCGTAAAGGAAACCCCATGAAAGCAGGGGCGTCTTTTGAAAAAATTTCCTGAACGTGCACGCTCCCCCTCGCAGCCTGAACCTGGCTACACTCAGAGGGCCCCCAAACAGAAGGGCTTCCAGGTCGGGCAACCCTGCAGACACAGAGGTGGGAGGAAGAGGCTGGGCAGGGCGGGAAGGCAGCCTTAACAAAGACGTGGAGGCAGGGAAGCCTTGTGGTACCCGGGAAGCGGGACCAGAGGGACTGCCGGGCAGAGAGGCTGAGGCCTGAGTGTGGAGACGGGCCCGACGGGCAGCGGTGACTGGGCACTCGCTGCTCAGCAGGCCTCGGGTGCCGGAGCCTTTGCCCAACGCGACCTGACCGGAGATGCCCCTGGCCCTGTGTCTACCTGCCGCCCCCGGCCTGGGAGGGCCTCCAGGTGTTCACTACCCTCTCCAGGGCCTGGGCCAAAGGTCCCAGGAGGGAATTGATGTCTGGAGGCGGGGCCGGGTGGGTGAGATTCAGGGGAGAGGTGCTGGCTTTGACTGCTGGTGTCTGGTCGCCCCTTCCCTTTCTGGGCACACCAGGACTTCACCTATTGAATCATCAGAGAAACACTCTCCGGGGGTGGATCTTTCCCGTCTGGTCTAAGGTCTCTCAGGAATCCACCTACTTCCTCTTCTTTGAAAGTCAGAACTACCTTTTGTAACGTCAGGGAAAAGGAACTAAACTTTGTATAGCCCTCCCGCCCCCACACACAGTGTGAGCAGGTGCCGGCAGGAGCTGGTGTTACCCACAGGTGTGAACCTCACATAGACCATGTGGAGGCGACATTGTTGTTCTCCCCATTTCACAGGTGGGGAAGCTGAGGCTGTGGGAGGCACGGTGACTCTCCCAAGACCGCACTGTGTAGTGGATCTAGTGAGGTCTCCGATGTGGAGGTGAGCGTGGAAAGGCCTGTCCCCTGCACATGGCTGGCCAGATGCTTCACATGGCTGGGTAATTTCTAATCTCCCCTCCTATCTCGGGCACTGGTTTCCTGGATGCCTGGGGTTCCTGTGGCTTTCACGAACATATGAGAGAGTTCCTCCATCTCTCGTGACAGGCACTCAGGGCATGAGAGAGGCTCCTAGGGGCACTGGGCACACAGCCTACTTCAGGACGCCCCTCAGTCCCTAGGGCACCCCACTGGGGACTCGAGATAGGCCCCTGAGGGGGTTGTAGGCCGGAGATTGGAGTCTGCGAATGGGACCTGGACCTGGCTCCTCAGCTGTGACTCACAGAGGCCCGCTCTCTGCTTGTCCCCAGCTCCCCACAAACACCCCGGCCACAAATGCCCCACATGTCTCTGCTTGCTTGAGTGCAAAGAGCACAGGCTCTGGGCTCAGAGACAAGGCTTCAAAGCCCACTGTATGACCTTAGGCAAGGCCTGTAGGCTCTCTGAACCTCCATTTCCTCACCTGTAAAACAGGGGTGCTAACCATAACGCCGTCCCCAGAGGGTTCTGAGGATTAGGGGAGCTTGTTCCAGAGCCTGGCTCACCGAAGGTGCTCAGTCAGTACTGCGTCCTTTCCCCCAGGACCCCAGCCTGCAGGGACGACCCCCACTGTCAGCTGCTAGGCGCCAGGACTGAGACAGCTCTGAAAGGAGACAGGGAGTGGAGCTCTAGGGTTTGGCCTCTGCTTCGGGGGCTGATGGTCCAGCCGGGAAGTCTGGGGTTCATGGCCCTTTCAGGGCCTCCTGAAGGAAGGAGGCCACAAGCTCCAGAGACAGAATGAGGAAGCAGTCGGCCGTGGCGTGGGGCCCTGTGTGGAGCACCTCCGATAGGCCCACCCCTAACATTGTGGGGCTCAGGGCAGAAGTACAAATGGAGGCCCACGTAACATGTGTCTAGATATTTAAAAGTTATAAATCAAGCCACCAAACTGCTAAATAGAGTATGTTCTGGCCTCCTACGTTGACAAACCTACCTTCATAACAACCTGGAAGGCCAGGCTGCCTTCAGAGTTCTTGGACTCCCGGGCTCCGGTGCCGGGATGTGGCAGCAGGGGGCAAGAAGATCCCCTGCCCGGCCCCAATCTTGGGCAGTGCATGTGGCCGCCCCAGGCCTTCTGTCCATGGTCCATCCACAGACCTGGCAACAGCTGCCCGCGGCCATCCCTTAGGCCCGGGGTGTGCACATTGGCTGCGGGCCCAGGGGAAAGGCGCATGCAGACTGTGGATCTGGGCCTTGTGGGTGGGGAATTCTGGGGTCCTGCATTTGGAGGAAGGGCATGGGCCTTGGGTGGGCATGTTCCCTTGGCTCACGGACTTTTTGGCCCACTCTTGGGGGGTTGAGGCCCCAGGAGGGCCAGAGTGGGTTCCTCTGGAGTGGGGGGTCCAGGGCAGGGGCCCTTCTTGCCTGGGCCTAACTTCCATGCTGCCCCCGGGGCACTTCCAGGACCTGGCCCTGGAACGAATGTTGCTGCCCTGCTTGCGCCCAGGAGCTTAAGGCATCCTGGAGCCCTGCTGTGGTGAGGCAGACCCCTGTGCCTTGCTGGGCTCACAGCCAGGGAGCAGACCCTCTGTATCCATGGACACCAGGCTCCTCTTGGGAGCCAGCTCCTTCCTTCCTACCCAGAGTGCCTTACTTTCCTCATGCCGGAGGGGAGACGGGTGTCTGCCACCACCTGCCCGCCACCTCTCTGGGACCCTGCTCTTACCCTGCCTGGTCTGGCTCTGCGGACCGCTCAGTGCTGGGCCCTGCAGGCAGTGGGCAGCCCTCCCTAGCTCGTGCAGGAAAGTGGGGCACCAACTCTACTTTAGCCGATGTTTCTCGCTCACTCAGCTGAAAAGCCCAGCTTCCCCCGAGGCTCCTAACCCTCACTGGGCACCAGCAGCTCGTTCCCTGATGCTGTGTGACAGGCCTGACGTGAGGGCTCCCGCACCTGTCCTGGCCCTGCTCCTGTGCCTCCCTCTGGGGGCACAGCACCCGCCACAAGGCTATCGGTGTCTAATCCCTCTCCCCTACTGGTGCTGCCTGCCTTGGGGCTCATGGCCCTGTCTGGGCTCCCTTGTTACTGTACATTCCCCCTCCCACCCTGGAGGGGGCAGTGGGGGGAGGACAAGGGGGATGTGGGGGTGGTGAACAGACCCTGCTTTCAGTGTTGAGAGTCAATTCAGAGACCTTTGCCATTGGGAGAGGAGGGCCCTGGGCCCTGCCAGGGCTCGGGGGTGAGAGGGATTTCCCGGGAAGGCTGAAGCACGCCTTGAGCTGTGGCCATGAGGGGCCCGTACCAGTCATGCAGCCAAGTATGTGATCAGGAACCCGCCGGACTGAACCCTCGGGAAGAGACGACCTCGTGCCTCCTCCCCCAGCCACGTAGCCCGTGGTGCCAGCAGCCACCTCGGGAAGGACTCCTGCACACACTGCCCCATTCCCATCTCTCTTTGTTTACTGACGACCTCGTTCTTGCTGTGTCAGCATCATTGCTGTCCCCTGCCAGGTGTAGCCGCTGTCCTGCAGGCAACACAGCTTCCATGATGTGGGGGCTCCCTGTAACCAGGAACCAGGTCTGGGACCGGGTAAGGGGCTGCCCACCTCATCCTGCCAGGTAATGGAGGGAGGGAGAGGCCCCCATCACCCCCTGAGCAGCTGTGGGCGCCCTGGGAGGCCCCTCCTCCTTCCTCACTGGGACGGCCCTTGTCTCCTTCCTGGCCCACTGGGGCCAGTAGCCTGACCTGTCAGTCAGTGAAGAGACTCTGGGATCGGGGGTGGTGCTCGGGGCAGTTATCACAGGCAAGGGCCCATTCGTGCCAAACTTGTGGAGGGCCACGAGCCCAGATTCTTCCCCTGCAGGCCATCCTACCGGGCTGAGGTGGGACACGGCCAGGGGCATTAGATGGAGAGGGGAATCACTGGGCCCTCCTCCTTTGCACCTGTTGTGCCCCATCTCAATGCCACCTTCCTCGCTGCCCTTGAGCCCCCACAGCACCCCCTTTCTGAGAAGCCCTCTGACTGCACAGCTCCCCAGCCTGAGTCTGGGTGAAGGACCCATCACAAGGGGTCCTTGTTCTGTGAGTTGAGACTCTGGGAAGCAGCCCAGATACACTCTTAGTCATACCCCACCACCCTCCTCAGCACATGCTGGGCCTGTGAGAGGGGGTTCATGAGGCTCCTGTGAGAGGTGAGGGGCTCCCGATGCTCACAGCACTCTGGCCTATGCCTCAGTTGCCCATCTGAGAAACAGGAGCTTTGTCACACCCTGCCCCGTCTCATTTCCCTGACAGAACAGCCCAGCTGCATCCTGATGGGAAGCACCTTCCTTCTCTGGGAAGGGCTCAGGAAGCAATTGAGGATCTGACCTCATGTCTGCGTCCATCCGCCCCTGTCTGGTGCCACCAGATGTCCCAGGAGTTTCTGCAGGGGAGGAGGGAGCGGGCAGGAGATGGGCTGCAGGACGAGGTGCTGGACCTGACCCCGGCCCCTCTTGGGACAAAGCTGTCCTCCATTCTTACTGGGGTCCCAAGTTGAGAGGCACCCCAGGCTACACAGCTAGGCTGCCCACGCCTCCTTGCCCAGAACTATCCCTGGCATGTGCTGGAGATTTGCAGGGGAAAAACTCAGTGGAGATCAGACCTTGAGGACACCTGAGGCCCAGAGACTGTGAGAAGGCAGGTTTGGGGCTGCAGTCGGCATGGAGCGAGGGCTGCCAGGGGCAATGAGGAGCAGGAGGCCGACTGCATCTGGATGGGAAGGGTAGGGGGGCCCTGTGAGGAGAGCAGGCCACCTGCGAGACTTCAAGCCAGGCCCTGGGGAGGGGGCCTCTGGGACACTGCGTCCCTCTGGGAGCATCACTGATCCAGGCTGGCAGGATGGGCTGGAGGCCCAGTCACTTCCTCTTTCTAGACCACACCTTTCTAAGTGAGATCACCTCTCACTTCACTGCCCGACCCACCTGGCTGTTGCAGGAGCAAATGAGGTGATGCAGAGACTGAAAAGCATAAAGGTGGCATTATTATTAGCAGGAGTCATATTTGACTTGCTAATTAGCTTCCTAAATATAGCCATGTTTATTATAGCTCGAGGAGAACCCTAAGCTGGAGCTGGCACCCTGGATTCCTGGTGCAGCTCTGTGGCAGCCTTGCTGTGTGATCTTGGGCTGGGCCCTGACCCTCTCTGGGCATCTGGTTCTAGGTGGACACAGGAGCCAGATGCAAACTCAGGGAGGAGGGCTCCTCCTGTCTGGGGCTGGGTTCTGGGGGACGGGTTTCCTCTGAGTCACTAGGTCAGAACAATTGGTGTCACTGAGGCTATCCCTGGCATCTGTTGGGGAATTTACAGGGTCCTGAGTCTGGCCTTGATCTTGGCATCCGGCGGAAGGCTGCCCAGTCCCCACCAGAGCCCAATCATTGGGCGACTCTGGAGATTTCAGACTAGAAGGGTCACAGAGAGGAGCTGGGGCCTGCAGGTGTGGGGTTGGGGGTAGGAGGAGAGGGGCTCCAGACCCAGCATGGGAGGTCAACTGGCTGGGGATCCATCCATTCAGTGCATGTTTACTGAGGCCTACTGTGCACCTGGCATTGTGCCACCTGCTGCAGAGACAACAGAGGGCAGCCAGACGTGGTGCCCGTCTAGTGGGGGAGGCAGGCCTCACCACTAACCACACAGCTAAGCCTCACAAAGTGCATGCGGCTCTCACAAGGGCTACAGAGAGGGGTGTGTGGTGCCAGGGCACGTGTAATGGAGGATTTGACTTAGCTGGGAGGTCCAGGAAGGCTTCCTGGAGGAAGTGACATGGGTTGAAACCTGAAGAGTAGGTAATGACTAGGCAAAGCAGGGGGTGGGAGGGGAATTCTAGGCAGAGGGAACAGAGGAGCAAAGACTGGTGAGCAGGTGAGTGGAAGGGGCTGAGGAAGAGCTGGGGTGGCTGGAGTGGAGATGGGGACCCCAGGAGGCCTGCCTTTACATCATCAATGTGATGAAAGCCCCAGAAGGGGAAGGAGATTTGTAGAAGCTCTTCCTGTGGTCCAGGCCAGAGGGGATGGAGGTGAACTGGGTGGTGGCGGTAATGAGGCAGGGTATGGTATTCAGACTGTAAAATCGAAAGCATGACGTCATGAACCAGACTCAGAAAGATTTCCGTCACCAACAGCATGTGGCTGCAGTGATTCACAGAAACGCTGGTCTGGAAGTGCACCTGGGAGAACAAAGGCTGCAGGACGGGCTGTCTGGTTTTGGCACCAGGAGGAAATGCCCCTCTGTCAGTCCCTGTGAGTCACTAGCCTCTCAGGGACCTGCCATATCACAGTCCCTGCTGTGTGTCTCCATCTCCATTTTTCTTTCCCTCTGTTCCCAGGGTGCCCGCTGTACTCCTCTGCCCCCTGCCCCACCCTGTCTGCTTTCTGGGCAGAGGAGCCAGTCAGCTTGTGAGAACTGAAGGGTCAACTGTGGGACAACTGGCCCCTACGGGGCTTTCCTGCAGACAGGGCCTGGACTCGGGTATATGGGGACATTGATGGGAACCCAAGGAGGGTCATGCGGAAAGAGGCCCCTGGGAGACCGTTTGGTCCGTCCCCCACAGGGCACAGCCAGGTTGGGTGCTGAGGACCAGGGAGGGTGTGACATTCCACAGCAAGGCACAGCACACCTGGATGAGAACCGCCAGCCTCCTGGGCATCTCAAATCTCAGGGGAGGCAGGGCGGTGGGGTCTTTCTGGCCTGGGGACCCCCAATAGCCTCAATTCCCTGAATCTTGCATTGCCTCCTGCCCTGGAACTTTTGCCCCTAGAAGTCGGACCTCTGGGACTGTGAAGGGAGGCCTTGGGATGTGAGCTCTCTGTCAGGGCGGGGATTCCTGCTGCCACCAGATGTAGAAAACGGGTCACAGGAGCCTCACCAGTGGGAAAGGTCTTAGGGCTGCGGGGTGACAGGGAGCCCTCACCTGGGGAGGCCGGTTGCCCTGTCCTGGGATCTCTCCTGGGTCCTGGAGCAACTCATCTTCCACCCCCTCCCTTGGCTGTCCTGGGGAAAATTCTCTCCCCTCTCCTAAGGGAGGCCTGAGACAGCAGCAGAGGCATGTGGCCCCTCCCTCCCCACAGCAGTCTGACATCCTCCTCGCCCCCCAGGGCAGGATTTTGGTAAAAGGACAATCCCAGAATCCCTCAGGGACGCTGTGAGGAGACCTTAGGAAGTTCCTCCTTAGGTCTAGCCTCCTCTGCAAGACAACTTTCTATGCAGGGCTGCAGCCTAGGACACATTCTCTTTTCCAGAGAGCAGAGGTTGAATGGAGCTGGGTGCATTTCCAAAGCGTTCTCCAAGCTAGTGGGCATGTAAGGAGGGGGAGAGGGCTTATCTTCTCCAGCACTCAGGTGGGGAAACAGGACCCTGAGGAGAGGGACCGGCATCAGGATGGGCCCAGGAGTCCTGACATTCAGCCCTGAGTGCCCTTCCACCCCTGGGAACCCTGTCCCCGCACCCCCTAACCACCACCTGCCCTGGGACCTTGGGATGCCGTTGGGATGTGGCTGGGAGCCTGGGAGCTTCCATTCCTGGGGCAGCACCACTCCCTTCCGGCCACACAGAGAGGCCCCAGGGGTTGGAAGTCTCATCTGGTCCCCCCCCGTTGGTCAGCCCACTGCAAGCTTCTGGGGCCCCACAGGGGCTGCATCCTTGTTTCTCCGCAAGGCCAGGCTGGGCATGCCCTGGGAGCCAGCCTTAGCCTGGCCTCCTTCCCCAGGCCCCAGGCCGGCTCAGGACATACTGAGAGTGGAGGTTGAGCCCCAGCCTAGGAGACAGGTCCCAGCTTGGCCTCTGCCAGGCTGAGTGACCTTTGGCAAGTTTTTGTTCCTGCCTGGGCCTCAGTTCCCCCATCTGCACAACGAGCAGGGTGACTCAAGGAGGTTCCCCAAGACCTCGGCTTTAGAGCCCTCTCTCAGCCTACCTCTCGTCCCCATCCCCACCTCTCTCCCCTCTTGCTCTGGGAGCCCTTGCTAGAGGCACACCTCCCCTCTTCCTCTCTGTGACCCCTCCCGCCCGCAGCCCCCCACACTGCTCTGGGCCAGGAGTGGGCTTAAGGAGCTTCATCCTCCCACCCACCCAGGCACTGACCGCTCTGAGCAGGCTCTGATGGGTCCGTAATGGGACCATAACATTATTCAGTTTGCCTGTAGTAAAATGGGACAATAACACCCAACTCCAGAGCTGTTATGGGGATTACAAGTTAATAACATGTTTGTGAAAGAGCCTTGCAGGGGCTGGATCTGTGTCAGGGCAGGGGTGGTGAGTAACTCTGAGAGGCTGCGTGGCTGGTCCCTGAGGCCACTCTTCCCTGGACCCCTGCCTGCAGGGCCACGCCAGGACAAGTGGCACTCGCTGGCCCCAAGCCCTCCTCCCAGGGCTGGAATTCAGGGGGGATCCCTGTTGTCCAGTCCTGGTCCCTTGTGGTAAGAGGCCTGAGGTCTGTGAGAAGAGAGGACAGTGCTGCCAGAGCTCCGTTACCTACTGCTCCTAGAGTGGAGGGGGGCTGGAGGCAGACCCCCAGCACCCCGGGGCAGGGCGGGCTCCCAGCTCTGCAGGAGAGAAGACAGGTCGTCCCCTAGGCATCATCTAAGATACAACATTGATCACAGACTTCATCCTGAGGGCTCTCCACTCATCGCAGGAGCAAGTTCAAGGGCCTTAGTTGAACACTGCAGGTCTCAGGCACCTGCTCCTGTGCCCCTCCTGCCTCACTTTATCCCCCTTTCCTCCATCCCCTATCGGTCACTCAGGATTCCTTGGGAAACATACTGTTCACAGGCAACCCTGGGAGATAGGTACTGATATAAAGAAAATGAAGCCCACAGATGTTAAGTGCTCAAGGCCTGTGAGCCCGGCTGAGTGGAGGAGCTGGGAATGGAATCCACGGGAACCAGGCACCTGGTCTCCCCGCTCTGCTGCCTCTTGGGACTCAGGTGGGGAGACCAGCTAGGGGGCTCTGCAGTGTTCCAGGTGACAGAGGATGGTGGCCTGAGGGGGCAGGGGTCTTGGAAGAGAGGGATGGGATTTGGCTGCACTTGGAGAAGGAGGAGGAGGTATGGAGTCTGAGGCTCTGAAGACTGGATACGGAGGGGGCAGCGCGAGGGGGCTGGCGGTGCTGAGTTTGGGAACGGTGTGGGGGCAGGCCTGGGGCTGCCCAGGATGGCTGGGTCGTGGGAGGCGGTAGGAGGCAATGGTCTGGGCTCAGGAGTGGAGCCCCTTGGGAGTTGCCAGCCCAGGGCGGGGGGACTGGAGGAGGGCATCCGGGAGCGTGTGTACAGAGAAGCCCGGGGAGCCGCAAGTCAGAGTCCTCTCAGAAGCTAGCGGGGCTGAGAAACCAGGCGAGGTTTGGGGAGCTGGACACCTGGCCGGGAGAGGTCCAGGGCACCAGGGTCCATCAGCACCCCAGGGCAGAGGGAACAGCAGCCCCAGAGGGGGGTGAGATGGGACCTGTGGGTAGGGAGCACACAGAGGGAAGTTTCTCTTGGTTTGAGGAAGAGCTTTCTCATAAATGGAGCCCCAAAGATAACACAGGCTTCTTCTCGGGGTCCTCTTGGGCTCCTGAGCTCCCTGTCAGAGAAGGTGTGTGAGGCAGGGGTGGATGGCTTCTCTGCCGGTGGGGCTGTTTCTGAGGGGAATTTTGCAGTGGGTGGGGATAGATAGGAGGCTGGAGAATCTGCGTCTAGTCGGGGTGGGGGCACATTGCCTCCTAGATGTTCAATAGCCCCCTTCCCTGATGGCCCCAGTGCAGCTGCTGTGTAAACGGTGGCCTCGTGCGTCGCCAGCGAGAGCTCCGGCCCTCCCCAGGTCTCAAGCCCTGCTTCTTGGGGTGCTTCCCCTGCCCCCCTTCACCCCACGCCCCCTCCAGGGCAGGCCTCTGAACCAGGCCTTCCTGCCTGGCCTGGCATGAAGGGAGCTACGGAGGGAGGTCCAGCAGCAGTTGCCAGCCCCACATGCCCGGCCCCCCTCAGCCCCCACATCCCGGTTGGCCTGGGGGGCTGCAGTTCTGCAGTTGATGGACTGGCCCTGGGGAGAGGGCTCTGAGATGTTTCCTTAGACCTGTAATTGGCATTGCATGGCTTGGTAATTAGGAGAAGCAGCACACTGTTCGAGAAATGACTGTAATTATGGTTACTTTCTGCAGCCAAACCTGGCATTTCGGGGATCACCTGGGGGTAAAAGGGGGAGGGGAGAGGTGAAGACCTGGTTGCGGAGGGTCTGATGGTTCCAGACCCCACCACGAGCTTTACTTACCCACAAGGCCCCTCAACAGACCCCTGGGCTCGTCTGGCTCAAGGCCTCAATTAGACAGAAGGGAGAAGCCTGGAGAAGGGAGGGACTTGCCCCAAGTGACAGAGGTGTCAGTAGCAGAACCTACCTGTGTTGGAACCCAACCTTCCCTCAGCCACACAAGCCTGTCATTTCGGGTTTTGGGTCCATGCCCGGTGCTTTCTCCTCTCCTGGTCTTTCCTGGTACTCCCTTCAGCCTGGCCCACTCCCCACCCCTCTCTGGACACTTTTACTCTCTCCTCAGGTCTCTGTGATACCATCTCCCCCAGGAAGCCTTCCCTGAACCTCTGGGTGCAGTCTGTGCCTCCTCAGGCTCTCCATGGCCCCACTGTGTCCCTCTGTCCCTCACCAATGACCCCCCTCCCCGGGTGGGCCTGTCTCCCTCAGGGAGTGAGGCCTTGAGGGCAGGAACCACATTCAGTTCCCAGTGGGGGCTGGAGCTGGCTTGTACTGACTTTCAAGAGTTGGTTAAACTTTCAGGAATTTTATGAACTGGTTGTTAAATGCAGCCATTGTTAATAATTAAATTACATAAACTTATGATTCAATACATTTTGTTAAAAAGGGAAATGCATGCTAAAACTCATCACTTCCTAGTTATTTTACTGTTATCTACGCTCACGAGGTTATTTATGTCTATTGTTCCTGGTGGTGGAGACACACTATACAATGGTGTTCAGCCACATCACACTGGTGGCTTGACACCTGCCCTGGTAGGAATGCTGACCCCACAGAAATGGGCAAATGCCACAGATCAGGGCCCCTCACCTCATCCCAGAGAGCTGGTTGCCAAACATTTTTTGGCAACTGCTGAATTCAACTCTGACCTCTGGCCCTACAGCAGGACTTGGCACACAGCAGTGCTCAGGGAAGGGCTGCCCAACAAGAGGAGAGAAAGAATGCAGCTTTGCCTTGGAAAGTGGGATTATCTGCCACCAGTGCTGGCTCTGGCCCCTGCCCCACTTTCCTGCCCCCCTCCTGTGCTCTGGCTCCCATGGGGACACAGGTGAGGCCTGTGGCTGGGGCCTGCATCTGTGGGCACTGAATCCACAGTTCAGGGGAACCACCTTTCCCAGGCAGGGCTGAGGGGCCCCAGAGAGCTGGCAGGTGTGGGCGGCCTTGGCAGGGTGCACAGAGAGCTGGGCCCTGAGGGGGTCCTGCCGCTTCCTCTCCCAAACGGTCCATGGCAGGGTGCCACGTTCCTGCCCCCCTCCCAGCCCAGCAGGAGGGGCGGGAGAAAGGCCATGTGGCTGGGCTGGCTTCAGAGAACCGGGTGCCTGAAGGCCTCTCTCCCGTAGAGCTCTGGGTAGGAATTTTAGGTTCTTTCTTAAAAGTGGCAGCCCCTGTCTTTGGGTAGCAGACCCTTTAGAATCCCAGAAGGTTAGGGACAAGCAAGGGGAGGGAGGCCGAGCACTTTCTACCAATGCCTCATCCAACAGTCACCGCACACGAGACAACCCCTCTCTGCCCTCGTCCTGCAGAGGGGTCCTGACGGCCCAGCAGTTCACCAGCCCATGGCTTCCTGCAGCTCTTTACAATCGTTCTCCACCAGGGACACTTTACCCCCTGGGCACATCTGGCAATGTCTGGAGACATTTTTTTATTGTCCCAACTGCGGGGGGGTGGGTGCTACTGGCGTCTAGTGGGCAAGGGCCCTGGATGCTGTTGAACATCCTACAATGCACAGGCAGGCCCCCAGAAGCAAGAATGATCCAGGCCAAATCATCAACAGTGCCGAGGCTGAGAAACCCTGGCCTAGAAAGAGGCACTCGGACACACACACACCCACACACACATCCAGTATCAGGGGACCCTTCAGGCCTGAGTTAAGACCCCTGGTCTCCAACCTCTGAATTTACAGAAGGGGAACCAGCTGAGGGCAGGGTGGATAAATAGCTTCTTCAGGGTTACCCAACAACTTCTGCGATCTGTGCAATCAGCCTGGTGCTGCACACAGCAGCAGCTCCGGAAATGGTTGTTAAACTGGGAAGAAAACCAAGAAAGGAGTGAGCGCTGGCCTGAAACTCCTCCCCAGGTTGCCCTGGACAGGATCCCCACAATGTCCTCTTCGGACCCCCACCTCTCGGAAGCAGTCACCTCTCCAGACCAGCTCCTTCTTGACTGCAGAGAGGAGGCCCGAGCCAGGCTGACGGTGGGAGGGGGCAGGGCTGCCACCGGGACTAGGGAGCCGGGGGGTCAGAGCCAACCCCACAGGTCTAAGCCGGTGAGGCTGCAGTAGTCAGAAGGGCACACCACAGCGGTGGCTGGAGGACTGGGTCCGGTTGTACGTGGTGACAGGTGGGCTGGTGCCACCTCCTCACAGCCTTACCCCTGCGACACACATAGGGTGTTTGCGGAGGGAAGCTCAGATTTTCTGACCTTACCTGACAGATGACCCAAGGTCCTCGATTAGCTAGAAGCCCTTGTCTGGGGCCTGCTTCCGGAACTGGCGTTGGGGAGCCCAGTGGGGTTTTGTCTGTGGGGACCTCAGCTGCTTTCTCCGTTCTCCCTCCTCCCTGCCCTCTCCACAGGAAGCAGAATTGCATAGTGTGAGGCGTGAAGGCTCTACAGCTCCACTCTAGGGTTCATATCTGGGATTTACTCCTTACTGGCTGTGTGGCCTTAGGCAAGTTACTCAATTTCTCTGTGCCTCTGTTTCCTCATTTGTTGAATGAAGTTAACACAATTGTATCCACCTCATAGGGTTGATGGGAGGACCAAATTATGTAATTTTTTTTTTTTTTTTTTTTGTGGGGAGATCAGCCCTGTGCTAACATCCGCCAATCCTCCTCTTTTTTTTTTTTTTTTTTGCTGAGGAAGACGGCCCTGGGCTAACATCTGTGCCCATCTTCCTCCACTTTATATGGGACGCCGCCACAGCATGGCTTGACAAGCGGTGCGTCGGTGCGCGCCCAGGATCCGAACCAGCGAACCCCGGGCCACCGCAGCGGAGCGCGCGCACTTAACCAATTGCGCCACCGGGCCGGCCCCTATGTAATTTTTAATTAATCAGGTAGAAGGCTGCCTGGCTTAGATTAACCACTCAATAAATGTGACCTATTATTGGCATTGTTTTTATTAGGCTCCTCCGGCCCTCTGGGGCGGGTGGGAACTAACCCACCTCTCTGCTGCCCTCTAGTGGACCCTGTCTGCACTGTCCTGAGGGGACACGGTGAACTTGGTGCGTCCGGAGAGGTAATTTCTTCCTTCAAAGGATGTTTGCCATTTAAGGAAACTTTGTGGTCGATTCTTGGATAGAGTTGTACAAATAATTTCTTCCCTTCCTCCCAAATAGAACTTGCCTGCGGGTTGGCTTTTGCATATTGGTTTACTTGAAGCAGCACCCTGCTGTAGTGGAAAGGCAACGAGGGGGCAATTTTTCTTCTTGACGTTGATGGTAATTGACCAATTTCGGTTTTTACAGGTGTGATGACCTTTATCCCAACACATTTCTGCAAACCTCGTTACCCCACCGTTTAATCCAAACACTGCCCTCCCACATTCCCAGCGTGGGGTACCCTGCTAGTTTACTCAGATTCTGTCTCTCTGTCCCTCTCCGTCCTACAGTTTGGTGTGAAGACTGGGCAGCAGCAGTAGAGACCGTGTCTGCTTAGCTCACAGCTCTGTCTTGGTGCCTACTGCAGGGCGCTCAGTACGTGTCTGTGAACGAGCGATGCGCCTATACCAACGAGGTGGCCGTGTTGCCCTCTGCCCCACCCTCCCTTTCTGCAGACACCGTGAGAAGTGAAAGGGTAACCACAGAAGGTGGGGGTGTCTACTGAGGTATTACAGGTGGGGGGGGCTCTGTGCTGAGTGCCGGCTTTGCAAAGCTAAGTGTGACGTGACCGTGGACTCTGTGGAGAGATTTTTTTAAAGGGAAAGACGATGGTAAAGGGTGGGCGTGGCTGCTGGTGAGAGGGGGCGGACGGGTTGGAGAAAGTCTGGACAGCCACCTGGTTCGGCTGGTGGGAGGTCAGCGAGACTACCGGGAGGGGCAGGCAAGATCCCGGGATTCAGGTTGCCCCGGGGCCCCCGACTGGGGAGTCTGAATTCTAAGTGACAAGGCTACCTCAGGGAACCTAGAGCTTGGTCTCTCAGCACACCTGTGCCTGGGGACAACATGGGTGATGCTTACCCCCGACGCCGGATCGGCTCTGCAGCTCAGGCTTTGGCGTCAGGAAGAGGCACAGCACCTGCGCCAGGTCTGTGCCTCTTCCCCACGCATTCCCTCTCCAGGTTTTCACTTGTCTGCCCCGCCCTTGGTCCCGCCCCCTCACCCCCAGCCAATCCGAGACCCCCAGCAACCTTCACGTCCAATGCGGAGCCTCTCGGCCCGAGCCCCCGCCCGTCGCTCCCTCCTGCAGCCGCCGTGCGTGCACGCGATCTGATGCTCGGTCGCCTGCGCTTGTTCCGCCGAGTCCGGACCTCCGTCTGCCCCTGCGGGTGCTGGATGGGACGGCAGCCGGCTGCCTGTGCCAGTCATAGGCCCCGGGGCCAAGCGTGTACCCGGGCAGTGCCCGCTCCTGGGATCGCCCTTTCTGGAGGCAACACCTTCACGTACGCCCTCCCCACGGTCAGGGCATGGATTCCATGCGCTCACGCAGGGGAAGGAGCTGTGGTGCGGGAGCTGGCCTCAGCCTAGTCCGGCCTCCTCTTGAGCCCCTCTCAGGGCCTCGGGCTCCTCGTCTGATAAATGGGGGTTTACGGCTGCCGGGGTCCGCTCTGCGACCATTTTGCCTTTCCTCTAGGGCGGACTTTGTGAGCCAGATAAGTCCACTCTGCGCTGGGGCCTGCTGTCTCGGGCCCCTCGGTAGGACCCAGACTCAGCCCCCCTTCCCCAGCCCTCTGCCTCCCGAGCCCACTATCCTCTTAAACCTGGGCGGCTGTGTCCCAGCCCAACGCTGTTGCCGTGGGCTTTGGCTCCACCTAGTGGCACAATGTTTAACTTCAGAGGCTCCGGGGCGAAGGAGGCGCCTGGTATGCGGCGGATACCTGGACGCCTCAGAGAGATCGGAACGAGGACAAAGTGGTATTTCTCTGCCTCAGTCCTTGCCGCAGACCTGGCTGAGGGCTGCCTCAGCCCAGCCCCTCCCTCTGGTTCAGCGAGGAGGCTGGGGCGCTGAAAGGGGGTTCTTACCAAGTACAGATGCCCCTCCAGACCCCTCTGCCTCCGCCTCCAGAAAGCTGAGGTGACATCACAAGGACCCTCGGAGGAACTGGTGTCCCTGCCACCCCCATCCCCGGGCTGGCCGTGACACCTAGCTGCTGCTGCTGTCCCAGGGCCACCACAATCCTGGGAGATCCTGCTTCCCGTCCACTGAGTACTGGCACCCAAACCAGCTCTCTTCCCGCCTTTCTCCCTGCCCTCATTCCAGCTCCTTCTCAGCCATTTGCTCTCCCCACCCCCTTCCCCCTGCCCTCTCTGTGCACCTCACCACCCCTCTGTCTGATCGTGTGTCTGTCGCTGCGTCGACTTTTCCACGTCCCTCTGTGGAGCACCGCCCCTGTGCCACGGAGAAGCCTCAGCCCGCTAGCTCTCATGTCCACCTGCCCTGAACACAGAGGCTGCGGTCCCTAAATAGGTTTGGGCAACTGCTCGGTGGCTGACTGTGAAACCAGGGCGTGTGGTCCTGATACCAGCTCATCACAAAGTTGACATTAGGGAAGCCGTATTGTAGAAAAGAAACCCTATTGTAACTTTGAATGACCTCTGATTAACCCAGACATGCTCTGTGGATTTTATGGCCTCTCCCAGCTGCGATAAGTTGGTAACTGTTCTTTTGAGTTGCTTAGGAATGTGATGACCCCCAGGCAGAAAGTCTATGCTGATAACCATCATCAATGACAACTGAAAGATCTGGGTAGAGGGCCTTGCTCCAAACTCTGATGTGTATCCAGTAAAACGAAAGACTACCAGGAACTAGGACCAGATGCCTGCCCCACCTGGAGGTCAGATGGATGTACCACCTGGAGAGTAGATAGTTGCCTCCACCTAGAGATCAGATGGATGCCCCCACCCGGAGACCAGCCCTCTATATAACTGGCATGTAGTCTTTGTTCTGTAAGATGGTTTTTTTCAGACATGAGTGGGCCATCTTCCCTCTTGCTAGCAAGCTGTAATAAAAAGTCCTTTCTCTCCTACCTCCTTGGCTCTTGACTATTGGCATGTCTTGCGGTGGGTAGAAGACCCCCCTTTGGGCGGTAACAATCCCTTCCCCTCCTGCCCCCAGGACCCACCCTCCTCAGGAGAGAAGAGTGCCTGTGTCACCCTGGCTGTCTTGTCTCAGCCTCTGTGCCTTTAGCATCTCCAGCCACTGGTTGCAGTGAGGAAGCCCTTCTGATATGATGTGACATGACGTTGCTTCCATCCCTGCTTTTACCTGGAACCATCATCTTCCTCATCTGGAGCTAGACTCTGCCTCCACAGTCCAGCCAAGCGATGTTTTTCCTTTGTGTGTGTGTGTATGTGTGTGTGCGTGTGTGTGTGTGAGGGGGGAGGATAGGGAAGACCCATTGGCCCAGGTTACTTGTGTGCTGCCCGCTAGAGGGGCCCATGGCCTGAGGCCTCCTTGAATCTTTGACAACTGAAAAAAAAAATGGTTGGCTCTAAAATAAGAACACTGCAAAATTGAAATCAATAATTCTTAATCAAGTGTCCAACTGTAACATTATATCAACCTCATTAATTGTTAAATTTAGTATTCATAAAAATTTCATTACATTTGACAGAATGTGTGGGCTAGGTTTTTCTCATTTTTCAAGAATTCCCAATTGTAATTTAAATCAGTTACTTCTGGCCAAATGGTTTCAAAAGCAAAGTTATAAATATCCTTAAAAAATTGTACAGCAGATTTTTAATATTTTAATGTTTGCATTGATGTGGGGTGAAACTATCAAAAATAAAAATGCCAGGGCTTCTGGAGATCCTAAAACAGCCCTTTGTCTCAGCATGAGGTAGTGAGGCTGCTGGGGCTGGGGTGGGGATGGGGCACAGGAAGGCCTCAGGCGACAGGGTGAGGACAGTGGTGGTGATGGGGAGAGGGAGGTGTACTGTCTCATTCCTGCATCCCAGCATTCACCCCTCAAGTTTTGGTGCAGCTGTTACCACACAAAGGGCACGATCTGCTCGCTGCGAGACAAAAGTCAATTGTCAAGAGGCAAGATGGTGGCAGAGAAAGGGCATTTTATTACAGCTTGCTAGCAAGGGGGAACATGGCCCACTAATGTCTGAAAGAACTATCTTAAAGGGGCACAGAATCTTGAAGCAGTTATACAGGCCAGTGGGTTACAGGGGAGGGGGTTAGGAAGGTTGACCCTCTGGTGTTACAGACTGGGAGTGCCACACCAGATAGACTCTCTGTCCGGCGTTCATCACATTCCTAAGGAACTCAAAAGAACAAAGTTATCGTCTTATCGCAGCTGGGAGGTACATGCACAAGCAGGGATGGTAAAATCTACAGAGCAGATAGATCTCCTGGAGGGTGCATATCCAGCTGGGTTAATTAGTCAGAGGTCATTCAAAGTTACAATAGGGTTTCTTTTCTACAATATGGCTTCCTTTATGTCAACCTTGTCTTGAGCTGGTGTCACAGGGGCTCCTCTGGACTTACAGGGGTTGTGGGGTCTTATGGGAGCAGGAAGGGGCCCCAGATTAGCTGAGTGAAGATTAGGGCTCCGGTTTGTGCTCACCTCGTGGGAAGTCCATGTGGGTGCTCCGCCTACGTGGAGTAAGTTCTCACAGGAGGGCTGCGACGGGTGGCGCCTGGGGCCAGCCCTCAGAGGTGCCCTTTGCTGGGACCCCCCAAACTGGGAACACTCCTCTACTGAGCGCTCTGGCCCTTGGCTTCCAGGTCCCATCTTCTCCCCACCCTCACTCTGTTTTACTCCCACCCCAAAAGTTCTGTCAACTCTGTGTCATCTTTCCCTTCCTTTCACTGTCTCTGGCCGGAAGGAATAGCCCAGGATCCATTAAAAGAAACAGTTCCCAAAGTGGGGTCCCCTTTCTTTCATGGCAGGAACACTCCATCTTTATAAACTCTAGCTGTGTGGGCCAGCCTGGGTGGGAGGACAGATGTCATTCCTTCCTGGGAAGATCTCCCTACCCTCAAATGGCCACATAATCCCTCCCAAGGCCAGAAAAAAGAAAGAAAGGAAGGAAAGAAGGAAGGAAGGAGAGAAGGAAGGAAGAAAGAAAAGAATAGTGAACAGCAAAAGGAATTTAGTGTTACTTTAATAATAACAATAAAGCGTTAAGAGTCTGCTACTTAAGATTAGAAATGCCACAACCTTGAAGCCTGTCTCCAGGGCTGGTTTCTCTCCAAACATCTGTAGGTCCTTGCACTCCCCCACCCATCTTTAAGCTATTAGAGTCGGGGTGGGATGAGAACATAGAAGAAACTCACTCTGAGGAGGTAACAGGGTAGGGGCGGGGGTGCAGTTTGACTTAGTGAAAGGTTGACCCAGCCTGGAGTTGTGCACGTGGAAAGAAACAAGAAAAGAAACACGTAATTTTCATGTATGGTATCTGTCCCCGAAGCTGACCCAGAAGAGGGCGATATTAAATGCAATGAAGTTAGGTGGGCTATTTTGCGAACCGATGAATTTTCTGAGTGCTTTATGATCTTACTTAATCCTTGCAGCAATCCTGAAAAGCAGCTGTCGACTGAAATAGAGATCTAGGTGACATTAGTAAAGGAGTTTATTCAATAATCAGGGGTTTGAACCCCGGGAGAACAGTTCAGCTGAGCTCTCAGATGAAACTGCTCCGAGGGGTGTGAGGTTACGTGCAGCTTATCTCTTTCACAATACAGTGTACGTGCAGAGAAGAGGGAGAAAACCTTACAACCAGATTTCATATATGTCAACAGGGATAGGGTACATCTGAGCTTTTCTCTAGATTATCCACTAAAAGTAACATAAACAAGAAGTCCTTGGTTATACATCAAACAAGTTCAGGGATGCTGACGTTATCTGTGTGTGGAGGGGGGCAATGACCAGGGTTGCTAATTATTCCCTTAATCTCTAAAAAATGCGGCTGTGTCTGTAGGTGCTAGATATCCTTTATCTTTTCCTCTAGCTGACTTCTCTGGCTGGCGTCTTCGGTCATGAGATGCAGGGTTGCAAGGTCGTTTTGACACAGGCTCAGGATGGCCTGCACAGCTGCTTCACAGTCCCGCGTGGATTTTATTGTACTGCCTTAAAGCCTATGCAGCTTGCTTGCTGGATTCGCCTGTTAGACTAGGGAGAGGGGTCCCCAAAATCTGTCCACACCGGTATGATTATCCCCATTTTAAAGATGAAAAAATTAAGGCTCAAGGAGCTCACCTAGGATTTGAACCCACAACTCTCTGGCTCCAAAGCCTTTGCTTTGTTTCACAATGCAAAACTATATTATTATTATGTCTGTGGTCTGCCCAGCACCTCCCTGTGTGGTTCCTGAGCCCCCATCAACCACAGAGGCTGCTGGTCCCTGGCTGCAGGGCTGGGCAGTGACACAGGCCTGACTATCAGGCCCAGCATGGTGGCCCTGTCCACTGTGATTGGACTAAGGCTGAGCATGTGACCCAGGCTGGCCAATCAGAGATCCTCTGTGAGAGCTGTGGATGTTGGAGAGGGGGGTCCCTCTACCTCTGGGAGGGTGAGCTGCCTGGACCACAGAGTCTAGAGCTGCCCTGGCTTCTTTCCTGCCATGTGCAGGTGGCTGCAGGAAGGCACAGCCAACATGGGAGAAAAGAGAATCAAGAGACAGGGAAAGAGTTACAGACAGAGCATGTGAGCCCTGAAACACCATTGAATCACCAGCTTCTACTCTGACTTTTCGAACTTATGTCAATGAATTTTTATTTATTTATATCTATGTTTGTTTAAGCCAATTTGAGTTGCATTTCTGCCACTTGCTACTGAAAGAATTCTGACTAATTCTATTCTGTAATTAAATGCGTTTTCAACATGGAAGCTCTTCCCTGTTGGAAAGGGAAAGGTAACTGGAGTAGTCACAGTTCTTGATGTCAAGTGACAGAAACCTAGCTGGAGGTGGGTGACACAGACTGGGGGTTTGCCAGAGGGACAGGATTGTAGCTGGGCCTCTGGGGCTCCGGGAACAGGGACAAGGTCCTGGCCATGACCAGTGTGCTCAGAACTCTTCTCTGAGTTTCTCTGGCTCTGGCTTCCTTCTCCCCATTGGCTTCCTCCCTCTAGGTGGACAGAGCACGGCCTTACATCTCACCACTTGGCCACCAGAGACGGACTGTTGCTCTTTTCTCACATGAACTTCAGAAGGTTCTGGAAAGGACCACAAATGGCCCGGTCTGGGTCAGTTGACACTCAAGCAGAACTGTCATCTGTGGCCAGAGGGGAGGGTTACTTGAGACCCACCTCTGTGTTTTTGAGGTCTTTCCCAGAGAAGAAGGGGTTATCATGAGACAGGGAAGTACCCCACAAAGTGTCAACCACAGAAATGGAAGTACCGGCCATCTATTCTGTACTGGGCACTGTGCTGGATGCTGGGGGTTTCTGAGGTTCCGGGCACATTCCTGCCCCCTGCAAGTTATGCAGTGGTTGAGCAATAGACCCAGATGTCAGACAGGGTCTGATTCTCAGCTTTATTCTTGGGGATGGAAGGGCCAGGCTTCCTTCCCATCCTTTCCTGACTTGGCCTAATTTACTGTGGACAAAACTGCTAGCTGGCTGTGTTGACGCCAAAATGAAAACTACATTTCCCAGCCTCATGTGGCTAGGTGCAATCATGCAGTTAAGTTCTGGCCAATGAAGTGTGATTGGACTTGTGTGGGACCTCGAGGAAGGCTGCTTCAATGGAGCTGGCTCAGCAAGGACCGCCCCTTTTGTCTTCTTTAGCTCTTCCTCCTTCTGGCCAGCAGCGTGGTTAGAGCTCTGGCAGCATCTTGGACCATGACGTGGCCATGGGGATCCAAACCAAGTGCAGGAAGACAGAGCCAGGTTCTCGACAGGACTGACGTGCTAGCCCCGGACTGCCCAGCTCTGGGCTCCCTTCGTGTGAGAGAGAATATGCTCCTATCTCGTGTCAGCCTGTGATTTGGATTTTCCCTTTATCCATCCAAATCTGATCCCAGTCATATAATCACCTTCTCGGTCACAGGCAACGTTTTAGGTGGATCTAAATATGTACTACCTCTGCTCTGAGAGTGCAGGGTGGTTACAGAATGTGGGAGGCAGGAGGGGGAGGAGAGAACACAGGCTTTGTAAGCACTGGCCAGCCCTGCTGAGGGAACCAAGAAGGGCTCAGGCATGCTGGCTACCTGTCCAACCTCACCCATCAGAGAATTCACCTTCCCATCGTGAAGGGCTTGGGGAGGGTGGACCCTAACTTCCTATCACTTTTGAGAGGGTGAAAGTTTCAGTTTGGGCGCTGGCAGGAACAGAGAGAAAGGGAGGAAAAATCATGTAATATACATATGTGTATATAATATATATACACAGGAAATATATATATGATTTCATTACTTCCTGCAGTAGTCTGGAGAGGTAGGTGCTAATTTTTCCGTGAGCAGATGAGGAGACTGAGCATTCGGCAAGGGCCCACAGCTGGTGGGGATACATATGAAACTTGACCACATGTTTGTCAGTCTGCACTCTAAAGTCCACTCAGACTTGAACTGTCTGAGTTGGAGGCTGAAGGCGTGGGAGGCATATCCGGAATGACCTTGTGGGGTTTGGAGGGTATAGTGTAGGACCCATCAAGGCCTGAGTGCACGGACCTGGTCTCATTGCTAGAACCCAACTACTGGGTCTCCCGGTGTTTGGTTTTGATCTCAAAAATTTAGCGTTTGAGCATTCTGTCTGGGAAACAAATGAGAAAATGCCAGGCGTGTGACTGTCTCAGAGTTTCTTCTTCACCTATTCTCCTCATTAGATGGGGGATGCTCCTAGGCTGATTGACACTTAGGTAACAGCACACTGGTAACTCTGCACATGGCAACCCAGGGAGTAGATGAGCAGTGTCCTGGATCCCTGTCCCCAGGCAGTGGGTGGGATTGCCCTTGTAATACACCATGGGTGATTCGTCCATGTGACTCTGTGCCGTCTCCTTTATTCCTACAAGGGGATCAGTGGACATTCGATTCCAAGCAGCAGAAATTCCAACACAAACTGGCTGACACTATAAAGAGGATTCGTTACTGGGAAGTCTCAAAGGAGGCCCAGTTTAGGGCTGATTTAATCCAGCATCTCTACAGTGGCATCAAGGGCCTGGTTTCCTTACATCTTTCTATAAACCGGCTCCCCTTTGTAATTGCGAGATGGCTGTCCCAAATCTCTGGGGCTGCAGGCATCCTCAGTATGGGTTAAAATATGTCCACAAATTCCTTGACACTTCCTTTAAAAGGTGGAGCCCAGTTCCTTTCTCCTTGAATGTGGGCTAGACTTCGTGACTCACTTCTAACAAATAGAAAGAAGCAGAAGTGACCACGTGTAACTTCAGAGACCAGGGCATGAATGAGAATGCAGCTTTCTGCCTGCTGTCACTCAGGTCACTTGTTATGGGGAAAGCCAGTCGCCATGTTGTGAGGACACTCCAGCAGCCCCAGAAGAAGCCCATGAGGTGAGAAACTGAGGCCTCTGACCAACAGCCACTGAAAGGTCTTGAAGGAGGACCGGTTCAATCTAGCGAGCTTGGAAGCTGATCCTCAGCCTGGCCAAACCTCAGGTGACAGCAGCCCCTCACGAGAAACCCTGAGCTACAGCCACCCAGCAAAGCTGCTCCTGGGTTCCCGGCCCACAGAAACAACATGTGTTGTTTTAATCACTAAGTTTTAGGGTAATTTGTTAAGTAGCAATAGATAACTAGCATAGTCAGCCTTGTCCAGGGAGAACGACCTGCTTCTAGAAGCTCTTTCAGAAAAGTGAAGAAGCTACTGTCCCAGAAGCCTCCAGCAAACCCTTCCTCACGTCTCGTTGGCCCAGGCTAATCACAGGATTATCCTTCAACTAAGGACTGGCCGGTGGGTAGGATGAGGCCGATAACCTCTGGCCTGGGCCATTCATGGGGGTCAGTGCCCTGAGACAAACAGGCTGAGGGAGAAGTGCAGAGGTCTGACCAAAGTTGGGGTGCTGCCAAGAAGAGGACCACAGGTCTTCCATGCCACGCAAATCAGGGCTTCTTCCAGGGAGGAATGTGGGGCCACTTAAAACAAACGGATTGGCTTTAAGTCAGAAATTGATGAATTTCACCTTGGTTCTGAGATTCTATGAAGAAAAATGGCTGACAGCTTGTCTCTGTGGAAGCTCATTGTCCCAGTGCTGCCTGTGAGACTCGGCCTTCCTTGCTGATGTCATTCCAGGCTCCAGGCCGTCAGTGAGGCACAGCAGGCTCCCCCCAAACTCTCTCTATCAGAAAGTTGTGCCTGGATGGGGTGGTGGTCCCTCCTCTGGGGAGAACAGTAACCCTCTCGATAAATGCAAATTTATATATTTTTTTTGCTAAAAACTACTGCTCTCAATTTATTGGAAGTGGTCCAACTCTCTTGGAGTCCTGGGTCCAGTGGCTGTGTGGGAACAACTTTCATTGTCACAGGTGATCCATGGGCTGGTAAACATGACAGAAGGGGTCAGGGGGACGTCAGCTCTGTGCATGCATATTTGGGGTAACAGCTTTACTGAGATATAATTCACATACCACACAATGTACCCGTTGAAAGCGTACAATTCGATGGTTTTCAGGATATTCACCGAGTTGTGCAATGATTACCACAGTTGATTCTTGAACGTTTTCATGTTCATCATCCTGAAAAGAAACTCCACACCCTTTAGATATCATCCCCTCAGCCAAAGCACCGCCACTCCACTTTCTGTCTCTTATATGTGTGTTTTAAATATATCCTTTATTTGCTGTCAGATAAGATTCTGAAAAATCTTATCATATTGTCCAATGTAAAACAAGGTATCATGCAGACGGTTGTCAGGAAATGTTGTGCGTGGCCTGTGTGCACTTTCTGACATGCACACTTTTATCAAGTGGACTGTAGTTTTGTTGAAACTCTGTTATGATTGATCCTTGTTGCCTGGGAAGGTGGTGGATGCAGGGTGGGGGTGTGGGTGGGGGCTGACCTCGGCTGAATTGGGTCTGGGGATGTGGTGTGGGGTTGTGTAGGCAAATCAGAGAGCCAGTGTGTGGACAGGGAGGAGTTGACATCCTGGGTTGAGTGGTGACCTGATTTGCCAAGATTTTGGAGTGAGTACAGAGTGGTCTTACCGCAGACCTCAGTTCAAGGGTCCCAGGGCTCCTTCTGAGTCAGCCATGCTGAATCACGGCCTCAGATCAGGGCCAGCTGGGGAGGAATGATGAGGATTGGGGTTCAAGGTGAAATTCCTTTGTTTCTTCAAGTTCCTCCAAGGCCTGGGGGATGAAGGCCTTGTCATCACCTCCACTTCCTCCTCTGGCCTTCCCCTCTCTCGTCAGCTAGGTGCCTGCTCTGTGGAAGTCTGCAGTGATTGCTGGGCTGGCCTCACACAGGGCAAGCCTGGGGGAGGAGCCAGCCATGCCTCTGCAAATGGCCACTCTTGACTTGGGCCCATGTGGCCCTTTGGGGAGCTCAAGGCCTGGCTTCAGGCCTGCTTCTGCTCCTGCTTTGCTCCGGTGACCCAGGGTAGGTCTCTGCCCCTCTCTGGACCTCAGTCTTCCCACTTGTGTAACGGGAGACCAAAGAAATGATACCTCAGGGCTTTTCCAGGTCTTTCAGGCTTGTGACATAGTTCAGTTTAGAGTAATGTGGTCATCACTCTACAGTTTGCAGGGTGTTTCATCACATTGTTACTGCCCTCATTTAGTGTCCTCAGGCCCACTTCTCAGCAGCGTGGTCAGGAGACTGAAAGCCCAGGGCTAGGAGAGGGACCACTTGAGTTTGAATCCCAGCTCTTTCGCTGGTTAATGCTGTGATTTTGGGCAAATGCCCATCCTGTCTACACCTTGGTTTCCTCATCTGTAAAACAGGGAAATATTAGTACCTACCTCTTAAGGGAGGTGGGAAGATTAAATGGAATAATGCCTGTAAAGTCCCTGCACAGAGTCAATGTTCAATAAATTCCATTGATGTAGACATGGAAAGTTATGGGGCTTGACCAGGTGCAGAAATGGAAAACCAAGATCTTCTTGATGTTCCCGAATCCAGATGCTTGGGTGGCTGGTGGCCTGGGAGCACACCTCTCTACGTCTGTTGGGTGCTGGTCTGGTTTGCCTCCCATTAGCAGTGTGTTGAAGGGAGCTATGGAGGATTCTAGAGCCATGAGTCAGGAGGCTGGAATGAGACAGGCATAGGGGTGGCCTGTGGGGTGAGCTTCAGGCAACCGGACAAGGTCATGTCCTGTGCACTGGGGGCGGAGTTCTTCCTTCTTGCAGGGCCACAGTTAGGGAAGGGCAGGGTTCCAGGTGGAGAAATGTGCCCAGGGAGTCATTTCCCTTCTTGTAGTCTGTTTCTCCTGTCCCTTGTCCTGGGCCCTGCTCATCATTGCCAGGCATGGTTGAGTCAGGGTACATTTTACTTTCCTTACCCAGAAAGAACTTTCTCTGGAGCAGATCTCCTTCCTGTCCACACTGGCCTTGCCCCCACTCCCTCAATCCCCCTCCGCCTGGGCTCTGGGACTGCCTCACCTGCTCTCCCGGCCCTGCCTCCCACCTAGTCTCTCCTTTTCCCTCTGCTGCTCTCTCCTGCATAGGTTTCCCTTATTTTTCTCCAAAGAAGCAAAGTAAAATGCACCCTGACTCAACCTGTCTGCCCCATCCGGGTACCATCCGGGTTCCTCCTGCATCACCGGCTCCTCCAAGGGAAGGTCCACACTCATGATTCATGGAGTGCGAGGCCTGTGCAGAGGCTTCCGAGGACAGTGTTCTCCAAGTCCTGGTGACCCTGTCAGGTAACTCATTTCACAGAGGTGGACACTCACTCTCAGAGAAGGTGCATACATTTCTCAGGGTCACCAGCTGGCAGGAGGCAGAGCCGTAGCTAACCCGGTCGGTTTGATTCCGAGCTGTGATCTAACTCCTTTCTGTTTCGTCATCTCCCCTTGTTCTCATTTGTTCTCTGGAATTGATCCTTCAACTGTCGCCTTGGAAGGGAGGAAACTGGCAGGAAACCAGCAGGCTGTGGATGGTCCTTCTTAGCTTAGGCAAACCCTGCCCTGATCAGGCCCTCCAGAAAGCAGCTCAGTGTATAGGTCACAAATGGCACAAAATTCACAGGAATGAAAAGTGCCACCACTGACTGACCCAGACCCAGGACCTCTCCCTTGGTGCAGTTTGACAACATCATCTACTCTCCTCTTGAAGACTCCATCCTCCTGGCTCTCTCCTGCCTTCTCTAAGTGCTTCTCCTTTGTCCTCTTTCCAGGATTCTCATCTTCTCCCATGCCCACCGAGGGGGCCACCAAGCCTCAGCCCGCAAATCCCGCTTCATCCCTCTCCTTGGAGGCCGGAATCCTTCTAGCCTCCCCCGACTCAAGGCTTTCTTGCTGCCACCCACCGCTGTGCTCTTCCCAAGGGCAGGGCCCGCGTGTTCCTTGGACCCCTCCCAACCCCCCATGCCATCACAGCCCAGTGCCTGGAATAGAGATGTTGAGCGTTGCAGGCGTGGGAATAAATAAATGCACCTGTCCCTCCACACCTTGGTTGTTACCCCACAAGATCTGGCCCACCTAACCACCCAAGTGACCTCTGAATCTCAGAGTTTTGAACTTAACAGAATAAGGCATAGATAACCTCATTCACAGAACGTCATGCGGCTTTTCCAAGAGATAGTTCAGGAGCATTCAATGATAGAGGAAATGCTTATGACAATTTGGTGAAAACGCAGCCGCACATAAAATTGCATGAACACGATGACCATAGCTGTGTGCACAGAACACCTGGAGGGCTTCTGGGGCAACGTGTCGAGGTTTGCTTCCTGGATTCATTGAACCAAGAAGGCTCTCGGCCCAGGGACACCAGCCACAGTGAGGCCAAGTGAGAGGTGCCGTACTGATAATGTAGAAGATTCTTCCTCAGGGAAAATGATCAGCCTAACTGCCAAGTCATATAGCTGCTGACATTGGGGATCTGTCAGCGTCCTCCTTGATGACCTTGCCCCAAAGCCACAGCTGGACAAGCCTGGCTCACATGTTCTGAACTGGCCAGCATTTTGGGTCCTGACTCTTAAATTTGGAGTCCGGGGAGGACTCCTAACGGACTGCCAAAAATAAGTAGACATTTGAGGAAACGTCTAACAAGAAAGGCAGGGACCAAAACAAACAGAAAGAAGAACTCAGAGGAAACAGACAATTCAGAGAACAAAAGAAAACTGAAAACAAAAACAATAAAAACCAACCTGAAAAACAATGCTGTGATCAATATCTTCAGAGTTTTGAGAAGCTATCACGTCCATACTGTGTCCACATCCAGAGACAGGAAAGGGCCCCAGGGAACTAAAAAACGCAGGGTGGAAATAAAAATTGCAACAGAAGCGTTGGAAGCTTAAGCAGGGAGTCTCACAGTAGGTGGAATAGAACACAAAGAAATGTAATATGGAAGAGATGAGAAAAGCATAAATAAAAGATCAATCCAGGAGGTTCACATATGAATACCAGAAGTTCCAGAAATAGAGAAAAGAAAAAATGGAAGGGAGAAATTATGAAACAAATCATACAAGAAAATGTCCAGGAATTTGAGGACATGAGTTTCCAGATTGAAAGAGCTTGCCAATCATTCAGCCTGAGGACTGATGTGGCAAGATATATTGTGAAATTCGAAGCAGCCAAAATAAAGAGAAGCTCCTACCAGTGACAGGAGGAGGAAAGAAAGCACATACGCAAGGGTTCAGGAGTCAGAAGTCCAAAAGGCTTTGGACTTCTCAGTAGCAGTTCCGGAAGCGGAAGACCATGAGGCTCTGCTTTCAAAATTAGTGTAAAAGATTGAAAATTGTTTCCAACATAGAATTCCATATCCAGCTAAACTCTCAATCAAGTGTGAGGGCAGAATAAAGACATTGTCAGATGAGCAAGTTCTCAAAATTTTACCTTTCAGGCACTCTTTCTAAGGAAGGCACTGAAAATAAGAGAGACATGGGATCCAGGAACAGGAGCAAGAAAAAGGATATTTCCAAGATGAGGGTGAGGGGAGGTCCCTGGATGACAGCCGTGCGTGGGCTCAGAGATGAGCAGCGTAGATTGGGGAAAGCGAGTGGGTGGAAGGCCCCACAAGGGATGCTCCCAAGAAGAAACAGAGAAGGAGAGGAGCCTCGTGTGCTTGATTGTGTTGAGAAGAGATTTCCATTCTCCTCTGGGAAGTGGCATCAAGAGTTGGGAGGGCTGGAGCAGACAATTGCTCTTTTTCCTTAGAAGCTTAGTAGTACTGTGATGGCTGGGTTTGTATGTCAGCTTGGCTAGGCTGCAGCCCTCAGTCATTCCAACACTAATCTAGGGATTGTTGTGAAGGCAGTTTAGAGGTGATTAAAGTCCATCATCAGGTGACTTTAAGTAAAAGAGATTATCCTGGACAATCTCGGTGGGCCTGATTCAATCAACTGAAAGGTCTTAAGAGCAGGACTGAGATTTCCCTGAAGGAGAAGAAATTCCGCCTGTGGAATGCGGCACCAGCTTGTGTCCGAGGGCTCTGGCTGGCCCTCCTGACGGCTGCCCTGTGGATTTCAGACTTGCCCAGCCAGCCCCACAATTCCATAAGCCAATTTCTTGCAATAAATCTCTTAATACATATCTCCTTCTAGTTCTGCTTCTCTGGTGAAACCTGGACTGGTGCAAGAGCTAAATGAATTGTTAAACCACCCGTATGGATTATTTGGATAAAAGTTTACATCGAAGTAAAAATCAAACAATAAAATTTCAACCACTCAGAAAAAGAAAGAAGAAAACAGGAAAGAATTAATTAGAAGAAGGGCTGGAAGGAACTACATCAACTATTTTTTCCAGGGTTTATGTTTATCTCAGGGTAGTGGAACCACAGGTACTACAGTGGCAGTTCCCACAACAAACCTTTCTGCCTGCCTCTTTCCGTCAAACACGGAAAAGTATTTGTCTCAAGACAAATACTTTGTCTTGAGAATTTCTCTCTTTGGTTCCCAGAATGTCCCCTTAATGAGGTAAAGCATATAGGGCATAAATTAGAAGTAGGATGGTGCAAAATGATCCAACTTAGCTGTACTAATTTAGGTACAAACTATGTTTGAAATGTAGGAGTGTGGTGGACTTTCGGCAATATAACTGGTTGTTTACTGTTGTATCATTCAGAGTTCCTAGTTGTCAAGAACAGAGTTCACTCTAGCTGATATTTCACAGGGAAGGGATTTATCAAGGGATGCCATGTAGTTCACAAAATCTCCTGGAGGGTAGATAATCAGGCTGGACTGCCAAGGTGTCAGGAACATTGTCGGAATCACATTCCAGGGCTGCCTCGGTGGCCACCGCTGACCCCCACAGGGCTCACATGCTGCAGCCGGCCCAGGCTGGAGGTCTCTGCCACCACATGTGCCAGAAAGGGTTTCACATGGTGCCTGCTTCGTCATGTCACTACCTTCTCAACCAAAATTTCACCAGGGGGCATCTGATTGGTGGAGCCCAAGACATCCGCCTGCATCCCAGTGGCAAGGGATGCTGGGAAAGTGAGTTTCTGGCTTCTGCCTTGAGAGGGGTGTGGAGTCATTAGAGGGAGAGTCTCCAAAAAAGAAAGCAATCTGTGGGTATTTGGGCCTGGGCAGCCCAGCCCTGGATGCCCAGCAGTTTTTGATAAAAGCCAGGACCACATTTATCTGCCCCATAAACAGTGAGAGTCCGATTGATGGCTGCTGCCTGGGCCAGCAGGACAGATGTTCAGGTGTGGCTGTGCCGTCACCCTTGCTGGGACCCACTGTGTGAACTGCTGCCCCTTCCCTGCCAGATACATTGCCCCACAGAGCTTCTCAGGGCCAGGGCTCCCAGTACCCCTGACCCTGTTCTCTGTGGTGTGGCGGGATGGGCCATGTCCTGCCCCCGTGACTATTCGCTCACCCTTGAGCCAGGGACTTGCTTCTCCTTCCCATCATATTTGAGGAGGGGGAGCTGTGATACCAGCTCAAGACGAGGTTGACATAAGGGAAGCCATACTGTAGAAAAGAAACCCTATTGTAACTTAGAATGACCTCTGACTAACTACCCCAGGTAGGTATGCAGCCTCCAGGAGATCTAAATTCTCTGTAGATTTTATAACCCCTGCTTGTGCAAATACCTCCCAGCTGCGATAAGATGATAACTTTGTTCTTTTGAGTTCTTTAGCAATGTCATGACTCCTGAACAGAGAGTCTATGCTGATAGCCATCATCAATGAAAACTGAAAGACCTGGTGTGGCAACCTCCCAGTCTGTAACACCAGAGGGTCAACATTCCTAACTCCCTCCCCTCTAACCCACCGGCCTATATAACTGCTGTAAGATCTTCTGCCCCCTTAAGACAGTTCTTTCGGACATTAGTGGGCCATCTTCCCCCTTGCTAGCAAGCTGTAATAAACTGCCCTTTCTCTGCCACCATCTTGCCTTTTGACGACTGGCTTTTGTTTCGCAGCGAGCAGATCGTGCCCTTTGTGTGGTAACAGCTGCACCAAAACTTGATTTGAGTTTAATTCTTTCTTATGGCAGTGTCCTCTTTGTGAAGGCCCATTGTTTTTTACACACAAAAAAGACACATTTTTTAAAAAACATGTTTTTATTGAGGTAACATATTCCATAAAATGCAAAAATCACAAGTGTATAGCTCTGGAGAATTTTCACATATGTAAACACACAGATCAAGAGAGAGACCATTTCCAGCACCGCAGAAATTTCTCTCATGCCCTCTCCCAGTCATTACCCCACAAGAGAACCACTTCTAACACCATAAATTCATTTTGCTGATTCCTGAAATTTGTCAAAATTGAACCCAAGAGTCTGCCCTCTTTTGTGTCTGGCTTCTTTCACTCAACATTAAAGACTCAAGAGGCGCCGGCCCCGTGGCTTAGCGGTTAAGTGCGCGTGCTCTGCTGCTGGCGGCCCAGGCCGGGATTCCGGGCGTGCACTGACACACCACTTCTCCGGGCATGCTGAGGCCGCGTCCCACATACAGCAACTAGAAGGATGTGCAGCTATGACATACAACTATCTACTGGGGCTTTGGGGGAAAAAATAAATACATAAATAAAATTAAAAAAATAAATAAATAAAGACTCAGGAAATTTTAATTTTTCTTGTTTGTCCTTTTCTCAGTGTTCTACAATGAGCAAATATGACTGTAGTTTAGTTTATTTTTTACAGATAGTAGTATCTTTAAATATAGTAATAGCAACACCTGCCAATTACAACATTTTCAGAAAATATAGGGTATTTTTTTTTTCCAAGCAGAAAAAGTAGAACTTTAAAAATCAGGGAACTATACATATATACGTGTATGTATATAGCAGGGCTGCAACTAGGATGTATGCTGCCCCAAAGCTGCAAGATGGCTGCGACCTCCTCTTGGGCCCCTCATTACCCCCGAACCCAGGCTGTCCGCACATCCTCACAGTGTCTGCCAGCAGCTGGGTCCCACAGCAGGGATCAGCAGGAGGCCCCAGCAGAGGCAAAGGCACAAACTTGTATCATTTCTGTGTGCTCTCAGAGGCCTGCTGGGGCTGGTGCTGAGGACAGAGACAGTGGGCTTTCCTTGTGCTCTGGGGAATCTCTCCGCTGCAGAAATTCCAGACTGAGCCTTGGGAGGGGCTGTGCGTGGGCCGGAGCCAGCAGGAGGAGGAGGGAGGCTGATTGCTTTATCAGCTTCTCGTTTAGCCTTGAGCTGGTGGTTATAAGCTGGGGCCCAGGGGCCCAGGGCCAGAGTCATCCCTGCTGCAGTGGCAACAGGGACAGTGGCAGTCGTGGGGACAATATGCTGGTCAGGGGGCTTCCCCTGCGCTCAGTCCTGGTCAAAGGCTGCCAGCCCCTCCTGTGTGCCCCTCGGGAGGGCCTGGGGCATCCCAGGGTGCCCACTGGAGACGGAGCTGGCATCTCCAGTCACAGTCCTCGCCCCTTCAATGAGATCCCTTCCCCTGGTGACAATGGCTGGCTAAACCTGTACCATTTCTGGAGGGAGAAGGGCTCAAAGAAAATGCACTATCATCAACTCCAGAATTTCCAGAAGTATGGCCCCATTTACAGGTAAGCCTGGCAGAGGGTGGGGGCTGGCAGGATAGGGAGGCAGAGGGGCCTGGGCAGCTCTGCAGTGCTCCCTGCTCCCCAAATGATCGATTCTCCTGTTCCAGGCTCTTGTTCACCATGGTTTTATTTCTTCCATGCCTGAGATGGTGGCAGGAGGAGGGATAAGGCTTCCAGACTGGGAGTTCAGTTCCCAGCCCTGAGCCCTCTACCCTCCCCAGGTCCCACACCCTTTGAAACTTTATGGGGTGGATGGTAAGAGAACAAGCCCTGTTAACTGCCTCCCTACATCCACCACCCTCAGGACACCTCGGAAGGTAAGTTTATCAGCCCCATTGTCAGAAGAGCCTGAAGCTCAGAGAGGTTAGGATTCTTGCCCTGGTCACCCACCTGGATCCCAGAGCCTGCTGGGTCCTGTCTAGCCTTCCCTCTCAGCCCTGCTTGTTCTGGTTTAGCAGTTTCTAAGGTGGGTAGCCTTCAAGCCACACCTGGGTTCTTTTCTGAGACCATAGTCGAGGGGGATGGGAGGTAGTGGAGGTGGTGGTTGGGGAAGGGAGGGGACACCAGGAGGGATAGTGCATTTTAGTTTAAGTGAAGGATCAGGAGGGGCCGGCCCGGTGGCGCAAGCGGTTAAGTGCGCGCGCTCCGCTGCGGCGGCCCGGGGTTCGCTGGTTCGGATCCCGGGCGCGCACCGACGCACTGCTTGGTAAGCCATGCTGTGGCGGCGTCCCATATAAAGTGGAGGAAGATAGGCACCGACGTTAGCCCAGGGCCGTCTTCCTCAGCGAAAAAAAGAGGAGGATTGGCGGATGTTAGCTCAGGGCTGATCGCCTCACAAAAAAAAAAAAAAAAAAATAAAAAAAAAAAAAATAAGTGAAGGATCAGGAGGGGGAAAGGGCATCATGTGACACATCGGCTGGCTTGGTGGGTGGCATGGGGGTGAGAGGGCAGGCTTGTTTGTGTAGGGTCCAGCTGCTCACTCCTCAGGCTCACTCCCTCCCTCTCCCACAGCACCCTTGAAGTCTAAAGGGCCTTTTTTTACAGCTGGGTAGAGGCAGGGAGGCCCCCCAGGCTGAGCTCCAGGCTTGAGAGGAGGCTGTTCTGAGTCATTCTTCCTTTCTCTCTCTCTTTCTCTCTCGCTCTCTATCTCTGCTAGGCCTGTCAGTGCCTCTATCCCCAACCTCACTTCATGGAGATCTCTCTTTATTCCCTGCTTCCTGCCCCCCAGGAGGGACTCCTGATTTTGTCAAGCCCCTTTCTGTTTTCTGAGTCACTATCATCCGAGCCTTGCAACTTGTCCTTGAAATTGATGTTGTTATCCCTATTTTACTGATGAGGAAACTGAGGCCCAGGAAGGAGAAGGGTCTTGCAAATGTCACACAGCTCATCAGGGCAAAGTCAGGGCTGGAACTTCAACTGTCTGACTTCCAGTTGGTGTGTCATCATTATATTCTAACTTATAGCCTGGAAATGATAAACTTCTGATTAAACATGAGGAATTTAAAATATAATTTTCATGGGGTTTTTTCTTAATACAAAGGCTGTTCCTGTTCTTTACAGAACAATTTAGAAAATATAGACAAGCACAAATGAAAAATTGAAATCAGATGCAATCTCAATTTTGATAATATTTATGTACCATTAAGAATGTGACTATATTATATACGCTGTTTGGTGTTGTCCCACAGCAATATATCAAGGACTTCTTCCTCTTTTCTCTCTCAATATAATTTTTTTTGTGTGTGAGGAAGATCAGCCCTGAGCTAACATCCGATGCCAACCCTCCTCTTTTTGCTGAGGAAGACTGGCCCTGGGCTAACATCCGTTCCCATCTTCCTCCACTTTATATGGGACGCCGCCACAGCATGGCTTGACAAGCAGTACGTTGGTGCCCTGGCGGGATCTGAACCCGCGAACCCCGGGCCGCTGAAGCGGAGCACACGCACTTAACCACTGTGCCACCAGGCCAGCCCCTAATATAATTTTAAAAGGGAGCATAGTAATCCATAGTACAGACGAGCCATATTTTTTTAGCCAGCTCTTTAAAGTGGACATCTAGCCCATGCTGGGTCATTTTGCTATAGAGACGTTGCTGTGATGCGCATCCTTATCCATCAGGCATCACTGTCTGATGGTGGATCATTGCCTTGGGCTAGATTCCCAGAAGTAGAATTGATAATAATAATAGCAGTTCAACGCTTTGCTGAGCTGGGGTGGGGGTATGGAGCTAGTGGTGTGAGGACACGAGGTGGCTGGAAAAACACTGAGGGCATTTTCTGGGAGGTAGGGGACAGAGGCCGGGAGACTCGGGAGGGAAGGTAGGCCCAGGCTTTGTGGGCCAATGGTTAAGGCAGGCTCTCTCTCCCTGCCACTCTCCCTCCCTCTCCTCCCCCTCTCTCCCCCCCATCCTCCCCCCCCTCCCTCTCCCACTCCTCCCCTTCTCCCCTTCCCCCTACGTCTTCTTCCTCTCCTCTTCGGAGAAGAAGGAATAAGGGCAGGATGGGAGGGAGGGAGGGAGGGAGGGAAAGAGAACTTGACTTGTACCTGTATGTTTTTATGATATTTTGCCTTAAAGTATATCTTGGTTTAACTTTCTAAGGCAAAAGGCAGATGCAAGTGAGCGGTGGAATTTTCTGTTGTTTCTCAGCAGCTGTATTTTATAGAGACGGCCTGCAGAGTGTCTGTGAGGTAGACCTATACTGAGGGCCTATGTTACCACAGTTTTATTTTAATAGAGACAACGTGCTTTGTCGGGTGCCTGGCTCTTGGGGGCAGGGTAGCCACACCCAGAATTTCAATCCTAGAGCCTAGAAGGGGTTGCCTGCCCTGTGTCTGGCCTGCCTAGCAAGCTCCATGGAGTCACTGCCGTCCAGGGCCACTCCAGTGGTGACACGAAGGGGCCGTGTTCTGAGCTCAGGGGTGGGTGAGGGTGGAGGGTGCTGAGGGTGTGATGCATGGAAAGAACGAGCCTGGGACAGATGGAGGACTTGACAGTCCATGGAAGGCCCTGGGAGGGGTGTGGCCCTGGGTCTGGGGACGTGCTGCGGTAGGGCAGCAACCACTGTGATGACAAGATGAGCATCAAGTTGTCAATTGTAGACTGCCTAACAGGAGTCCCGTCCACAGACGTCTTGTCCTCTTATCCTTCAGCAACCCTGCGAGACTATATTTATCTCTGAAGGGGAGGAAGACTATCCTCTACCCACTCTGGGTCCTTTCTGGCTGGGCTACAAAGTAAATTGACATGAGACCGAATAGCAGGAGACAATCAAACAAAGCTTTATGACATGTATACATGGGAGAGACCCAGGGAAACTGAGTATCTCCACAAATAGTGGAGGTTTTCACCTTAAATAGCATATTCGGGTAGACAAAGGAGGATATTGGGGGTGGGGGGGGGTGAGCTATGGGAGATTACCAGAAAGCATGGTGAACAAGAGTATGCAGATTTAAGTCCTCGCCTTCCACACTGATAAGTTTCTAGAGATAAGGTCATCCCCTCTTCTTCCCAGAACAGAGAGAGAGATACCTTTACAAATGGAGATTTCCCTTATAAATGTAAATGTCTCTTACAAATGATAACTTCTACTTTTACTTGGAATGGGCTTAGCAAGGGATGTCCCAGTCTATCCATACCCAGAGTTAAATTCTTTTAGGCAGTTAGTGGGGTGGGGGGAGGTCAAAGTTTCTTTCAGAGAAAATAATCAAGGTAAAGAGACATATTATGAGGTGGCCAATTCTGATCTCCCACATCTCCATTTTATAAAAGAGGAAACAGACTCAGTGGGGGACAGCCTTGCCTCAGGTCACACAGCAAGGAGGTTGTGGCACGGGGCTCCACTCCCAGCCTGTCTGCTCTGCGCTCTCAGCCATGAGGTGGTTACAGATGAGCTAAGTCCCAGGTCCTGATTGCCCAGGGTCTGCATGGCTGTCTTCGAGTCCTTATGTCATAGCCTCTCTCCTCGGCCCCTCCAGGGAGAAGCTCGGCAACTTGGAGTCAGTGTACATCATTGACCCTGAAGATGTGGCTCTTCTCTTTAAGTTCGAGGGTCCCAACCCAGAACGATACCTCATCCCGCCCTGGGTCGCCTACCACGAGTATTACCAGAAACCCATTGGAGTCCTGTTTAAGTGAGTCCTGGGCCATCTCCCAGGGGCTGGAGGAAGACTGTGGGCAGCTGTGACGAGGGCAGAGGCTGGGGGTGAGGGGCTGGGGCCAGGCCTCCCCTGCCCATTCTAGCTGGGGCCTCTGGGCAAATCCCCATCATCTTCCTGCCTCCATAAAACAGATGACAGCGACGGTGAACTGCCCTGCCAACCTTCAGGAAATGGTTGGGCTGAAAATCTTAATGAGTGATTCAAGACCCTGAAAAGCTCTCATTTACTGCCTCGTTGATTGAGTCTCATCTAACTGGGTACCTACTATGTGCCAGTCCTTGTGCCAGGCTCTGGAAGAACAGTGACAGTTAGGACAGGGCCCCTCACAGAGTCCTTCACAGTCTAAAGGGGCAGTGAGAAACATGGATGAATCAGTGTATTTAAGTGTAAGGGATACCGTTTTCCATCAAAGTGCTCATCAAAAATTTAAAATGTGACCATATCAAGTGCTGGTGAGGATATGGAGCAATTAGAACTCTCATAGATTGCTAATGGGAATGAAAACTGGTGCCACCACTTTGGAAAATGGTTGGACGTTACCTCGTGCAGCTGAATATTCACGTATAAGGTGTAATGCTTCTGCTCTCTGGGATATACTCCAAAGAATATCCCCCACCCCAGGGGGCCTGTCCTGGAATGCTGGCAGCAGAGCTGTTCATAATAGCAAAAACCAGGAAACCACCTAAATGCCCAACAGGAGCATGAATGAGCGAGTGGTGGTGTACACATGTCAAAACGATTGGACTCAGGCACCCACAGCTCTACAGATGAGACTTAGAAATATAAAACTGAGTGAAACAAGCAAATCATGACAGCTTTTATAAGAAGTTGAAAATAAGTATATTTTTTAAAAGTATATTTTAGAAATATATGTAGATCAGACGAAACTAGATACAAAAGCAAGCAAGGGGGTCAGGTTGGCGGTCCCCTCGCTGGGGAGGCAGGATGCTGGGGGAGGACCAGGTGGGCACGTGGACATTCCTGTCAAGTTCCTAGTTTTCATGTTGGGTGGTAATTTTATAATAACATTCTTATAAACAAACATAGCCCCCGAACTACAAAGAGGGCTTTGCACTGATCTATTTTCAAGAAAGGGCCACAAGCTGAGGTTTATCATTAACCCAATTCTGGGCATCTGAGATCCTCTCCCCACAAAGTGAGTAAAGGGACGTGTTGGGGTACAGAGGAGGAGAGATCAGTCAACTGTGCTTGTGCAGGGCTCAGAAAAGGTGACAAAGAGGGACCTTGAATGGCAGGAGGTGAGCATCGGCTAGGGGGAAGGGGAAGAGGTGGAGAAGGCATGTCTGCAGCCGAGGCAAAGACCAGACGGCTTGAATGTTGCTTAGAAGCTCTGAGAATATGAGTTCTTAGCTCGCAGCAGCAGCACAGGGAGTGGAGGGAGGTCGGAGCTTTGCGGGGTTCTGTTCTCCTTCACCCTCTTTCTTCCTGTCCCCTCCCCCCGGCCAGGCAGAAGCTAGAGGAGGTGAGAGGCTGAGGGTGTTGGGAGAAGGTGAGGGCAGGGGTGGACGTGAGTGCGGGACTCTGAGCTGTGGCTCGGCCTCCTGGGACAGCAGAGTCAGTCCCCTCTGTGTTTGCCAGGCCAGGGGTTTGTGACCATGAGGGCCCGAGGGCCCATGTTTTCTCAGGAAGTCCAGAGACTGGAAGAAAGACCGGTTAGCCCTGAACCAGGAGGTGATGGCTCCAGAGTCCATAAAGAACTTCATTCCCCTGCTGGATGCCGTGTCTCGGGACTTCGTCAGCATCCTGCACAGGCGCATCAAGCAGCAGGGCTCCGGAGAGTTGTCAGGGGACATCTGTGAAGACCTGTTTCGCTTCGCCTTCGAGTGTAAGGGGCTTGCACCTACCTGGCAGTAGTCCTGGGGGTGGGAGCATGCAGAGTCCCACCTTAAGACCCAGCATAGACCCTGAAGAAGTGTTGGGATTGGCTTCTGGGATGAGCTGCTGAGCCCATCCTCCACCATCAGCTGCACACTCTCATCTGGCATTCATGCTGTGGGGGCATGCGTCTCCAAAATGTAGGTCCCCATTGCCACTATTCTCCAAAAGCCAGAGCTTGGCTCAGCCTTTCCTTCCACTAATCTCCCTCCCTTTCCTGGGACATAGACCTTTGAGGGCTGGGAGGGGAAGAGAGGGTTGGGTGGTTAATCTGAACTGGGTAGGAGTTCTCCAGGTGGGGTAAGGACATGGGGTGGTATAGGCAGAGGGGACAGCACATGAACGGCCCTGTGGCTTGATGGGGATTATGTGATCATTGCAGGAGATTTGGGATGCCCAGAGTTGTATGAAATCAGCATTCAAATTTCTGACCCAGTAGGTGGGAAAAACTTGGGGTTGTTGTGACTTTTTAGGTTCAGCCAGAATGGGTCCTGGATGACCAGTTACTGGGGATTTAAGTCTGCCAGTCTCCTGTCTGATCTGTTTCAGGAAGTATTTGGCCAGTTTGGTCAATTATAGATGAGAAATCTCTCTTCCCCTGAGGAAAGCCCAGAGGCTTCTTGGGGTGGTGGAGAGTGGGTAGAGCAGTTTCCTCCCAGCCTGGGCCCTCTCCCAGCTCTGCTGGAGACTCTGCTTCCCACCCAAGGGATCCCTTTTCAGGGTCTTCCACATGCTCCTCTGAAGGACCTGAGTGGTTGAGAGAAGGGCAGTCTCCTCAGCCCTGCAATTTCAGCCCGTTGGGACTCAGGCCTCAGTTTCTTTACTGAAGAAGACTGAGGTTGGGTGCAGGAGAGCCTATGTGTTGGTGGGGTGGGGGTGGGGTCCTGGGGGCTGAGGCTCTCAGATGGCTGGGTTGGAAGGGGGTCCTCAGTCTCTGCCTCCCCATGCAGCCATCACCAACGTCATATTTGGAGAGCGCCTGGGGACACTGGAGGAGACAGTGGACCCCGAGGCCCAGCAGTTCATTGACGCTGTCTACAAGATGTTCCACACCAGCGTCCCCATGCTCAACTTCCCCCCAGGCCTGTTCCGTCTGCTGAGGACCAAGACCTGGAGGGACCATGTGGCATCATGGGACATAATTTTCAGTAAAGGTGAGGGCTATACCCTGGGCAACCAAGTCTGGGGGCCAAGACAGCTCTATGTATCTCAGAGGGTGGAAAACCCAGGCCTGGGGGCGGGGGGAGAAAGATAGCTGGAAGCCCCAGGCCTCTGCCTGCCTCTTTGTCCTGAGTTATGTCAATGGGCACTGACTTGCCATGTAGGAAACCCACCCCCTGGTGGGTAGGGATGGGTATCAGGAAGGCCCTGGAACCCTGGAAATGAGGCCTGAAGGCCAGCTATTGGGGATGATTAGATTTTTCTGGAGAAAGAGGATCAAAGATGTCCCTCATATTCTTCCAAGGAGTCCATGACCCCTAGAGGGTTAAGCAGCAGTGTTTCAGATGTGGCTGTGCTTGGTGACAGATTAGAACTTTGGGGAAACTGATTGGTAAGGTCGGGTGAAGAGGGGTGATTCGGGAGTGGTGATGATGCCAGACCTGGAGTCAAATCCCGTCTCTGCCCTGAAACCCACGTGACCTTGTGCATGTCACAGCCTCTACGGGCTTCTGTTTCCTTATCTGTAAAATGAAGAGGATATCACTTACCCCATACAGCTGTGGTCAAGAAGTAAATAAGGGGCCAGCCCCATGGCTTAGCGGTTAAGTCCGCGCGCTCTGCTGCTGGTGGCCCAGGTTTGGATCCTGGGTGCGCACCGATGCACTGCTTGTCCAGCCATGCTGAGGTGGCATCCCACATACAGCAACTAGAAGGATGTGCAACTATGACATACAACTATCTACTGTGGCTTTGGGGAGAAAAAGGGAAAAAAAAAAAGAGGAGGATTGGCAATAGATGTTAGCTCAGGGCTGATCTTCCTCACAAGAAAAAAAAAAAGAAATAAATGAAAAACAGATGTGAAATGCTTAGCAGAGTTTGTTCTTAGTAAAACTCAGCCTAGAAAGCGCTGGGCTCCTGAATCCCCACGCCCTTGGTGTCACCTGTCACCAAGGATCACTCTCCTTCCCTCCCACCCGCAGAGACCTCACTCTTTTTTCTTTCCACCTGCCCCACAGCTGAAAAATACACCCAGAACTTCTACCAGGACCTGAAACAGAAAAGAGATTTCAGCAATTATCCGGGCATCCTCTACCGCCTCCTGGGAAGTAACAAGCTGCCGTTCGAGGACATCAAGGCCAACGTTACTGAGATGTTGGCAGGGGGCGTAGACACGGTGAGGTGGCTCTAGGGGCACATCCTGTCCCCACCTGTGCTTCTGTGCCCCTTCCCCACCAGCCCGCCTCATTGTTTGAAAACCTGCCAATGTGGAGTAGAGTTCCCTCTCCTGACTCCATTGCCTAAACACCAACCTCCTAGAAGAGTGAGGTCAAGTCAGGTCACCCATGGAGCATGCCTGGAGGCTGATCTGCCATTTTTCTTTGCCTGTGAGAAGGGACGGACTAGGCGCAGGTGGCGAGCCCAGGTTCTGCATGGAGTCTCTAAGGGGGACGTCCTCCAGTCACGGGTAGGGGACACAGCTCACTTGGATTCAGGAAGGCAGGCAGGACCTCAGAAAAGCTGGGAGCCAGCAGAATTTGCCCTGGGCTCTGCCCTCCAGGGTCTTTTGTTGTCTTCTGTCCTCTGGTTCCAGACCTCAGTCTGCCATGGCACCCCGGACGCCTGAAGCCATCTTCTGTGGTGTCTCCCTCACGCTCTTTCCACAGGCAGTATGGTACAATACCCCAGAAGCTTCTCTTCCTGAACATCAAAACTTATCTGTCCTGTGTACCATTCCTTTTTCCAGTATCTTAAAGTTCCCCATGCTAATGTGACAGTGAGGGTTACTTATTTAGTGTTGATTGATTATAGTTATGACTCAGGCACGGAGACTGTAAAGACAAACACGATAGACCTCAAATGTCCCAAAAGTCTCAGAGAGGAAGAGTGTGTTACTTTGCTGGGGCTGCCATAACAAAGCACCATGCACTGGGGGGCTTAAACAGCAGAAATTTATTTTCTCACAGTTCTGGAGCTAGAAGTCCAAGATCAAGTTGCTGGTAGGGTTGCTTTCTTCTGAGGCCCCTCTCCTTGGCTTGTAGATGCCCATCTTCTCCCTCTATCTTTACATGGTCTTCCCTCTGTGTCTGTCTGTGTCCTAATTTCTTCTTATAAGGACACCAGCCCTGTTAGATTAGACCCCACCCATATGACCTCATTTTACCTTACTTGCCTCTTTAAAGGCCCTATCTCCGCATACAGTCACATTGTGAGGTACTAGGGGTTAGGACTTCAACATATGAATTGAGGGGGTGGGGCACAATTCAGCCACGACAAGGAGGCAACATGTGCACAGATAACCACCACACCATGTCATGGGGCTGGATGACCAGGCACATACCAGGTACTGATAGCACTCAGAGGAGGGGATGGACTAACACCGCCTTGCAGGACGTGGAGAGTGCTCCATAAAGGAGCAAAAATTCAACTTGTGTCTTGAAGGCTGTTGCCAGGAGGAGAGCGGAGGAATAGCATTTCAGGCCTAGGAAGAAGCATGTGTCAAGGCCCGCTGGGTGAAGAACTTTCTTTCCTAGGTATCATATTTATACTGTGTGCTAATGGAGGACCCTGTGACAGGCTGCAGATGGAGCCTTTGAGCAGTTTTAAACATAGTTCGTTGTCAGTTATGTAGAAGAAATCTCCAAAAAATGCTCAACTGTACCAAAGCAGCTATTATTATTAGGAAACATTTATTAATAACGTACTATATGGCAGGCAAGGTCCTAAGCTTTTCACGTGTTAACTTATTTAGTATTCACAAACCACGCTATGAAGTATGTTACTATTATCTCCCTTTTTTAGACGAGGAAAGTGGGGCACAGAGAGGTTAAGTAACTTAGTCAAGGTCACACAGCTAGTAACTTAGTTGACTACCTTATTAAACAAGTATCTCCTGAATACCCACTCTGTGGCCCTCTACTGGCTGGGCAGATGGGTGGGCTCTGGTGACATGAGGGATGAGGGCAGGGACAAGTGCTGCCCCAAACATTCCTGGCTGGGTGTCGAGAAAGGCTTCTTGGACAGTTGCCTTTTGAATTGTGTTTTGTTTTTGTGGATGGTGGTCTCTGGAAACTGGGATGAGGGTGGGAAGAGGTTCTTGGAAATGAAAATTTAGCATGGGTCTAGGTGTCCCAGGAGTAACAGGCCCTCCTGGTCTTCTGCCCTCCCACATTCCCTGCTAGACATCCATGACGCTGCAGTGGCACCTGTACGAGATGGGACGCAGCCTGAGGGTGCAGGAGATGCTGCGGAAGGAGGTCCTGGCTGCACGGCGCCAGGCCCAGGGAGACATGAACATGATGGTGCAGCTGGTCCCACTGCTCAAAGCCAGCATCAAGGAGACCCTGAGGCAAGCCCACGTCCACCCATGCCTGTCCCGCCCACCCCCCCCCCGGGACAGGGCCAGGGTGGTGGCTGGGGACAGGGTTACAAGGATGGGCTGATGGAGGAGACTGGTAGCAGGAAGTGAGAAGTCTGAGGGAGACAGCTGGGAATGGGGAGGAGGAAACAGAACCTGGGCCCTGCCTTCAGATTCCCCAGGGTGCTGCGGCTGGGGCTGAGAGTCCATGCTGGGTGAGGGGCCTTGTCCTGGCCTTGGGGCGTCACCTGAATGCCCTCCTCTGGCAGACTCCACCCTATCTCCGTGACCCTACAGAGATACATCACAAATGACTTGGTTCTTCGAGATTACATGATTCCTGCCAAGGTGGGTACAGCGGGAGGGCTGCGGCCGTCGGTCAGACAGAGGAAGCTGGGGGCAGGCTGCAATTGCATATGGATGGTGGCGATGGGGGCTTCTGTCCTGCCTTTCTTCCTGGAGCTGGCTAGCAGGGTCTTCGGCAGCAGCAGCCCAAGTTTGAATGAAGGACGGGGTGGTAGGCACAGTAGGTGACGGTCTCTGGGATGTTGCTGGAGCCCAGGCTGAGGAGGGAGACCCCATGGGCTGCCTGGGTCTTGGGGGCCCTCTGGGTCTGAGGAAAGAGCAAGACAATCCCTTTGGCCATCCCTGGCCTAGTGTCCTCAGTCGTGCCCATTTGATGGCTGAGGCTCGGGGAGGGGTGGGGCTTTGTTCAAGGTCACACAGTGGGCCGCGTCCTGTGCCTGTGAGCTGGGCAGCCACACTGAGGAGTGGGGAAGCTGCGTGATGCTCCGAGCTGCGAGGAGGTGAGGCCCACTCAGGCCTCTGCTCACCTTGTCCCCAGACATTGGTGCAGGCGTCCATCTATGCCATGGGCCAAGACCCCAACTTCTTCTTAAATCCGCGCTGTTTTGACCCGACCCGATGGCTGGATAAAAACAAGGACCTCGTCCACTTCCGGAACCTGGGCTTTGGCTGGGGTGTGCGGCAGTGTTTGGGCCGGCGGATCGCCGAGCTTGAGATGACCCTCTTCCTCATCCGAGTGAGTCTAGCCTAGGGACACGTGGGCACCCTGGGCTGGCCCTGGCCCTAATGAAGGCACAGACCCTCCTACTCCCATCTCTGTCCAGAGTCCAGGGAGTGCAGGCCTGGGGACATCTGTCTTCCGTTACTTGCCCTTCCCCTCCCCCACAATTCCCTGCTGTCTCTTCTTTGGGGCTAATCCTCTCAGCACCCACTGGTACCCCCTGGCCTTCTGCTCCCCCACAGTGGTGATGGGATGGGGGTAGGGCGGGATAAGGTTTTGTGGAAACTGAAGTGGAAGCCTGAAGCAAGGGGACCAAGCAGTAGGGTGTGTTTTCAGGCACTGTGCCGGGTTAAACAGGCCTGCTGGGACCCCTGGGAGCTCCTCAGATCACAGGCCCGGCCTACAGCTGAATGAGCCTGGCCCAGGGGAGCGAGACCATCCCCACCTCTCCTCTAAGCCCACCTCCTACTTTCTCAGATTCTGGAGAACTTCAGAGTTGAAATCCAACACCTCAATGACGTGGACACCACATTCAACCTCATCCTGACGCCTGACAAGCCCATCTACCTGACCTTCCGGCCCTTAACCCAGGACCCACCCCAGGCATGATCAGAGAGGTGGTGTGGGAAGGCCGGGGGTGGGGCCGTGGAGGTGTCCGCATCTTCAGTCCTGCTCCTTTCTGGCCGGCTCCGACAGGTGGAGTTGGCCCTCAGTGGTCAACTGCCCCGCTCAGCTGAGGCTCTCCCTTTCCCACCCCCACCCGCCCGCCCACCCTATGATGGCAATAAATGGCTGAACTATGTGAAGTGTCTGCACTTCCATTTGACTTCTGAGGTAGCCATCACTCCTGTGGAGATGCTCCCTGACCCGCCGCATCAACGTGGGATCTGAGCACGAATGGGGGACCTGAGGCAGTCACACTTGAAGCCATTTCTGCTGGGACCCACCCACCTACAGCAGCTTGGGAGCCAGCAGGATGAAGCTCCCCACTGCCTGGGGCTGTGGGCGAGGCAGGGCAGGGAGGGCTATTGCCACTGTGCAGCAGGCAGCAGGCAGAGGGACAAAGGACCTGGCGGGGTTCTGCCGAGAGAACAGGGTGGCCTGAGAGGGGTGGGCCAATCTTGGCTCCTGGGGCAGGCCCACCTATCAGGGGTGAGGCTCATGCAGGGCTCTGCTTGGCTGCATCCTGGGTGGGTCATGGGGACTTCCTGCCAAGGTCCAGCCAGAGCCTCGTGCACGGCCAGGGCCGAGGCCTGTGGGTGAGGGGTTGGTGTGAGGTGGCTGACCCCAGGGACGAGAGGCCAGCATGCTTCCTCTACCCCACCTGACCCTTCTCTGGGCTTCCCCAGGCCTCGCCTTCCTGCTCCAGGGGGATGTACCCACTTGTCCAAGCTCCAGGCAGTAGGCAGGGAGAATGTGGCAGAGTCTTTGGTGCATCATTCGGACTACCTGAAACCTGTCCCAATTTTGGCCCCCAGAATCCTCTCTGAGTTCCGTAACTCCTGACCTGACCAGGTGCCCAACGCTTCCCGGCCCTCAGCTCCCCAAGTCTAAGTCCTGCAGGCAGACAGGGGAGCTGGTCCCGCCCAGCCAATTTGGCCTCTTCTACCAGGATCTGCAGGTTCTGAGTCCACTCTTGGAGACTTTCTGCTTTCCTTTCTCTTCTCCAGGCCTGAGTCAGCTTTACCTCAGAAATGTTAGAGCTGGAAAGGGCCTTACCATCAAAGAGGTCAAGCTTTGCGTGGGACAGATGGGGAAACTGAAGCCCAGAGAAGTTGCTCGAGTCACCCAAGGTCACACAGCACGCTTGTAGCTAGAACCCAGGCCTCTTGACTCTCAGTGGAGGCTCCTTTCCCCGGCCCCATCTGCTTTCTTGTCCCTTGGTACATTTGGACACAGCATTGCCAGCTCAGTCTAGCCCTGGTTCAGGGGGTATTTCACACTAATATGCAACTGATTGCCACAGGCAGGCTTCAAGTCTTTCCCTTCTCAAGAAACAGATAAACCAAATGTGAAAGAAGAGATTTCAGATATGATAGATTTTGGGGGCAGGTGGAAAGTCCAAGCCTCCCTCACATCTCCAACAGAGTTGGCCTCTGGTGGTCCCATTTTTTCCAGAGGTCAGGAAGGAGCTTGTCTCCCTGGCTTCTGCTTTGGGAAGCCTCTTCTCCCCACCTTCCTGGGTCCATTATGGCCTTTGGCTCTCCAAAGATGGTAGCTCCTGGGACTGGCAGGATGCTACAGGGCTGCAGCAGAGGGCCTAGGCCCAGAGTGGGGTCTTTAAGGAGGAAGCTGGGCCCCCCAGGCTGCCCTGCTCCAGGAAAGACGTGAATGCTCACGGACCTACAGCATTTAATAAAGTCATTTTAGGGGGTCGGGATGAGACTCCCAGCATACGGAGGGGGGCCTGTCCAGCACTCAGGTCTGCTGGGACTCAGGTCTTCTGGGAGTTCGAGGGCGTGTCGAGCTTGGTCTCCGAGCTGGGCATCAAGGAGTCCAGCTTTGAGGGTCGCCTGTGGTCCTTGGAGTAGGTCGAGGGGTTCTGTGGTGTGCAAAGCAAGGTGAGGTGAGTACGCCCCTGCCCCAGGGGGCTGACCCATTGAAGTGCATCTTGCCTGGCAAGCCACGCCTCAGAGGATCCAAAACCCAGGGGACCACGACTTCTCAAAGATTTCCAAACCCATTTAACCACAGCAGGTCATACCCAACGTCTCTAAGAGTCCCCAGGGCCCAGCAGGTGAGTTTGCAAACGCAGCCCTGTGTCCCCTTATCGCCATCCTGCCCAGGCCTTTCCAGGAGCCTGGAGATGAGCAGAGTGTGGATGGCTCAAGGGCAGGAGCAATCAGGGTTTTTGCTTTGGGGGCTGGGCGGCCTGGGGCTGAGCTGAGGGGCAGTCATGAGCAGGCCTATTTGTTCCTGGGAAACCGGCAATGTTTCTCTCTGGCAACGTGCTCCCATCCCTGGCAGGTCTGCGGCATCGCAGCTGCCCCGAAGAGTGCGCTCGTGGGAGAATCTTAGGTACTAAGGAGTTGGGTGGGGGCCACAGCTACTCTGCCCATGAGCAAATCCAGTCCTAAAGTATAGCCAGTGCCAGAGCACTCCAGAAATGCCTGTGTGGGCGCCACTTCATCCACAGCCATCTCCTCCTTGATTCTCAGCACTACCTGCTGGGGAAGGGGTGGTCTTGGTAGGGTTTTCTATTCCCCTCAGACGGGTGGGGAATTGAGACGGAACAAGGGCTTCTGCTGGTAACAGAGCAGAAGCTGAGCCCAGGTCTCCTGACTTCCAGCCAGGGAGCTGGCCCCCTGGAGAGTTCTTCTCAACGCCCAGTGACTCGGGGGTGGGGTGGTTGTCAGCCCTCCAGAGGGATCACTCACAGGCAGGTCTGTGATGATGGGGTTTGAGGGGTGCCCCAAGCCATATTCTTGCTCCTGCAGCCTTGTGGCCAAGTCCTGCTTCTCTCGCCCCCAGCGTCGAGCTGAGTCCTCTAACTGCGGACATGGAGAGGGACAGATGGAGAACTGCTGGGCAGCAGGGCCCATCCCTGGGAGCCGGGACAACCAGAGCCTGAGCCTGCTCTCGGGGCAGAAAGCAAAACCCTGGGCAATGTGGGCTTGCCACCCTCCCAAGAGACCTCAGGGGCAGCAGAGGTGGGTGGAGAAGAGACAAGTGACAGTCTGACTAGGACACAGATGGACCTTCTCTGAATTCCAACAGCATACTGAGCCCTGACCCTGAGTCCACACTGATCCTTGACTCTGGTCATAGACTGTGCCCTGACCACGGTTAGACACTCAGTCCTGACCCAGGTCACACACTGAGCTCTGACCCCAGTCACACACTGAGCCCTGACCCTGCTCACACGCTGAGCTCTGACCCTGCTCACACACTGAGCCCTGCCCTGCTCACAAGCTGAGCCCTGACCCCAGCCACACACCGAACCCTGACCCCGGTTACACTCTGAGCCCTGTCCTTGGTCACATGCTGAACCCCGACCCTGGACACACACAGAGTCTCAACCCTGGTCACATACTGAGCCTTGACCCTGCTCACGCACTGAGCCCTGATCCTGCTCACGCACTGATCCCTGACCCCAGTTACACTCTGAGCCCTGTTCTTGGTCACATACTGAGCCCTGACCCTGGTCAAGGGCTGAGTGGTGAGCCTTACAACCCCTGCACCTCACCTACCTGGCTCTCTAGGGACAGGATCCGGCTCTGAGCTCGTTCCAGCTTGGCCAGGAGGTTAAACTTGTCTGAAGAGTTGGCAAGGAGATCCTGTGGGCACAGCAGAAACTCACACATGGGTCCAGCTGGGGGCAGCGGCCATGTGAGCTCAGGAGGCCATGAGATGCTGAAGGAGAAAGGAGCCAGGTCTGAGGTCCAGACTTGGCTCCCCGATGCAGAGCCTCAGACCCAGGGCAGAACCTTCTTCCCAAGTTCACACCTGGCGTGGCTCTCTTCATAGCTGTTCTCCCCACAGATTTGGGGTATATGAAATTTATGCACATCAGTTTTTAAATGTAAAATGCACTAGGGAACACCCGTTAGTGCACAGAAAGGAATCTTGACTGGGAGTCTCCTTGTCAAGTGAAGAATCTGTTTGTGAAGCAAGGGTTTCCCTGGCCCCCACACTTTACCTGGATGTCCATGCATCAGGTGTGCTTTCAAACAGAACTCACCTCCTGAGAGTCCTGGGATGAAGAGAAGAAGTCCTGTGCCCCCGCCCACCTCTCTTCTGTAATTCCATGTGTCCTGTCTTTGGGTTTGCACAAAGCAGGGGTGCCTGTAGCAGCCTCGGAAGTGGGGCGGGGCCAGGGCATTCCTGGGGCCTGGGGCACCCACCTGCACGGGTAGGGTCTCTGTGCACTTGGAGTGGCCTGGGTCATCTGTCTCCCACAGCCTCTCTGCCAGGTCTCCTCCTGCTCCCAACTCCCCGGGGTCCACCTGGGATGGGGGAAAAGGGCTCTCCAAGGCTGTACCAATTCCAGGAAATGCTCCAGAAGGGAGTTCTGAGAGGCCTGTGTGAAGTCCAGGTGCAGGCCAGCCAGGTAGCAAAAAGGGTCAGAGTTCAAGGGTCAAAGGCCAGTTAGGGGCTTGCTTCCTCCCAGGATGCTAGATGAAGGTAAAGCTTTCAGACCCATGTGAGTCCCCAGGAGAAAAGAGCAAGGCCTGAGAGCTGGCGCTCCGGGAGACTCCAGGCACACTGCAGACCCTGGGAAGGCCAGCTCCTGGTCTTGGTCTTCAACTTGGATTGTGCTGTGAGTGACTGCTGGGCACCTGGTGACCTGTGCACGCAAGCCCAAGCTGCGCCCGTGCCGGCGGCTCTTACCGGCAGGGCCTGCTGCTGCAGAATGATGGGGGCCGACTGGTGGCGGCTCTTATCCAGCTCTGCCCGCAGCCTCGAGTTTTCCGCCAGGAGTGCTGAGTAAATGTCAGCAGGTAGGTTCTCTCCAGTAGGCCCCGGGGGAAGGCCAGGGGCTGAGAGCTTGGGGAAGGCTGTGAAGGCGGCCACAGATGTTCGTGAGATGAGCTTTCCTGCCTCCGTGTCCCTGGCCCAATCTGCCCCAGCATTTTGTCCCATTCTGCCCCTCCTCTGCTCCCAAGCCTTCAACGGCTCCCTACTGCCAGTGGGATCAGGTCTACACTCCTCAGGCCGTCATTCTGGGCTCTTAGAATCCATGTTCTCCCTAACCACTCCCTCGCCATTTGTCTGGGGTCTATTTCAGCTCTTCACTTCTCTACCTTTCCTCCCTCATCTGCTCTTGGCACTGTCACTCTCTGGGCCTTCGCCCTGGTTGTTTCCCCTCCCTAGGTTGCCTTCTTATCTCTCAGCCCATTCCTGGATGACCTCAGGGTTCCTGAAAGGCAGGCTCAGCTTTCACTGTTTTCCTAAAGGCTTCCATTCCAGAAACGCCCGCCACCAACACTCCCACAAAGTGATGGCTGAGCGCGGGGCTGAGCACACAGGGCCCCTGGTGAGGCTGCACAGATGGGCTCAGAGAGATCCTCTGCTTCGGCTGGCCCGATATGGTGAGTCCTGGTTCCCTCCTGTTCATCAGAGCCACCTCTGATTGGCAGTTCTAGGCACCTTTGGTTAACATCAGTGGAGAAAACAAATCATTGATTTAACCAAAGTATCACGGACCTCTGGGAGCCCTCAGTGCCTGAACGAGTAGAGGAATAGCACCCCTCTTCCCCAATTTGAAGGTGCTCCCGAAACTGGGAGGCTCTGGGAAGGCAGGGCCTCTGGGCTAGGACAAAAGGCGGGGAGCAGACTCACCCACACTGGGCTTTCCCTGCAGCCTGTTCAGCGGGGGCTCGTTCCTATCCCGCAGCTTGTCCTCCAGCACCTGCTCCATCTTCTCGATCACCTGGAAGGAGAGCACAGAGGCTAGGCTGGTCCGGGAGCCTCGCACCTTCCCACTCGTGGCTGGGCCCTGGTGGCCAGGGCCCCTGCACCTGCCTTCTCCTGGTGCCGCACAGTCTCCTCCAGCATCTTCATCTTCTGCAGCTTATCCTGGTACCGCTGCAGCAGCGCAGCCTGTGGCGGCTGAGCCTGGTACAGGAGGAGCAGCTCCTTCTCTCGGTCATTCTTCTGATGGTGGGGGAGGGAGGAGGAAGGGGTACCTGGGCATTACCTTTGGCCCGAGGGTCCACCCCAAGCCCCTCTGCTGAGTCCTCTGCTGCGCTGGCCCCTTGTCTCTCTATGCCCCTCTCCCTTCTGCTCTCAGACACTTCTCTAGACGCACCCATTCTAGCTCCCTTCCCCTAGGCTCCCACACCCTCTGCCCCCCAAGCCCCGGCTCACTCGAATCAGCTCATTCTGCAAATGCTGCACCTTGTCCCTGAGTTTCGTCACATCCAGCTCACTCAGCAGCAGTTTCTGCTTCATGGACGCTGGTGGGGGGAGGGCGAGCTGGCTCAGGGAGGAGCCTCTCAAATCAGCACAGTTGGGGGTTGGGGGCAGGTGTCTCAAAGCCCTGGGGCTTGACACAGGACTACATTCTCTATGTCCCATCCCAGAGAGGACCCAGCCAGCTCCTACCAGCCCATGTCCAGCAGCAGGCACACCTGGGAAAGACTCCCCGCCACCCTGTCCTGCAATCCAGAGCTTGGGCTCAGGCGGGGGCCAGGATGCCCTTGGTGGCCTGTACCCCCTCACCCAGGTTCTGGGACTTGTCAGGGTTGTCCTGCTCCTCTTCCACCTCCTCCTGGGTCAGGTGGCTCCTCAGCACACGGTTCTCTGCCTCCAGGATGCTGGCCTGTTTCCGCAGCGACAGGATGTCCTCTGCCATCTTCTGCATGGCCCGCCGGTAGTTGTTCATCTCCTGTGGACGCCCGACTCAGAGCTGAGCCCCCAGCCCACATCTGTACCCCCACTTGAAAGTCATGGGTCACCCCCAAGGCCAACAAACAGTGTGAACCCCAAGCTGTGCCCCCAAGTCTTAGCAACTCCTTGGGGCGATGGTTATGCCTTGGTCTTCACCCCCCTGGCCACGTGAGAGCAGCATCACCAATGTTCTCTCCAGGGGCCATGTATCTTCTCGTGATGCCACCAGGGGGGACCCAGGGCTCAGACACCAGGTGGGAAGCCCACGAGTGAGAGAGACTTGAAAGGATCAGGGCCAGGTTTCCAGGGCCGGGCTGGATCAGAGCCACGTCTCTGTTTCTCCTTTCTCCTTTTGCCCTTTTCTAATCCTTCTCCTTCCTCATGTCACTGAGAACCCAGGGAACCTCTCAGAAATCCCACTGAATGCCACTTGGGAGCTGACCCCAGGCTCCAGCTCCCTAACCAGCCCAGGGGTCAGGAAGGGATCCAGGGTAGGCCCAGGAGACCCCGATCAGGGGGGCTGGGATCCAGCTACAAGATCTAGGCCAGACTCTGTCATGAGGTTGGGAATAACAGTCATCATAATATCTGGATGTTCTAGGTCAGGCCTTCTTCTGGGGGCCTCCCTCATTTAGTCTTCACAACAAGCCTAGGAGGGTAGGTGCTAAAGTCATCCTCATTCTACCAACGCGGAAACCAAGGCCCAGAGACGTGAGTAATATGCTCAGTCACCAAGCTGACGAGTGGCAGAGCCAGGACCAGACCCAGGCCTGCTGGCACTTGAGTCTGAATCGCTGTGCAATCCTGCCATGATGCCCCGCCACGTGGAAACTTCACAAGTGATAATGGCAGGTTACAAAAAAGAATTATTAGTGTGGTCTCAATTTGGGAAAAGAAAATTCCTGTTTGCCCATATGTATGCATAGGAGAGTTAATAGGCTATATTTACACGCATTTGTGTTATAATCAGAAATTCTCTACTGCTATTTATAGATAGTTTTGTGAAGGGAGTTTCTTAAATCTAAACAGCGCAAAATATAGAAGACGGATCCAAGATGTACAGCCAGGAAGGCCCACAGGGGAGGAGGAGGTGGGAGCTAGATTGAGGGGAGGAGAGTGAGGAGGGGTGTGAGGCCAGCGGGAGTTTGCTGAGCCAGGTGGCTTGTGGCCTTCCTATGGCTGTGGAGGCCTTGCACATGGGGGTGGGAGCTCATGGGCCCAGCGAGGCTCCCAAGTCCTCAGGAAGCAGAGCTCTGCCCCCAGTTCCCACCTGGGCCCCACACTGACTGGAGATGTGGCCTGGCTCCCAGCCACTGCCTCCAACCTGCTGAATGGCGGGCCACTGGCTTCTTGGGGAAGGGTTCCCAGACAGCAGGGGCTCATCAGACACCACTTGTCACCTGCCACTGTCTAGCCTTCTGGCTGGACTCCCTCTAACTGGTGCCAGTGCTGGGTCCATCTCCCCAGCACCTGCCCCAGGGGAGTCCCAGGTCTTGGCTCCTCCAGATCTGCCCATCTGGTGTCCTCAGATGGCACCATTAAGTAGGAGACTCAGCCCAGAGACTGTACACACACAGGCTTTGTGGTCAGGCCATGGTCAGAAGCCCAGCTTGGCTACTGACTTGTTGAGTGAGCTAGGAAAGGCCCCTTCACCTTTCCGAGCCTTAGGTGCCTCGCTGCGAGGCTCAGAGTCATGTGTATGCAGGGGCTGGCACAGGCCCCTGCCCAGGGCAGGTTTGACCTGGAAGCAGCAGCTTTCATCCCACCCCATTGATGTTCTAGTGGCTGCTTTAATCAGCGAGTCAGACCCCCCCTTCTTCCTCCTTGCTGCCCTCACCCTGGGCTCCCTGGCCCCTCCTCTGCTGTGTGCTAAATCTTAGATTTATGGCAGCCCCATGACTGACAGGGGCTTGGGAGGCCCAGTAGACTGTCAAGAGGAAGCACATGATATTTTGGAAAAGGAAATTCATCCCTCTTTTCCTTCTACAGCCTAGTTCAGGCTCTTATCATGTCTGCTCTGAACAATTACAGCATTATCTGAATGAGTTTCTTTGCTTTAGGGTTATCTTTTAGAGGAACACATATCCAAGAAAACATCTTCAAGGATGCTCACTGTAGCTGTTTGTAGTCTTATGCTAGAGCACACTCAGTCACTGGACCACAGGCAGCACTTACAAAGAATGACCCAGATCAATTGTTCTGACACAGAGAGATGTCCACACTCTATTGTTAAATAGAAAAAGCATGTGGCAAATTAATATGATCCCATCCATAACTGGTGTGTGTGTGCATGCATATAGGTATATAGTGACAGTAGCTGCTGCTGAGTTTGGGAAGAGAAAGGAATACTTGTTTCATCTCTAATTTTTGCATTTTTAATAAGAATGTATCCCAATATTAATTATCTAATTAAAAATAATTTAAACCTAAATACATTGAGGGCCATACCATGCTCATGGATTGAAAGATAGATACAATATTTAATGAGTTAGTTCTTCTCTAAATTGATTTATAGATTCAAGGCACTCTCCATCAAAATCACAACACTGTGTGTACGTGTAGAAATAGACAAGCTGATTCTACAGTGTGTGAGAAATAAAAAGGACAAGTACAGCCAAAGTATTTTTGAAGAGAAACAGGTGGGAAGACTTGCTCTATCAGCCGTCAAGACTTATGATAAAGCGACAGTAATTAAGACAGGGTAGGGGGCCGGCCCCATGGCCTAGTGGTTAAGTTTGGCGCACTCCACTTCAGCGGCCCAGGTTCAGTTCCCCGGTGTGGACCTACATCACTTGTCAGTGGCCATGCTGTGGCGGCGTCCCACGTACAAAATAGAGGAAGATTGGCACAGATGTTAGCTCAGGGCGAATCTTCCTTAAGCAAAAAGAGGAAGATTGGCCACGGATGTTAGCTCAAGGTGAATCTTCCTCGGCAAAAAAAAAAAAAAAAGAGAGAGAGAGAGAGAGGGTAATATTGGTGCAAAGATTGATAAATAAGTCAAAGAAACAGAATAGAGAGCCCTGAAACAGACCCACACACATATGGACACAATTTATGACAAAGACAGTATTACAGGGCAGCAGGGAAATGATTGTAATTTAATAAATTGTGCTGTGTCAATTTGATATCTATATGGAAAAAAGGGAAAGACTTCTATCACATATCATAATTAAAAATAAATTCCACATGGATTGTAGGTCTAAATGTAAAAGGTAAAACAATAAAGCTTCTAGAAGACAAGGATAAGAATATCTTCATGAACTTGCTGTAGGGAAAGGTTTTTAAAAACAGGACAGAAAAAACCACAAACCAGAATGGAAAGAAGTGATAAGTTGGGTACATTTAAATGAAGAACTTCTGTCCATGAAAAGATATCCTTAAGGGGGTGAATGGGCAAGATGAGTGGGAGCAGATATTTGTAATACACACAACAGACAGTGGACTCATGTGCAGATATAAAAACTCCTACAAATCAATAAGAAAAAGGAAGACCACCCAACAGAATAATGACAAGAGATCTGAACTGGGCACTTGACAAAATAATTCAATAAGTATCTGAATTGATGCCCACTCTCATTAGACATTTAAAACCACAATGAGGGGCTAGCCCCATGGCATAGCAGTTAAGTGCGTGCTCCGCTGCTGGCGGCCCAGGTTCGGATCCCGGACGCGCACCGACGCACCACTTGTCAGGCCATGCTGTGGCGGTGTCCCACATAAAGTGGAGGAAGATGGGCACGGATGTTAGCTCAAGGCCAGTCTTCCTCAGCAAAAAGAGGAGGATTGGCATGGTTGTTAGCTCAGGGCTGATCTTCCTCACAAAAAAAAAATAAAATAAAAAAATAAAACCACAACGAGATACTGCTATGCATCCACTAGAATGACAAAAACAAAACAAAACAGTCCTGACCATATCAGATGTTGGTGAGGGTGGGGAACAGTGGAGCGCTTATTCACCGCCGGGGGACGTCAAGTGTCACTCACGCTGGAGAGCTGCTCGGATGCTGGATGCTGTTAAAGTGGAACATATGCAGAGCCTGTGACCTAGCAATTATACTCCTGAGTATACACCCAATAAAACGCACGTGGGAATCACCAAGAAGCAGGTGCAAGAACATTCCTAGCAGCGTTATTTGCAATAATCTCCAACTGGAAATAACACAAGTGCCCACTAGAGTAGAATGATGAGATCCATTTATACAATGGAATACCAGACAGCGGTAAAAATGAATGAACGACAGCTACGTGAAACCACATGGAGGAGTCACTCAAGTGTGAGCAAAAGAAGTCGGACACAAAATACCTGCTCTACGATGCCGTATAGATTTGCTTCAAAAACAGGCGAACTTAAGCAATAGAGTTAGAAGCGAGGGTATTAGGTCCATTTATGAGGTGGGGGAGCGATGGGAGACATGAGGAAGCTTCTGGGGTGCTGGCAACATCACGCCTCTTGACCTGTGGGACGTGTGGGACCTGTGGGGGTTATCTGTGTGTGTTCCTGCTGTGATAACCCCTCGCAGTGAATACATTTACGGTTTGTGCATTTTTCTGAATGGCTGCTGTACTTCACGTAAACAAGTTAAAAACATGGAAAGAATTAAAAGAATAAATGAAATCCTGGCTCAAGTCTGGTTAAGCACATGAAGCCTCCGCACTGCCATACTGTGGGGACCCTCCCAGCTCTCAGCAATAATGGGTTCTTCCTGGCCCTGAGTTTTGGAGGCGGGCCCTGCTCCTGGGCCCTCATCGCAGCCTCTTCATCCTTGGAGGCCTTCTCCAATCCTGTCCTGGAGGGCTGGGTGGATTCGGCTCCACCCCCCCTGCAAGGCCCTCTGAGGACGAGCAGGCACACACACTGATCCTCATCAATGGCCTATGACGCCTCAGAACATCCTAAGAGACTCAGATTTGTTCAGTGACGTGCCTGAGGTCAGCCTGCCTGCAAACAGGGAGCTAGCATTCGAACTCAGACTCGGCTCTAAAACCCGTGCTCTTTGCACTTAGTCAATTGAGGAAGCCTGGGGGTTCACCGAGAGGGAAGAAGAGGGAGGTGCCAGCTTGCCTTTGCGGTGAATCTGTCTACAGAAATTGAGGGGCACTGCAGCGGGAGGTGGCCAGTATAGGCACCAATGTCCATCCGATGTCCCAAGGCCCCATTCTGCCCTTTGTGCCTGAGGCCAAGGCTGCCTTCGGGTGGAGGTAGAAGAAGGGGTTCCCCTGTCTGCTCCTTAGGCAGCCAGACGTGTCCAGGCGTCCCTGTGTCAGGTGAGGTGGCATGCAGCCTCGTCTCACTGTCCCCACCCGCACCCGGCCCAGTGCAGGGATCAAGCAGCAGATGTGAAGGAGCAGGCCTGAGCCCATTGCTGGCTCGCCAGCTTCTCCTTCTTCCAGGGAAGAACCCGCCGGACGCTGGAGTCTATGTGTGTGCGGGCGGAAGGCTGAGCTCTTCACGGCCGGGGGTCAGAGTGAGATCCTGAGGTTTGGACCAGCTTCCTCTCCGCTCTGCATCAACTCAGATGCAAGGTCTGAGGCCTGCCTTTAAGGCCTCTTACTAGCCACCCCCTCCTTCACATGGACACAGCCCTTCCCCTCCAGCACATACGCCTACTCCCCCCTCACACCTCCACTCACGCTGAGCTATCTGCAGAGAACCCCCACCCTCCCACTACCTAAACTTTGTCCTTTCATAGTCCACTCAGAATTTTTAATTGCATGAGGACTGACAGTGTGTGTGTGCGTGAGTGTGCACATGTATACGCCTGGAGGGAGCCCCAGGGAAGGGGCCGCCAGCCCCTTGGCCTGCCCCTTGGATCTGATCACCCCTTCTTCTCATTCAAGGGCTCACCCTTTCTAACATCCCGTTGTTCTTCATCTCAGCAGTCCTGGGGGGAGCAAAGCTCTGTTCTTAGCATCCTCCCTCGACAGACAAAGAGAGCTGAGGCCCAGACCAAGGGAAAAAGAGATGGAGGGAGAGCGCGGTTCCAGGTGAAGTGGGGTGTCCTTGCCTGGCCAGATGGTCCCTGCCGGAGGAAGAGAGATGGCTTCTTCGGGACTCCACCCCTTAACATTAGCCCTATAGCCCTTCCACAGGCCGCTCCACAGGCCCCTCCACCACCCCCAGCCTGGCTGCTCTCTGAGGGTGAGGTCTCCCCGGGGATGGAGAGGGACCCTGGCCCTGGCTTACCCCTCGCAGCCTCTACTCTGGCCAGCACCCTGTATCCATGGGACCCAGAGAGGCGGCAGCCTGGCGGGCCTGACCACCCTCCTCAGTGTCACCCACCCCCCAGCTGAGCGGTGCCCTTGGGCAGCACAGCTGGGCAGGGAGGCTGCATCCCTGACCTCTCCGTACAGCCTGTGCTGAGCTCCCCACTCAGGGCCACACTCTGCGTCACAGGCCAGCCTTGAGAGCACGCAGGACACCACGCTCCAGATTCCTCACGCCTACTCCCCTCCCCCACTTCCCGGCCTGTTTTGGAGGTGGGCGGGCAGGATGTCAGCCCCTTCCCCTCCTCTCTGGGCTAGCACATCCTCTGGGGACACTGACTCCACCTGCGCCTCGCCCTGAGTGCCCACTGCGCCCCTCTCACCCGCAGACACCCCCCGCCAGGACCCCGGCTCTCAGTCTGCTGAGGTGAGAAGCGTCAGGTGGCCCTGGGTTCGGATCACCACTGATCGCTGGCGCCCTTTGCTGCACCAGCACCTCCTCTCTGGCTCTGGAAGGGTGGCAGCTGTGCTCTGAGCCTTGGTCCTCATCTGTGGGATGGGAAAATAGCCCCACCTCAAGGGGTGACCACGGAGTGAGGGGCGTGAGGAGGGCCAGCCTTGGCCCTGGGGCACGTAGGGTGCCTGGAGACACTAACTCCTGTCCCTGCACCACCTTTTAAGGTGTGTTTTTTTTTTTTTTTTAATTATTTTAACAACAGCCCTGGGTAACAGGTACAGAAAGTATGATTATCTGACCACTCCCGTTTGACAGAAACAGGCCCAGCATCCTCTTGCCCTCCTTATCATTGATTAAGGAGGAAAGGGGGTAGTTATCTTTCACAAAACCCTGAAGAGGGCAATGCCTACCTTCTGCTCTCCCTCGATAAGTACTTATGGTGGGATCTGAGGCACCTCATCCAAGTGGGGGTGTGCAAATATACCTGTGGCCACTACCAACTCTGTGGACCAGAAGGGCCCCTATACCCTTACTGAACAGATGGGGAAACTGAGGCCAGGAGGAGCAGCAGTGTGCCCAAGGTCACAGAGACTAGTTATAAAGCACAGGCCGGAAGCAGCTCAGTAAATAGCCAGTCAACCAACACTTGCTGAGCACCACTGTGTGCCAGGTCTGTGCCACAATGGGCATAGAGAAGCTCAGAATGTCCCTGCCTGCGGTGGTCTCCTGTCTACATGGAGGAGATGGCAGGAAGTGCCCGTGTCAGAGGGGAGCTCAGAGGAGGCTCTTAACCCAGCCTGGGGGTCCGGGAAGGCTTCCTGGAGGAGGTGGTAATCTGAGCTGACTCTTGAGGGTGAGCTGGTATTACCTAGGGTGGGGAGAGGGCTCTCCAGGCAGAGTAGACACTGTGGCAAAGGCAGGAAGGTGAGAGGGTGTGTGATGAGGACCAAAGCTGGCGAGTTTCTAGAGAGCAGGGTGTGGGGAGGGAAGGGTGGGGGTACAGCTGGAGAGGTGGCAGGGCAGATGGAAGAGGGCCTCGAAGGCCAGCCTCAGGATCTTGGACTCTGTCCTGCAGGCCACTGAAAGGACTAAGTGGAGGGCGGGGGTACATGTGACAAAACCCCTCTGGCTGCCCAGCACAGAGGACAAAGTGGGGAATGGAGGCCAAGAGCACTGAGCCAGGTGACACTGGATGGGACGTGTGCCAGGTGGACGCAGTGGGCATGGAGATGAGGGCAGGAGCTGCAGGAGGGAGGAGAGCAAGGAGGAGCCACAATCTGGGGTCTAGAGGGAGGAGGTGCACGCACGGAGTCGGGGAGGAGGAGCTGGCTTGGGGAGGGAGGAGCATGTTGGGTGTGAGGCGCCTGTGTGGCCTCCAGGTGGTCAAGCTTCGAGAGAACCTCAGCTGGAGATAGAGGGGTGAAGGGGCAGCCCGCAGAGGTGTGATGGAAGCTTTGGAAGGGAGGAGATTTTCCAGAGTCAGGGGAAGTGTAGAGTCGGGGCGCTCAAGGCCAAAGCGAGGACGTGGTGATGGGAGAGGAGCCCTCAAGTTCAGGGGGATAGCCAGAGAGGTGGGAGGAAAAGAGGAGGAAGGTGGCTGGCAAAGCCAAGGCCATAGAGCTTCAGGAAGGAGGGGCGAGGATCATCTGCTTTGGGTAATGGCACACTGAGTAATACAGACCGCCCCCAACCCCCACAGATAACCTAAACACCTGGATACAAAGTAAAAACCACCTCCTTAAAAGCATTAAAGACCCGGCAAGACAGTGAGGAATTCTTGGACAGAGATAAGGGACAAGTGGGGACCCACACAGAGGAATACTACACAGCAATGAAAAAGAGGAACCACAGCACCAAGCAACTGCGCAGACAAATCTCACACATAAAGTTGAGCAAAAGAACCATACACAAACCATACACGTGGCATGACGCCCTTCAGAGAACATTCAAAACAGGGACTATTAGGCCATAGTGATGAGGGAGGGACACAGAGGTGATGACAGTACAGATGGTCTTCAACTTATGATGGTTTGACTTACAATCTTTAGACTTTAAAATGGTGTGAGAGCAATACACATTCAGTAGAAACTGTACTTTGAATTTTGATCTTTTCCCTGACCACCAATATTCGGTATGATACTCGCTCACGATGCTGGGCAGCGGCAGCAGCCACAGCTCCCAGTCAGCCACGCCATCACGAGAGTGAACAACCGATACACTTAGAACCATGCTGTCCCCACACAACCATTCTGTTTGTCACTTTCAGTCCAGTAGGCAATAACTTACATGAGAGAGTCAACACTTTATTATAAAATAGGCTTTGTGTTAGATGATTTTGTCCAACTGTGGGCTAATGTGAGTGTTCTGAGCATGTTTAAGGTAGGCTAGACTAAGCTATGATGTTCGGCAGGTTAGGTGTATTAAATGCATTTTCGACTTACAATATGTTCAACTTAGGTTGAGTTTATCGGGCCGTAACCCTATTGTAAGTGGAGGAAGATCTGTATAAAGAAGCAAAGCAAGACAGTACACCAGCGCAGTGGTCACGCCTAGGAGAGGAGGGGTGTGAGGGGCTTCTGGGAGCTCGTGATGTTCTATTTCTTGACCCGGGCGGTGGTTTCATTGGCATTTGCTTTGTAATAATTTGGTTGTGTTTTATTTTTATGTTCAATGCAATTTTCTCCATGTGGGTTACATTTCACAATTTACAAGGTTTTTGAGAAAAGGAGAGAAGGGTCAATAGCTTCCAAATCTGCAGAGGGAGCCTCTGGGGGTGGCCTCGAGGAGGCGGCCCTGGTGACCTTGGCCAGTGCTCTGAAGGCCAAGGTGCAGAAGGGAGAGAATTGAAGGGGACAGTGAGGTTGAGAAGGGACAGAGGTAGCTGGGGACCCAGGATCGAGGAGAGGCTTGGGGTGGAGAGAGAGGACTTTCTGGAGGATTAGGAGACAGGCAGGGAGGGGTGTATGGGGGGCATGGGCTGGAGCACGGGGGAGGGGCTTCACTCTCCGAGGGGAAGGAAAGAGGTCTGAGGCCGGGGCAGGTGTAGACAGGTGTCTGGATCAGGAGTGCGGGTGGCAGGGCTCTGCAGGAAGTGGAGTGGGTGTAGAGGGTGGGTGGCGAGGCCGAGCCAGGGCAGCGGGTTTGCTGGGAAGGTGCACACCCTCGCCCCCTTTGCCCTTCCCTGGGCAGCCATCCAACCTCTGGGTCCCAGGCCCCAAAGATCCATCGCTAGCAGGCCCAGGCTACCTGCCATGTGGTTTGCCTTTACAGCCGGCAGAGGGCAGCCACCTCCCACAGATGCTCTGGCTTCAGCCTGTAGCAGGAACGAGGCTGGCCTGAGCGGGCCCCATAGCTCATGGTGGGGCGGGGTATGCATAGGGGGCTGTCTTGCTATCCTGCCCCAGACACACATGTTTCTCCTCCAGATGATCCAGCCCACCTTCCTACACCTCCTGCCCCTGAACTCCCATCTCGGTGGTTTTGATGGGTGTCCTCTGCAGAGAACCACCATGGGGGCCAGAGAGGTGCAGAGACTTGCCAGAGGTCACACAGCAAATCTCATCCTCAACTGGGGCTTCTGTCCTGAACCAGCCCCAGAGCAAATGATGGGGCTGAGTGGGGAGGGGAGAGATTTGGGATAAGAGCCACCTCAAAGCTCTGCAGTGACCTGACTGAAGGAACACCTACACAGCAGTGGACAACTGAGGCTGACCCTTGTGCCTCAAGGGTCAACACATGTCTCAACAGTTGAGAGGGACTTGGATGCAGTTTAGAAAGTGCCCCAAACAACCACACACATACACACACACACACATGCACACACGCACACACCCCAACTAAAGCCTAAATCTTTATCTTTGCAATTCTTCTACCCAGCTAGGAAGACACTACGGACACGAAGCCCGGGCAGGGCCCGTAGAGGTCACAGGGCCTCATGACAGCAGCTCCCGTTTGTTGAATGCCCACCACGGGCCAGGTCCTTTATATATTTTTTCTCTAAACCCAACAATGAATCTGCAAGGGAGGCGTTTTCATTCCCAATTTCCCGAGGAGGCAGCTGAGCCCAGAGTGGAAGGGCTGGGTGACTTGTCAAGGCTGCCCCACTCACGGGCAGAGCTGCAGATCCACTTGGGTTTCCCAGGCGTTGCTGAGGGAGTGTCCTACGGAGACCAGAGCGCCAAGCCTGGAGTGGGGTACAGAGCTATGGTCTCCAAGGGGGCAGAGTAAGATGCCACCTGCCCTTGACCTTCTCCTGTCACCAGGGACTGGGGCTATTTCTCCTAGGCAAGGTGTCTTCTGGGGGAGGGGAGGGGAGGGGTGCACGTCACCTACGCCCATCAGACCCCGAGCCCCTTCCAGTACAGGAGGTGCTCAGAGGGCGTTTAGGGGCTGCTTTTCTGAGTCAGGGATAGAAAGATTCCCACCCCCTGGACTTGGCCAGGCCTGTTTCCTGGTGTCTCTGGACCCCTACACAAGGCAAAGAGGGGCCAGTTCTCCTCATGACACCCCCCTGCCCCTGAGAAACCAGTTAATAATGTAGTGTATCCACCCTCCCCCCAGGGATTTCCTCTGCCCAGAGGGGCATCTTCTGGTGGCAGGAAGTGCCCAGGCACCAGGGTAGGGCAGCCCCCTCTCGCTGCTCCTGGTAAACTGGTCTGGTCTCTGTGGCCTCCTCCTCCAGGCCGGCCTCCTAACTCTCTGGCTCCCTTATGCTTTCTTTGTGCTTTGAGCTTTCTTTGTGCTGCCTCAGAACACAGCATTCCTCTCTGGCAGATGAACGATGGCTGAAGATGCTGTGCTACTCCTCTCCTTGAGAGGTGGGGTCTAACTCCCCTCCCCTTAGAGACCTGCAGAATGCAGCGTTGTGACATTCTGGGACTTCTGAAGGCAGGGCATCAGGAGCCTTGCAGCCTCTGCCGTCCCTCCTGGGACACTTGCTGTTCCCTAGGGAAGAAGGCCCACTACCCTGAGACCCCCACGCTGTGAGGAACCCTAAGCAACGGCGTGGGAGAGAGTGAGGTCCACCTAGCCCCAGCGGCTCCAGCCCCTGCCCCATGGGTCATCTCAGCTGAGGATGTCGTGGATGGAGAACAGCCCTCCCCTCTGGGCCTCGGCCTAGCTCCTGATCCACAGGACTGTGAGATAGAATAAAAACAGAAAAATTATTGCTTTAAGTCACAAGTTTTGGGGTAGTCTGCTACGCAGCAATAGATAACGGAACATTCTCCCTGGCCTCTGAGAGCCCTTCAGTGGCTCCTACATGCCCTCATGATAAACTTCTAACTCTGATTTTCAAGGCAGTCTGTGCCAGCACAACTAGACCCCCTTTCAGAATTTTGCCCTGGCCACTCTGCTCACGGGCCAGCCTTCCTGGGCCACTTTCTATCTTCAAATCCTCACCTACCTCTGCCAGGAAGCCATCTCTAACCGCCCCCTCGCAGCCTGGCACTCCTCATCCCCCCAGGGACCACCTACAGACTCTCCTCTAGTTCCCAGGCGACCCTGACAGCACAGAAGGGGCTCCCCTCCTCTCCGCTGCCTCTGCTTGCTGTCCTGAGTTGGGAAAGTAGGGCCAGGCAGACCTCCTCAGGACTGGGGGCCGAGGACCCTGCTCCTGCCAGATTTGCTACCATTTGACGGACAGAGCTCCTACAGGTCCCTCAGGATGTCCAAGAGGCCACTCTTGGCTAACTTTTAACTGGAATTAACCACATTGCTTTAAAATAAAATGGAAACATTCAGCTTGTGCAAACTGGTGCTGGCCTTCTCCAGTCCTTAGATCAGAGCTCTGAGCAACAGCCCAGTTCCAGGGGGCTGCCTCAGGGAGGAGAGGGGGAAGTCACATGGTGCCTGAAGATCTGCTGAAAGAGAACAGTACTTCCCTAGGGGTCAGGGCTCCCGGTGGCTAAGCAGCCCCTCATTCACAGGTACACCCAGGCCAATGCCTCTGGATCCATGGTCCCTGTGCCCTCGGCCACTGCCCACCCAGCTGAGCTCCCTTCCTTCTCCCTCACTCCTTGACACACTGTGACAACAGAACCCCACGGCCATGAGAACAAGCCTCTTCCTCATCACCACCAGAGGGCGGGCCACGGAGGCCTGGGAGCCCCATTGGCAGGTGGGGACGTGGGGACATGAGGCCCAGGGCTGGCAGGCTCACCCGCCCGCCCGCCCGAGGTCAGGCAGTAAGGGCGTGGCCAAGCGGGAGAAGCTGCACTCCAGCCCACAGGGCCAGGCAGGGTGGAGGGCAGGGCAGTCTCTGCGCTGGGGCCCTGGCCCTGGGGGTGGGGGCCTGGAGGAAGTGTGATCCTGGAGCATCACTTCACCTGCCACCACTCTTGAGGCCGAGCCCAGGAGCTCTGCTTCTGAACCGAGAGCAGTCCAGAGCCATAGAAAGTCCTAGAGCCAGGGCCCTGCTCACCCCAGATCCCTGCTCCTGGCTCCCCTTGAATGTCAGCTGAGCCTCCCAACCATAAGCAAACCTGTGCAAATTGCTGTTTAAAACACCTTCCCTGAGGAGGAGGCAGTTGCTTCTTTGTTCGGCCCAAGGTTACAGCAAAGAAACAAAAGGAGTGAATTCCCCTTTCTTTTGTTCTTTCTTCTGCTTCCTGCTGCAGGAGGGATGGTGTCTAGAAAGCTTTTGTGCTTAGCACAGTGAAGCTCCGAGGCGAGGCCTTGGCCCCTTGGCCGGTGCTGACTTCAGCCCCTGTCTAATTGGCCCCTGCAGGAGCCAGGCGGGGCTAATTGGGCTGGGCCGGGACAATAGGGCTGGAGGTGGGGCTGGCTTGGGGGAGGCACCTCCTAGAAGATGCTCTGTCTTTCCATCTTCCCTTCCCATTTCCCCTCCCAGAACCCTGCTTGACCTTCAAGGCTCCACTCTGGGCCCTCCTCCTCCAGGAAGACCCACTGGGCCACCCCAAGCCCAGCCATCAATCACTCCTCCTTGGTTTGTGGCTCAGAGTCGTGCCTCTCCTGGATTCACCTTGGGGCTGGCTCTTGCCCCCAGTCAAGGGAAGTACAGGGCCAGGCACTCATGGGGCTGGTGGAGGGACAGACCCTGGCCCTGGCCTCAACTGCTTACTCTCCCATAAAGAACCCCTGTCCCCAGTGGTCACCTCCCTGCCAGACCTCCCCACCCCGAATGCCCGATGTGGAGTAGGGGGAGACCCCTGGCTGAAGTCCAGAACCTTGGCTTCTAACCCAGCCTCTGCCCACATCTGCCATATGACTTTAAGCAAGGCCCTTGCCCACTCTGTGCTCCTCCTCTGAAAGCTGGGGTGAGGATCCCTGTTAGGGGTGTGCTCTGTGGTTCTTGCCACAATGGAAGAGCAAATGCCTTGGCAACTGAGGTCCGAAAGAGAAGGTGTTGTCACTAAGCCCCCTGGCCTGCGGCTGACCTCCTCCTGATGCTCCCACCTGCCTCACCCCCTCTGCCTGACAGCCCTTGTGAGCTCTGCCCTCCCAGCAAGCCATCTGGCCTGATTGCCCCAGGCTAGCCCAGGCCAGCCCAGGTCCAGGCACTTTCTAGGATGTAGGGCTAGACCTACAAGAGGCCAGAGTCAGGGCCCAGATTAGCAGGAGACAATGGTCACTTTAAGGGATTTTCCCAGAGGCCCTCTCTCTTCCCTCTCTGGGCTCCTGGGGGTGGGCTCAGGTGGCCTGGGCTGGGCCGGGGGCCCCACAGAAGGTTCCTGTGACCACGGGCATCTAGAGGCCAATGCCCACAGGCCTGATCTTCTGGTCCTTCCCCCACCTTGCTCTACCACCACCTCTACTGGTTGCCAGGCAACGCACCCCAACACACCTGTGGGCTAGGTAAGCCAAGCGATCCTCCCAGAACCAGTGGGTATGGGGGCAGACTTACAGAGTGGCTGTCAAGGAGGCCTGGGGCAACCTTGGGGGCTGGAGGGGATGGGGACCCTGGCTCCCCCATCTTTCTCGCCAGCAGTCCTGTTCCCCAGGATAGGTCCCTGGGGACTGTTGCTACAACAAGCGACTGCCTGGTGACGGAGCCCAGCCCTGAGCTGGAAGCAGGCAGGCCCACAGGGCCACTTCTTCTTTGTTCCAGGGTGGGGGGCATCCGGGAGGGGTGGCTGAAATCAGGCTAGGCTCATTCCTTGGCCAGGGAACTGCAAAGAGATGGCAGGGCCTGGGAGGGCTGTGGGGCCAGGAGCCCAGGAAAGGGTAAGCCCTTCTGTTTCCCCAGTCCCAGTCTCAGCATCCTTCCCCCTGACCTGCCCTCTAGCCAGCCCTCTGTCTTCCCCTTGCCTCCCCGCTGCATCTCCAGTCTTTACTGTCTCTGCTTCTTCTTCAGCCCGTACCCTCAGTCTCCCTTCCTTCTGCTCATCAGCCCCTATTTCTGCCCCCGAGTCTCCCCTCTCTCTGCTCCTCCATCCCCCACCCCCAGCAATCCCCCAGCAGTGGCTGGGCTCCTTCCACAGCTGCACAGTGTGGCCTAGGGCCCCACGCCTGCCCCCGGGGCCTTCCCATCTCTGCTTTCCTGATGGTCTGGACAAATTCCTTTCCTTTTAGTTCAGCGGAGACATGGGTGGATGTTTTTAAAAGGAACTCACTGGGAAGCAAAGGGAAAACAAACCCAAACAAGGCAGCCCACCCCCTAGAAACGGCCTGAGTCTCTAAGGCAGAGCTGTCTGTAAGACTGGCCTTGTCCTAGGTTGCAGAGACCCCCTCCCAGGGCATGGAGGGGTCTGTCTGGCCTGTTCCCAGCTGACTTGGGTTCAGCCTGTCTGTCCCAGAGAAGCTTGGCCTCAAAGCCTTTCCTGATAGGCCTCTCATCTGACCTAGCAAGGGGCCTGCACAGAGCTGGGACTCCATAAATATTTGTTCCCCTGTTTAACGAGTGGGTGGATGAATGTTGGGGGTCTCTGGGGCCTCAGTGGAGGCACAACAATAACCTCTGACTGGATAGTCCAAGACAGACAGCTTGACCTGTTCCAAAATCTCCACCCTGTCTAAGGCACCCCTACCCCCGGCCGCTGGCTGCTGGCTCAGGACTCGGCATGGGGGCCTCTGGCCTCTGTTGGTGTTGCAGGGGGCCCTTACTCTTCTCCCCTGCAGGCCTCATTTTTCACTTAATTCACCTGGAGACCCCGGAGAGTCCATTTTTACTTAATGGGGTTTCTTCCTCTACGTACTAGGGCCGGGGTGGGGAGCTGGGCAGGACAAGCCCCATACTGCTTTGTGTCTTATATCTGAGCTGGCCAGGGGCAGCGCCAAGACAGTGGGCCTCGAGTTTGCTCAGTGCTGGGTTCTAGATCCCGCCTGCTAATTATCTGTGTGACCGTGAACAGGGCGGTCACTGAACCTCTCTGAGCCTGTTTCCTCCCCCATAAGGTGGAGATCATCACTGAGCTCATCTCTGAGAGCGGTTGGGGATTTAATGAGGTTGTGGGTGTAAAGCTCCAAGCAGAGTGTCTGGCACAGGGGTGGCTCTGGAAATGTCACTCTTTCCTCTGTGTGACTCATGGGGGCTCTGGAGGGTCTAAGACTCCTCTAGGGAAATGAAAATGAACCTCGTGATGGAGATGGCCGTCCTCTCTTGAGGTACCCAGATGGCATCCCAGACGCAGGCCTAGACCTTTCTGATCCTGCCCTTCAGCTTCCCCACCTGGGAAATGGGTTGCTGTCTTCTGCTGTGTGTGCCCCTCCCATCCCAAGACCCTGGAGCCAGAAGCCATGATAACAGCAAAGCCAGAATGATGCCCCCTCCCAGTCCAGCCTTCAGCGCCCCCTCCCTGAGAGGAGCCAAGGGCTCCCACGCCCACTGCGCTGCCAATCGATTGAATCTGCTTCCATCCTCAGGCGTGACATGAATTTTTCATCAAAGGCCTATAGACTTTGGGAAACGCACAATTAGAAGCCCTGTCAATAATGCACCATGCGGAGGCCTCGGCTGCGCTCAGCCAGGCCCCAGACATGGCTGTCTTCCAGGCCTGCTCTGGCGGGTGGCAGTGGGGGCACTGAGTGGACCCCTCAGGAGGATTATCACTGGACACAGAGCAAGTGTGGGATGCTGAGAGGGAGGGGAAGCCATACCCCAAGAGTTGAGCCTGCCCCTTGAAGCCCCAGGCAGGCCCCAGTAGGACCCGCCTGGTCTCAGGTGCTTCATCTATAAAATGGATGCTAACGGGCCCCTCGCCCCTTAAAGTGTGGTGAGACACAACAGACAGTTGCTATGTGAAGACTGAGGTTCTTTGTGGGGCCTGGGAATGTCCTTCTTCCATGGGGTCCCAGGAAGCAGGGCAGGCATCAGGCTGGGGTGGGGGGGTGGGGAGGAAGGCAGCACAGAGATGCCCAGTGGTATTGGGGGGCTTGATTCACCCAGCTCAGGGTCAAGGTCCCCTGTGATCCCAACCCTACCCCCTCTCCAGCCTCATAGCGCAGCTCCCCTTCCACCAGCGCTGCCTACTCGCATCCGCTTCCCACAGCCTCAGGACCTCTGGGGGAGGAACAGAGGTTCTGTTCTGTCCTGCCTCTGGGCCTTGTAGTTCCTACACCAACAGGATGGAGGCGCCTTCACCCTTCTCTGCAGATCCATTCTTCAGAGACAGCCTCCTGACAAAAGCCTTTCCCACTCTCCTTGGCTAGAACAGATGGCAGCTTCCTTTTCTGGGTTTCTAGAGCCTGAACCAGGCAGGTAATAACAACCAGAGCTCACCACAGGCGGGCACTGTTCTAAATACTTTACATGGATCAATCTAACTTCATCCCTCCAGTAACCCAACATGGCAGCTACCATTACATCCACTCTACAGAGGAGGAGAGCGAGCAGGAAGAGGTGACGGGACTTGTCTCAGTGGGGGAGCTGGTTCCCGAGTCTGCACTCTTACTCACTTGCCCAGACCCTGGGGCTGGCTCTCCTGTCCTCCACTGGCCTTTGAGTCCACAAGGGCAGGGCTCATGCTCCCTGCTTCCTCACTCACTAGGGCAGGGATCTCCCACTGCAAGGCCCAGGGCTCCCCTGCCCCAGTGCAGGGGAACTCAGGGCAGGGCACGCAGGTGGTCGATACCCACTGGCTGCTCTGCTCCCCCACCCCACAGGCTCCAGGTCTGGCTCCTACATTCTGAGGCTGTCCTCCTGAACACTGTCCCTCCCTGCAAGAAAGCTACCACATTGACACACAGGAGAGGAGAAGCAACTGGGGCTCAGGTGGTTTGTACTGTTGCTTCTAGAGTGTTGCCAGATTTCTTTGGGCCCTGACTAGCCGTGGGCCTCTGCTCCAGCCTGGGAGGGGGCTCGTGGGCACCCAGGGTTCTGTGTCCCTGCACATGGGCTGTGTGGCACCCGAGACACCAGCGCCTGGAGGCCTGGCTTCTGCCAAGTGCACACAGCCCCCCATTTCTAAACCCTCTCCAGCAGAAATGCCACCAGTGGGCCTGAAACACAGATGGAGGCCATGAATCACACCTCCTCCTCCACCACCCGGCCAAATCCCAGCCCCAGGCGCCTGGGCAGGATGCAGCTGGGAACTGTCTGAGGCAGAGGTCTCACTAGGATTCCCACACATTCACACAGGGGCCCTGCGATGGGCCGGGGCAGTGGCTGGCGGGGTGGGCAGGGAGCTGGGTGAAGCCCCCTCCTGTGTCCCTCCCCAGCCGTGCGCTGCTTTTGGCCCTAATGAATCCACTGCCACCCGAGACCTCCGTGACTGTATTAGTGGGCATAGGGCGGCAGCAGGAACATTGCCTTTCAGCTTTTGGGGCGGTGAGTCCTGCCTCTCCCCCTACCCAGGCTAAGGACATGAGGGACCATGTGGTTCAACACACGCTCTCCAGCAGCTCCATGTGTCCAGGCCCTGTACTGGGCACCAGGGACACAGACTTGACCACGCTGGGAGCTTGTCTTGTCCCCGAGGAGCTATTGCAGCGGACGGGGCAGCGGGCACCGTGTGACTTGATACATTGGGATGGTAAGTGCAGTAGGAGAGAGCCCCTCAGCCAGGGCCCTGCCCACCCCAGGTGCAGGCAGGGGTGAAAGGGAGGGCACCCCAGAGCTGGAACGAGGTTGTTTTTTTTGTTTGTGTGTGAGGAAGATCAGCCCTGAGCTAACATTCGATGCCAATCCTCCTCTTTTTGCTGAGGAAGACCGGCCCTGGGCTAACATCCACACCAGTCTCCCTCTACTTTATATGGGATGCTGCCACAGCACGGCTTGACAAGCTGTGTGTCAGTGTGCGCCTGGGATCCGAACCTGTGAACCCAGGGCCGCCGAAGTGGAGCGCGCGCACTTAACCGCTGTGCCACTGGGCCGGCCCCTGGAATGAGTTTTGAAGGGTGAGTAGGAGTTTGTCAGTGATAAAGGAGTGAGGAAGGGGTGCCTTCCCGTCAGAGGGAACAGCAGGAGCAAAGGTGTGTTGGTGAGAAGCAGCCTGGGGGGTCTGGGGGAACAGCCTGAGGGAACAGCCTGGTGAGCAGCACACTGAGGGAAGTGCAGACAGTCAGGACAGGTGGTGAGGAGGGGTGGGGAGAGATGAGGCTGGCGTTGCTGCAGGGCCAGACCAAGGCCCAACTGTGGAGCCTGTTATAGTCGGGTGAGGTGGGCTGGGCTGGAGCTGGATGCTGGCACTAAGCACGACTGTGAATTTCCAAAGACCCTCCTAGTATAAGGCCTAGTTTCCTTGTAAACGTGCCCCGTGTGCTGCACAGGACACCAGAGCCCAGAGAGGGCAAGAGGTTGCCAGCCTCCCATAGTACTTCCGTAGCAGAGCCAGCTCAGCATTCATACCCCCAGGGTCAGGAAAGCCAGGCCGTCTCAGGAATCTACGCTGAGGGCCAGAAGCACAGTCTATACCAGGTGGAAGGGGCCAGGACCTTCTGGAGGACAGGGCAGCCCTGAGAGGAGTCGGGCTGGGCTGCTGGCTGCCGAGAGCCTTGGGATGGGGAGACAGCCACGGGCAGGCATCGTTAGGATGCTGCCCTTTCTCAGATGTCTGGGTGGGCCACCTGCTCTGGCATCCTGGAGCCACCAGGTCATGCCCCCACCCCGCTCTGGGGGCTGCCCAAGTCTAGGCCCTTGTGCCACCCTAACCTATGCTGTACAAGGGAAACAGACTTGGCAGGGGCTTCTCAGCCCCCTCCAACCCTGTGACTCAATGACGTCACTGTTCTTGGGGCGGGGACCTGCCAAATCTGAGGCTGTGGGAGCCAAAGCCAGGACCAGAACCGGAGCCCTGGCTCTCCGCCCCAGGGGCAGCCAGCCTGCCGGAGGATGGGGTCTGGGGTCTGGGGGCTTCTTCTGGAAGGCTGAGGCCCTGCCTGGTGGGGTCAGGTTCAGAGGGGTCTGCAAGGGCCTCAGCCCAAGCAGGGCTTCCCAGTGTGGGGAGGGAGATGAAGGAAGAGGAAGACTTGGCCTCACCTGCAGGAGTCCCAGCCTGAGGGAGGAGATAGTGCCCCACCCCGAGGAGCCCCAGTCTGAGAGGGGAGACATGGTTCTGCTCTGGGAGCCCTGACTGAGTGGGGTGCCATGTCCCTGCTCTGGAGCACATCTGAGGAGGAGGCAGGACCCACACACTCCCGATAAGGACACATGAAAAGAACAGATGGTGCCAACAAGTGCAAATTAATTGAGCGAAGCCTGTGTACACAGGCGCTGTGAACAGGCGGGCTGACAGGCCTGGGAATGGTTGTCGGGGGGACAGACCGGGGAGAAGCTGTAACGAGCACTTATCGATGTCTCGCTGGATCTGCAGCCAGGAGCACGGTTATTGACAAAGCCTGTCTATAAATCTCCTGGCCACGTCTCCAGAAACCTTAATTACGGGGCCTCATTACTCCTCACACCTCTAGGCACAGGGGACCAGCCTGAGCCGGAGCAGCTGCTGACACTGCGGCTGGCCTGTGACAGCCAGGCAGAGCCTCTGCACAAGACCTGCCCAGCTGGGACACCTGGGGGGGACACAATTTAGGGTCCTGTGCCCCGTGGAGTGGCCAGGGGCAGGCAGGTGGAAGGGACTTTGGAGTCCGGGGGCTCAGGGTGTACATTCCAGTTTTGCCAGTTACTCTTGACTCTGAGGAGCACTTCGCCTCTCTGAGCCTCAGTTTCATCATCGGTACAATGGGGAGAGGGCTGTGGTGAAGATTCAGTGGGCAAAGTCTGCCCAGTGTCGAGCACGGTGCCTGGCACTGGTGTGTAGGTAACGCATGCCCCTTCCTTAGCTCCTCAGTCACCATGCCGGAAGCTACTGAGAAAGAGAAAAGCAGCCCATGCCGGCTGGGAGCTGGCCTGGTACGCACAGCTGGACCTTGGTGTCCTCTTGTGGAACACAGTTTCACAGCATCAGACAAGGCCACTCTCTGACCACGATGGAGCAAGACAAAAACAAGACCACTCCGTAATCACATCTGAACACAGATGAAATAGGAACATTGTCCAAACCACAAAAACGACCGGACAGCAGCCTTCCTTGGCTAACGCGAGTGCCTGAGTCCTCAAACCCTCCCCCAAATCACCTAACTCAAAATCGTCATTTCCAAGACGCTCCTCCTGATGCCCCTAATCCCCATGGCAGGCGGCCCCTTGGCTGCAATGAGTCAATAAACCGCATTTGGTTTGACCACCAGTGTGTTCTTGGTGGTCTTGGAGGGAATTGAGATTGTACTCTCAGAGGCCCTTCACGGCTCACAGAGCCCTCTCCAGGCACCACGGGGTTTCCGCAGCAGCCTGTGGGGTAAGGGCTGTCACTCTCCCATTTGACAGCTGGAAAGATCGAGTCCCTAAGGTGCTGGGAGCTGTGGGGGAAGCAAACTTCCCTCCTCAGATCCAGACCTGCCATCTCCTGGGCCGTGTGTCTGCTTAGGAAGGGGCATTTTATGCATTCACTGGACACATTTACTGAGCACCTACTGTATGCTAGGCATGGCGTGGAGGGAGGGGATATAAGGCAGAGAGAGCAGAGGAGCTGTGAGCGAGTACCATTAGGGTACATTAGGTGCGGGTTGAAGATTCTGGGTTGGGGCACAGGCTCCGGAGGTCACAGGGGCCAGCAGGCTGAGGGGCTCATGCTGCAGGTGAGGGAGCCACAGAAGGGTTTAGAGCGGGGTCAGCACACCTCGATTTGCGCTTTGGATATGTCACCCGGTGGCTGTGTCTTAGGGTGGAGGGGCCAGTGGGCAGGAGGGCCCCATCTGGACTGTCAGCTCCTGGTCCCTGAGCCAGCTTCCTGAGGGAACCCCTCTGGCCCTCCACAGGAGCCCCCCACCCACATAAAGGAGAAGGCGGGAGGGAGGGGCCTTCATCTCAGCCTCTGCAAGACTCCCCCACTGATGAAGCGGGGTTCCCCACCCAGCCAGAGGAGGGACAGTGAGATGCCTCCAGTCTCCCAAACTGGTCCTCTGAGGGTGTCCAGCCACTAGGCCCTTGCCCTGGCTGCCCCTTCCAAATCCCTGAGCCATCCATCCCCAGGGTCTACCAGGCTGAGGTGGATTTGCATATCTGAGAGCAAAAAAAATTCTGCCACAGAAGCTTAGCGCCATCAGGGCTGCTGAGCCCCTTTTGTCTGTTTTCCTAAGAGCTGGCTAAAGGCTGAAGGATAATTAGTCCCCTGTGGGCAACGCTGTCTCCCTCCTTGAAGATTTAAAGGCACAGCCCACCTACTCCACCGGCTTCCCCTCGCCCACGGTTCCCACTGGCGTCTCAAGCCTTTCTCCGGCAGCCCCTCTGGCCCCATCCTCCGTCCTGGCTCCTGGCGGCACTGAGGAGGGGCCGTCTGCCGCTGGCAGGAGCCGATGAATGGGCATTTTATCTGATTAAACTGGGAGTGAACTGGCCCTTCTCTATTATCTTTGGACCTGATTGGATATTTAACACCAAGCGGATTGTGTGTGTGTCTGTGTGTGTGTGTGTGTATGGACTGGGCTTTTCTAGTCCACGTCAGGAGGAAATTGGATTGTACTGAAAAGCATTTAATCTGAGCTCAGGAGTACACTCTAACAGAGTCACTGAGCTGGGGGAGGGACAGTTATGCCCTTAGCCCTGGACAAGAGGGGCCCTGCCCTGGGCCCTGTGTGTTAGAGGGCCCGCTCTGGCCCTCCTAGGCCACAACACTCCCCATGGGGGAGCAGTTGGTGAGGCCAAGGGGACGTGTCCACCCAGAGCCTGAGCACCCTTCTAGACCACACCTTGGGTACCTGGGACCCTGAATTCCCTCCTGTTTCCAGGGCCTGTCCTCCTGAAGGTGACGGTGTGCCCTTAGGCACAAGGAAGGTCTCACCCGTTCATCAGGTCATGAGGGTGTGGGACTGAACGAGCTGGGTGAGCAGAAAAGGGGGCATCTCTCGGGAGACGTGGAGAGACTAGGGGCAGGCGGCTTGGAGCTGCTCTCTCCATGTCGCCAGGGTCCAGTGCGGAATCTAAGAATTCTCTGAGGTTGTTAACAAGGTGTACTTTTCAAGGTAGAAGAGTGGGACATATTTAATAGTTTGCTAGCTACAGCTTGATTTTACAACTTTCATCATTTGGAATTTAAATAAGACGGTGTGTAGGCCTCCACTTGACTCTCAGAGGTTTTGGGTAGGCCTGGGGAGGGGACCTGCAGCCACAGAGCTCGGTTTTGGTGTTTACTAGAAAACTGAGGCAGCCCTCGCACCCAGACGGGCTGGGAAGACAACGAGTCAAGCTCACCAAGCCCTGATTTCTGAGTCACGAAGCTTGGCCAAGGCAGCTGCAGGAGCAGGTGCTGGGCTCGAGACCCCAGACCTGTGCTGGACCGAGGAATGTTCTCCCTCAGTCTTGCCCTGCAGCCCTGGGATGGTTACTGAGCTACCAGCAGTTTCTCCAACTGTAAAATGGGGATGATAATTGTACATCCTTCATCAGCTTGGTGCAAAGATGAAATGAGATTATGATTAAAATTCTGGGAGCAGAGTAGGAGCTCAATAAAGATTGATGGACCTAATTAGTATTATTAAAAGGAGGGCTGAGCTGGCCATTTGCAGAAGGGATGGGCCTCACCTCCCAGGTTCGCAAAGCCCCCCAGTCACCTCTGGTTCTGTAGTCCCTCCCACCCTCACCAATCGATGATTCAAGCCCACAGCAATTTATGGCCTCATCATCTTAGCCTTATTTACCGAGAGCTGCACTCTGGACCCGCCCACCCACCACTTACTCAGGGGACTGTGATGGATGGTGTCACAGGGCAGCGCCAGCCACCTCGCTAAGGAGCAGAGCCGGAGCTGTCCTACTTCACGTGTCTTGCTTGCCAGGATGAAAGAAGAAATCATCAAGACAGGCCCCTCCCTCCACTCAGGGGGACACTGAAGGTGGGGAGGGGTGCAGCCAGTGAGATGCATCAAGTCAGCGGCAGTGTGGGAACTGGAACCCCAGTCTCCCGGTGCCCCTTCCGCCCAGTGCTCTCTCAGCTGTTCATTTTTTCTCCTCCTGGGGCCTCTGCCCCAGAAGCCCTCTCGTCCGCACTTCCTCTGAGTCCGATCTTTTGGGTGCTTGGGGCTAGCCCCTGATCTGGCCAATCCACTGTCCCACCCTCTCAGTTCTTGCCTCCGCACCCCTGAGACTTCTCATCCCTCACTGGAGGGAGGCATTCTCCCCATTTTACAGATAAAGAAACTGAGACTTAGAGAGGGAAGGGACTGGCCTGAGGGCCCCACAGTGCCTCTTGGTGGGAGAGAGATGTGGAATACATGCACGTAATCTCCACTCAACAGATTCCTCCTGCAGGAACGAGTTCGCCCACCTCCACTTCTCTTCTACCAGCAAATCAAAGCTCCATCATGGTTTTCACACTGACAACCATTGACGATAGTGACATCTGTGAACCGTTGCCTGGCATTCTGTATAAAGTGTGCTCTGCCTGGGGTTGGGGCGAGGGTTAGGTATGTTCCCCTCTGTGCTCCCACAAGCCCCTGAGCAGACTGCACCCCAGTCCTGGCCACACCCTCCCCCACTGATTCCTGATGTGTCTCTCCTCCTGAACTGGGGCTTCCTGAGGACAGGGACCTTTGTAGGGAGTTATCTATGTTACTGTCACTTAGCTTGGGGACGAGTTTCTGGAGAAAGGTTAGAGGGGAAGGCCTGGGTAGATTGTGCTGCTTCCTCCTTTCCCCTCAGTCTCAAAGGGCCCGATGAACACAGTGACTACTGACAAGCCTCCTGCCAAGTGGACAGCCCTTTACAGTTTCCAATGCACTGTCACCCACTCCCTTCTTAATCCTCCCAAAAACCTCACTAGTTGGGTAGGGGGAGAGTGTTCCTTCCACTTAACGGATGAAGACACAGGCCCAGAGAGGTGGGGTGATTTACCCAAGGTCACACAGCTCTTGAGTGGTGGAGAAGGGACCCAAGCCTGCTCCAGCTGCACACATGAGTAGAGGGGTCTGCAGGGGGAGATAACACGGCTGGGCACATGGTAGACGCTCAAAAAGCTGGTCGAATGAATGAGTGAATGAATGAGTGCGTGTGCCAGACTGCAAAGTCAACAGGGAAGGGGTGAGGCAGGAGAAGCAGCTCGGGGTCCGTGGGGGGTGGGGAGCACTTGACATTTTGTTCCCTGTGCTCATGTGCCCCCTCTTGGCTCCTCAAGCAGCGCCCATACTTGGGGTGGAGCTCTTCCCCCTTCTCAGCCCCTGGGGGTGGCGCCCCCGTTCTCCCCGGCTTCCCTCGGCCTCTGCAGGCTCCTCCTCAGTTGGGCTGGGAGGCTTTCTCCATGGCAGCGTGCCTCCCTCCTCCGCATCCACCCCCTGATGTCTGGGGGTCGAGGACAAGAGCATAAGTGGAGGCTCTCAGCACGTGCCCGCCCTCCCCACACAGCCCTCCCCTGGGCCTTGGGGTGCACCCCTGGAAAGTATTTGACGCTCAGGAGGATGGACTTCAGGAAGAGGCCTGTATGGTCCTCAGAAGCAGGCTCAGGTCCATTTGGGCAGGGAATCTGGGGTGTTGGATACCCAGAGAGTGATCTAGAATTGCGGGGCTTGGGCTCTGGGGTGCGTTTACCTGGCCCCACGGATCCCTTGTTCTGTGGGGAGAGACGAGGCTGGAGGAGGCCCAGAAAGGCCCTCTAAATCATCTTAGGATGGTACCCCCTCCCATCCTGTCTAATACTCTGTTCCATGGGCCCTGGGGCCCTTTCCTTGGGCCAGGCCACTTGCCCATCTGGTCAAGTTGATCAGGAAGACAAGCCCACTCCAGCAGCCAGTGGCTTTCCCTGGCTGGGCAGCACTGGGCTCCCCACCAGCTCTGGGGCCCGGGTTGGGTGGGGGACGGTGTGAGGGTGGTGAGCCCACAAGTGCGAGACTATGTGGAGGCGGGGAGCGGGGCTGGCCTGCGGGGGGCCTTGCTCAGCCACTCACACACACCAAGAGACAATAAATTGACAAACACTTAATCTCTCTGCAAATTGAAACGGAGCCATAAATATCTGCTACATCCCAGCAGCTGAGTTATGAGTCTCGTTTATTAATCTCTTTAGTCCCAGGTGATGGATGGAGGAGGAGAACAGCCCACCAGAGACTCAGAAGGATGGGGGAAGGAGGGAGGAGAAGGGGGTCAGGGGTCTGGGAACAGCCCTTCTGGAGAAGGGGTCAGAGTGGAGAGGCCTGGGGGATTTCTGCTTCCTCCCCTTTTATTCTCAGTCTCGAAGGGCCCCACGAACACAGTGACCGTTAATAAGCCTCCTGCAAAGTGGACAGCCCTTTAGAGTTTCCAATGCACTGTCATCCACCCTCTTGTTAATCCTCTCCACAGCCTCAAGAAGTTGGCAGGGGGAGAGTATTCCCTCCACTTAACAATGAGGAGACAGGCCCAGAGAGGTGGAGTGATTTACCCAAGGTCACACAGCTCTTGAGTGGTGGAGATGGGACTCAAACCCGCTACAGCTACACGGATGAGAGGAGGCTGGAGGAGGGGTCTGCAGGGGGAGATAACAGGGACCCACGTAGCACAGAATCCTTATTTCTTCCTTTCCACCTTTCTTCTCTCCCTCCCTTTGTTCCTCAAATGCTGGGTAAGCACTATCTCTCTCTCTCCCCCTCTCTGTGCAGGAACTGGAGGAGGAAGAGAAGGCCAGAGTCGGGAGAGGACGAGGAGCTGGTGATGCTTCTCAGCCTAGCCGGGGAGCTGTAACTGTTGCGCCCTCACAAGATTTATTTTTAGAAAACCCCTGAGTGCCAGCTTGCAGGGCTCACAACTTGGGGGCCGCAGGAGTGCCCGGGAGGAGCTGAGGAGGACTAGAGCCCTGAGAAGACCTCCTGCCTGCGGAGCGGGGCCTGGGAGGGCGGGGGTGGGTTGTGATATGGTGCTTGTGTGTGATGAACACGTGCCCTTAGGTGGCCTTGTGGCGGGGTGGACAGAACAGAGGTGCTTGTAGAGGTGACCGGGAAGAAGACTGACCTGACAAATTGGGGCCACGAGCACTGGGCAGTGGAGTGGGGGACTACAGAGACTGAGGTGGTGGAGCAGGAGGGATGGGGTGGCTTGCGTGGGGTGGCTTGCAGGAGGCACAGAGTCAGGGGTATCAGAGTGGATGCCATTCAGATGGCACCAGATGGCACCAGATGGCCGTGCTTTCTCTGTCTCTGTCTCGCTCTCTGTTTCTCTTGTGTTTTCTCTGCCTCTTGTGGTTCCAAAGGATCAGGGTCCCTAGGTGTGGCTCGTATTCTCAGAAGCCAGGTGATCTGCCTCCCAGGTGGGATCAGTGTCACTCCAGCTCGCAGGCGCCGACCCCAGGCTCCCTAGGCTTTGTGATGACATCATCCCAGGCTGACGTTCCTGCTTCTAGTTGCCGCTGATGTGGGCAGTGTCCATACTCGGGTGACTACCACCATTGCTGCAGGAGGCTCCCGCTCAGGACCTGTGGCAGGTGGTGCGCAGGGAGCAGAAGCCGGGCCTGAGCCTGAGCCTCACCAGGCAGCAGACCCCATCCTGGGCTGGGGCCTGAGGGCCTGAGGGCCTGAGGGCCTGGGGGCAGGACCAAGGCTCCAGTCACAGCTCAGAAGCCCCAGGGGACTTGGGAACATCTGCTCCAACCTCCTCCACCGCCCACACAGGGAGAACTTAGGGCCCAGGGAGGGGAAGGGAGTTCAAGGTCACTTCAAAGAGGTGGTGAGACCGCTGTGAGTACAGGGGACAGTCTGGAGCTGGCCTGGGCAGGCAGAGGGCATGTGCCCTGTGGCTGTGGGGTGCTGAGGGAGCTGGGGATGTGGTAACCTTGAATGCAGCAGGGCTGGGGCAGGGAAGGGCTCACGCCACGTAGGGTTACCCCCATCCGGGTTTGCCTGGGACTGTCCCAGATTTAGCACTGTAAGTTGCATGTCCTGGGAACCCCTGGGTCCTGGGCGGACAGGGATGTAGCAGGTGTCTCTGCTACACTGTCAGCCCCCTTTCTGAGAGCTCCTCCCTGTCCCATTTGGCCCCGAGGCGCAGGTAGCACAGGGTAAGGGGCTCTCCTGTGTCACAGATGGAAAAATGAAGGCTCAGGGACACGGAGCTCTCTGAGCCACCCTGGGGGGTCCCTCTGTGACCTGAGGCCCCATCTCCCCTGCTGTGTGACCCGGGAGATGCTATAGCCTCTCTGGCCTTCCTTCCTCTCCTCACTCATGAAATGGGGCCCTCTTCCTTGGGGGGAAATGGTGTCCAAGGAGCTGAAACCAACCTGCCACCCATAGGGGCAGGTGAGATGGGGTGGGGGCAGTGGGGGGAAGTGGGCCTAAGGAAACAGAGGGATCAGGGATCATGCTGGGGTGCTTGGTCCACAGACTCAAGAAAGGAAGAGAGACAGAAGCTCAGAGGGGGGTGGGCATGTGGAGATGGGAAGGGAAGAGATGGAGGGAGGGGGGAAAGCCTTTCAAAGAGACAGTGGAAGAAATGAGTTATTCCAGTGTGGTGAGGTTGGGAAAACTGCATTGAATCTTTAAACAACCCTTGTCAATTATTCATCTGCTGGTATGAGGGCCCTCTGGTCTGCCACAAATCTCCTCTGAGCAGTGGCGGAAAGGAGGGAGGGAGGGAGGGAAACAGAGGGAGTCAGAGAGAGAGAGAGCCAGAAAATCAGGGAGAAATAGAGATAACCAAAGAAAGACAGAAGCAGGGAGAGACAGAAACAGAGGGGGCAGTGCTGGGGTGGGGGTTGGAGAAAGAGAGAGAGATAGAGAGAGGAATGGAGGGAGGGAGCCAGAGAGAGGAGGGGAACTACCCTGTGCTGTAATTTCTGCACTGGAAACAACACTGACCACTCACTTCTTGAACAGCAACTGAGTACCGCTGCCTCTGTTCATCCAAAGCATAGCCAGCCTCCTCCAGGAGCCTTCCTTGCTCCTCTCTCTCCTTACTGAGGGCTCACTAGGTGTGTCCAGCAATGCTGGGTAAGTGCAGCACTTAAGAAGATACACTGTTTCAGCCACATCTCTTTGCCATTCTTCTCTCCCCAAATATTTACTATGCGCCTACTCGGTGGTCTCCCAGAGTGTGGGTAGCTCCTGCCTGCTGGGGAACTTCCAGAGCTCAAGGCCTTGGCCTCTCCCTTCCCTCGCCCCTCCTGCCCCCTTGCCCTGCAAAGCAGGACACAGGGCTGGGCACCTGGCAGGGGTGAGGAGTCCTGGTTTTCTGGCTGGCTAGGGGAACTGCTGACACAGCTGCTGGGGACGGGATTCCGGGCGGGTGTCTTATCAGCCCTCTGGGAATGAAAGCGGGCCCGTCTGGAGACCGCACGGAGCCCCTCATCTCTCTTGCTCTGACCCTGAGACATTGCCTGGCTCAGCTTGAGGTGGGCTCGGGGGTCTAGTGAGTGAGGGGGAACGCTTGCAAGTTGTTCACTGTTTGGAGAGTTGCCGTGGTCAGGATGACTCTTAACATCTCACTTTTCACCCTCACTTAAAAGCCTACCTCTTCCAAAAAAGACTTCCTGGGCTGCTCAGAAGGGAGGTGAAGGTTTCCTCTAGCTCTGCTGGGCCCTACACTTGACCCAAGATCACACTGCAGGGCCTTGACCCCAGTGGGTCTACCCAGGACCAGAGCTCCGCACTACGTGGACAAAATGGCACTTAAAAGGCCTATGTCAAAACCAGGTGTCCCGGATAAAGGGAGCCCGAGATGGAAGAAACGGCTGGATTGCAACCCGGAATGAAGGCCAATGCAAGGGCAAACTACGGCGGGGGGGGGCGGGCACCCAGGAGGTGGGGCTGTGGGAGCGGGACTGGCAGGCCCAGGGCAGCAGGGAGCATCGTACATGTACAGAGGGTACAGACCCCGCGGCACCTCCCCTCCTTTCTCCATTCCCAAGGTGCTCCTTTCTCCAGAACATGTTCAATCTCCTATTAAGCCAGAGGAGGCTCTGGAGGGAATCAGAGGCAAAATTGTTTCTTGGGCTCTGGGGAGTGTGCACAAGACTAGACACAGACAAAGGCACTCCAGGAGTCAGGGGTTGCTGAAAGGCTCACAGCCCGGATGCCATGGCCGAGAGATGAGGGAGGCGTTAATCATTTGCTCAGTGCACAACCACTGCCGTGTCACTGGGGCCCGCTGCTACACCCCCAGGCTCTGCTGCTGGTGCCCACTCCCTGACGACAGGTCCAAGAGTCATATATCTTATGATGGTGCCATTGCCACCCAGATGTGTTCCTGCGCTAGTCAGCTATCTTCCACTGCTCTGTGACTCTCTCTACGGCTCACACGCGGTGTGTGTGCTCATTACTATGTTCTGTGGTTGCATGTTCCTGTAATACGGTGCTGTCTGATGTCTCTCTATGGCTTGGGTCTATTGCTATGCAACCACACTCCACTGCTCCCTGACCGTGTTCTATTGCTTGTCACTGTGTCTCTTTGTCGCATGAGCTCGTCCATTGCTATGTAATTTTGTTTGGTTGCTATGGAACAGTGACCCATTGCTACATGGCTACCTGGGATTGTCATGGAGCTGTACACTGTTGCTACCCACCCACGTTCTATTGCTTATGACCAGGCTCTACTGGTCACTTGAATGTCTTTCTCTGGGTCCTGCCCTGGTCCTTCAGGGCTCTGGCCAGTGGGTAGGAGCTGGGGCTGGGGGTTGGGTTTCCAGGATCCAGCTAGGGCAAAGTGTCAGAGGAGGGAATAGCCAGCATGGTAAATGTGAGATGAGAGAAAGAGTGTGGGTGGGGAAGGGCAGGTGGCATGATGAGTTGGAGAACTGAAGGCAGGGGTGGGAGGATAAATGGAATTGAGCCAAGAGTCAGGAACAAGGAGGGAACAGGCCAGGCCTGGGACAGGCTGGGATGGGCTAGGGAGAGGGGCAGGCCCACCGCCCTGTATAGTATCTATCTGAGGGACCCAGTGATGTCAGGTTGGCTGAAGGGTCCAGGGATGGCAAGCAGGCCTCTGCAGCTATCTGCTGTTCACTTGGCTATACGCAAGGCAGCATGGAATAGCAGGGTTAGGAAGCCTTCGGCAAGGTCATCCGATCTCTGGGCCTCCTCACTGCCATCCTCTGTGAAGTTAGGAGATCGGACTAGCTATTCTCTAAGGGTCTTTCTGGTGCCTCTGCTCTCCAGCCAGGGCTTCCATAATGTGGCCCAATAAGCATTTACCTACATTTGTGTTGGGCCCAGACAGGCCTGGGCCCTGAGCTCAGAGATGAGGAAGCCAGTGTGCTCTTAGTTCAAGGGCTGGATGGTGGCGGCTGAGTAGACCTAACCCAACAGCAGAACAGGGAGAGCAGCCAGTGCTTGTGGCCTTGCCAGGTGCCCAGCAAAGGGGACAGAAGAGGGACCAGGGATCCCTCTCTCTGGGCCCAGGGCCCACCGATGGGAGTGCTAGGGGTGATGTCCAGAGAGAGCATGCTTGAGTTAGTTCTCCATACAGACCCAACTCACAACATCTCTGACAGTCTGTGGGTATGGGGCAGCCCTGAGTCCCCTTGTTCACACTCAGAGCCTCCCAGAATCCTGTCTTAGTGCCCTTGGGTCACTTGTTTCTCCTCCTCCCCTCTGGCACTCACAATGGCTACTCAACCTCTCGCTCAAAAACGGTTCTTCCTCATGGCTGACCTTGACTTCTCAAGCTGCAGTCTAGTCCCACCTCCTATGGTTTAACCCTTAAGAGAAGATCAAGACTAACTGCAGGTATTGGTTTATTCATGCTGCCCAGAGTCTCCAGAGACAAAGTCTGAATCTTTATTTTCACCCCAACTGATGGCTGAGCTGGTAGGTTAGGCCTGAGAGCTGCTTTTCCAAGGGGCAGACGTGAGAGGAGTGAGTGTGCAAGGGGGCCCAGGAATGCTCTGGCACCTAGGGAGGGCCCTGCTCCAGGGAAGGCAGGGGCACTCCACGCGGGAGCATCCTGGGCACACCCAGCAGACAGCAACCCTTCCTATTCGTCCAATGGGACATGTTCCAGAAAGGTGCAGAAGTGCCAGGGGAAGATGCGGAGGCTGTCAGTGGAGAGGGGCAGGTCCTGAGAGGAGGAGGCCCAGGGTTTCCCTAGGGGCCAGTGGCCTCTGCTGGGGCTTTTTCTCAGGATCTTCCGGAGCAGCGATCCCCATGGGATCCGCTGTGGAAGAAGGGAGGAAGCCACACATGAATTCACCACGGTCACTGGGGTGGGACTTGGCCTGTACTGTCTTTTGGTGGCCTGTTCTTTGGCTCTCTGCATCAAGGGGCTAGGACTCAGCACTGACCCCTCACCAAATTAAGGCCACCTCGGCCACCTTCACCACCGTTTCCCAGCATCTCGTCAACTGGCAACAGGAAGCCACACCAGCTCTCATGATCAAGGACACAGACTCTGTGACCAAAGGTGGTGGCCTCTCTTCTTTGAGCCCCAATTTCCTCTTTTAAAGATTTTATTTATTTATTTTTCCCCCAAAGCCCCAGCAGATAGCAGCTGCACATCCTTCCAGCCGCCGCATGTGGGACGCGGCCCCAGCATGGCCAGAGGAGCGGCGCGTCGGTGCGCACCCGGGATCCGAACCCAGGCCGCCGGCAGCACAGTGCGCGCACCCAACCGCCAAGCCACAGGGCCGGCCCCCCAATTTCCTCTTTTAGAAGTTTAACCTATTCTCTCGGGGGGCTTCCCGTTATCCAGTGGACATGCCCCCGAGGAAGTGCTGAGTGGATGACTTGAGGAAACGGAACTCAGTCTTACAAGTGTTGCAGGGGTTTGTGTTGAAGGCAATCATATGGGAGTCTCACTCAAAAGGTGAAGAAACTCTGTAAGATGAAGAATCCACACCTTCCACCAGTTTAGCTTTGGGGTAATTCACACACAGGGTGTGCCTAAAGGGGAGGTCTACTTGCCACTGGAGGAGTGAACCAGGACCACAAGTGGCAGTCAAGCCCCTTCCCCATGGCCTCTGTCACCGCTCTGGCCCTCCCGGCCGTGTAGGGGAGACACTCACCGCCTCATGGGACATCCTAAGCACCGGGGGCCCTTCCTCTGCTTCCTGAGAGGAGGATGTGCTGGAGTCCATTGTGGAGCTCTCTGTGGCCTTGGACCAGGACTCGCGGATGGTACCCAGCTTCTCATCTAAGATCTTGGGGTCCAGGATGGGCAGAACCTTGCTGTTGTTTGGCGTTAAGAAGTTTTCCGGCCTCTGGAAGAGAGAGTGTGGAGAAATTTCTCTGTGCCTCTCTATCATAAGCATACGTTCTATACCCCCCAAGCCTCTCTTCTTCCTGGCTCAGGAGGCCCTGCAGGCCTGGCTGCTGTCTACCTCCTACCACCTGCCCGCCTTGCTCAGTGAGACCTAATCACACTGTCCTTGCCATTCCTCCAACAAGCCAAGCACTTTCCTGGCTCAGGGCCTTTGCATCTGCTGTTCTGTCTACCTAGAGAGCCTCATGGGTCTTCATATGGCTATCCCCTCTCATCATTCAGGTCTCAGCTCAGATGTGATCTTCTCAGAGAGGCCCTGCCCTTTGAGATAGAGGCCCGCCCTATCGAAAGTAACCCCTTCTCCAATATACTCTCTAGTCACATTATCCCATTTTACTGTATTCAAAGTACTTATTCTACCAGAAAATCAACTTTTAGAAAATGTGTTTGTTTATTGTCTGCCTCCCTCCTCCAATCCCCACGCTAGAATGTAAGTTACATGTAAGCAGGGACCTTGCTGATTCCTAGTGTCTGCCTCACTGTAGGTGCTCAATAAGCATGTTGCAAGAATAAATATCACGCCATCAATGACTCCCACCCTTGGTGCAGTACCAACAGCTTCTGAAATCGCCACACTCCTTTGACATCCTTTGCTGTGTAGACTTGCTTTCCATTCCGTCTCCTCTGTCATCCTCTCATCTTATCACCCGTTAAACAGGCTCTTCTCTCTCTACTCGGATGGGCCTCTTTCTCCTTCCATGTTCTTCTCTCTATTCTCCACTTCCTTCTACCACTATCGCTCTCATCTCTGCTTGTCTAGAACTCAACCCCACTCAATACCAGCCCGTCCAGGAAGCCTTGATGGTCTCTGCCCACACTTGCTCGAAGCTTTTCTAAGTTCTTCCAGCCTAGCAGCTGGCTTTCTCTACACTCACACCATTCTCTAATTTCAGGCTTATTTGCCATTTTTGTTCCTCTGACAAAAACTTTAAGTCCTTGGGCTTAGGGACAGGTCTGTGCTCCCCCTAGGGAGAGGTTACTTTTAAAGCTGCTGGAAATTCATGGTTAGCCCTAACATGTCGACTGTTCAAAGAATCATGCAGTCTCAGGGTTCGTTGGGACCTCAAGGGCAACTCACTTCCACTCTATACTAGCTGTTGGAATTTGTCTTGGCCAAACAGCAGCCAAATATGCCACTGTCTAGAGTGTTGTGTTAGAAGCAAACAGAACAATGAGCACAGTGCCAACCAGGACAGATGTGCTCAGGGTTAGAGGTGCCTGGATGTCTGACCATGAACAAACAGAGGGAGAATGAGCGCAGGTGGGCCACTCCTTAAACGGATGCTCTATATGAAATCCCGCACATATGAACCAGATGAATCGGGACAAGGACCCTTCACTTTACTATTGGGATCCTTCAAATAATGATTTCTTTATGCCCCTTTAAAATAAAATTTGGTGTGCAGAAATTCATTAACATGAAGCCTTTTCAGGCTTGTGTCAGTAGAGTAAGGGACAGTCATACAAGCACAGAGGTATCCAGTCCAGTCTGGGCCTCATTTTTGCCCCCTGTCAAATGGGTACAAGGATAGATAATTCCAAAGAGAAAGCAGCCATATGAAGTTTCTTGGAATGGGAAGAGTGAAGCACTGGGTGACCCTGAGGCTGACTTTGGCACCCACTGCACTTCATAACCAAGACTTCTGGGCCTGTTTTCTCCCTGGGTATTAGGCCTGGCTGTCTCTCTCACCTGCTCCTCTCAGTAGCTGGGGTTCAGGGAGGGCAAGATTCATTCGGAGCCTCCCCACTGAACATGCCCAGTGTCTCTGTTTGGCATCTGAATCAGATGGTTTGGGGTTTTCTGGTTGTTTGCGTGTTTTAGACAGGAAAAAGCACCACATCTGTCTCCACTTTAGATCGGCTGAACACCAGATTGGCTGCAGAAGGAGAACTATAGATGCATATTGGATGGATGAGTAGGTGAATGGATACAGGAGAGAATGAAGGAAAAAACAACTAGCCGGGGCAGGGCAAAGACCAACTCCCCACTGACCAGGTGGCCCGAGGGGCTGGGGTGAGATGCTGATTCAGGACCTGTAATGACATTTCTCCTCATTTCCAGGCAGAAAGCCAATCTCAATGCCCTGGATTTCATAGACTGCCATCTAATCCAGTTAGGGGAGGAAGTAGAAGTAATGAAATCAAGGGAGAGGTCTCCAGAGGTGCCCCCATCAGTTCTGAAAGCAGGGACACATTGCTGAGGGAGTCCCCTCCCCCACAGCCTGTCTCCCTGACATCCACCCTGTGTGGCCCCAGGACCAGCTGGGTCTACTCAGCGACCCAGAGGTGACATTCATTGGGCCCCTGATCAAAGCTGGGCACTCACTAGGTACTTTGATGTGGATTCTGAAATTTATTACGTATAATTCATTTAATTTCATCACAAAGATAAAATAAAAATGAGACTGATCCCTCAGTCCAGACCAGTGCCTTCACCCTGCCAGTCTCTGGCGGGCAGAGAGGTGTTCTGAGAAGGAGGGAAGGAACGGCAGAGTATCTATGGACTTCAGTCTATTCTGCCCATCCCACCTCCTCCTGACCCCCAGCTGCTCTTCCTCTAGCCCTGACCAGACTCAGTGGCTCTGCTCTGCTCTGCCCAATCCCTGGCTGGCCCTGGCCTGTATGTGCTCCCACAGCTACCTCATGCCAGTACCTCCTAATCACACCCCCAGCCCTGCAGGTCTCCTGCCCACATTTCCAATCTCCTGCCCCAATCCAGCAGGATCCAGCCTGGCCTGGGGGTTGGAGGCAAGGTGGGTGGGTGACTTTTATAGAAAAATCTAGATGTCCACATAATACAGACCCCACAGGGAAGTCCAGAGGCAGCTGCTCTTTTCATGTGAGGTGAGGGGCACCAGGTGGACCACAGTGTCTCACACAGTGCCTAAATTCCCCCGATAGTTCCCTTTCTTTGGGGCTAACCCTGCCTCTCCAGACTCCTCAGCTTCAGTCTGCCGACGTTTGGGGAGCGGATCATGCCCCCCTCTCCTTTCTCCTCTTGGGAAGGCAGCTTGTCTGAGATTAGAGGGAGGACCAGGCTGCTGGAGGTGGCAGGTCAGGGAGGAGGATGGGGAGGGGGACAATGCTAAAATGGGGATGGGGAGAGGGTGAAGCCTTGGAGATTAACTCCTCCCTATAAAGGCTCAGCCTTGCCTTGCTCTCCCCCTTTCCTCCAGGTGGGGGTGGGGGCTGCTGGCCCACCCCATAAACCTGCTTATTTGCTTTTCTATTTGGCAGGCCCTTCCCTGCCTGCTGAGGCAGCTTGGGGCTGACAAGTGGCCCCTCACTCTGTGGTTCCGTGGCTGAAGCACGTCCTGCTTCATTAGGGCTGTAATTGGAGACCTACTTTGAAAGCTCAAAGCGATGCATGGCCACGCACTGGCTCAGACTCAGAGCACAGCCCACTGCTGCTTGTGCTGCTGCAGCTGCCCCTCACCACATGAGTGCCATAGTGGGGAGAAGGCACCCCTTCCTCACGCCTCTCAGCCCTCACTGTTGCCTGCAGAGGAGGGTCTGTTGAGACAGACCAGGCCAATAGCATCACAGGCTTGAGGCTTCTTGGGTCACCTGTTTCCCCCTCTCCCCTAACATCTTCTGCCTCCTTCCTACTCTTTCCATCCCCTAGATCCCTGATCATGCAAAATGCAACAGTTCCAGCCTGCCCTGGCAATTACAGACTAGCCGGGTTGCAGCTGCTGTCCTTGGTGCTGAAAACGCCTGCCTTCCGGCCCGCCCGCCTCTGGCCCCGCCCTGAGCCTTCTCGCTAGAGCGCACATGCTCTTAATTCAATTAGCTGGCCCTGAACCCTCCCCAGGGAGCCTGGAGCGGAAACTGACAAATTCTATTTAACAAAGACATTTGTCCCCTGCCCCGCCGGCTTTGGGCTCTGCCCGCCTGTATCCCGCTCATTAGGTATCTAACAAAGTGCGTCCCAAGAAATCTGCTTCCAATCGCTAGTAATTCAGGAGGCCTGATGCAATTTTCTCCCTGATAAGGGTGTCTCGCCCGCTGGCAAGCGCCATAATGAGCCCTGTGCAGCGGCTCCCCGATCAGTCACTGCTTTGTCATTTCCTGTGGCCGCAGTTGTAGGTTCTTATCTCTTCAGCTGAAAGCGAGGCTCAGACAACGGGCCCCTCCAAGAGGGCTTGCTGCCTCTCTTGCATATTGCAAGCCTCATTCATGGCATCCCACATGGTCTTGCAGCTGCGTTGGGGTTTGAAGCTCTGAGTCTGTCTGCCAGCCAAAAGGGCCCAATCATTAATCCTCACTGGGGCCATGATTCATTCTCCAGAAAATGGTGTCAGAGGGTTAATCTAAAAGCAAGTTGTGGGGTAAGGGGGGGGGAGCCAGTGATAAGGATTTTTAAAAATTCTGGCAAGGACTTTAGAATTAAATAGAGTCCTGCCTATGACTCAGTGGATAGGCTGTGGGCTCACTCTTATTAGCCTGAAACCTGGTCTTTCTGCATTTAATCTTTCTCTTTGGGTTCCCTTTATTCACATCCAGAGGGACCTTTCTAACTTATAGGTCAGATCACATCCTACTGCTGCTCAAAGACCTTCCTTAGCTTCCCACCACTTTATGACAAAGTCTAAACTCTGTATCCTGGCATCCAGGCCCTCCACAATCTAGGCCCCATCTAACTCTCCAGTCTCACTGCCCACAAAAGCCTATGTTCCATGTGCTCCAGACACGGTCATGCCTCCATGGCTTTGCACTTACGGTCACGCTGCCTGAAGCACCCTTGCCTTGCCAATTTCAAGCCACTCTTTGAGGCAGAGCTCAAATCATGCTTCTCTGTGACTCTTTCCCTGACCTTTGTATGCTCAATGCACCGACCTCAATGAGAACCCTTAGCAAGATGGGTGGTGATGATCTCTTGAGTGCTTTACTGCTTAGCATAGGTTAGGGATGTAATAAATGGTTAATGAATTCATGCCTGAATTGGTTGGACAAGAGGTGCATCTGGTTTGGCTGAAGGGAGGTCTAGGCTATGGTAGTCTCACTTTGAGATGGGGAGAAACCCAAGAGCAGCCCCTACTTTCTGAGCAGTTTGGTCTGGAAGCTTTTGCCCTGTCTCTCCCTTCGTCCCCTCCCCCTTCTTCAATCCACCGATTATGCACTGGGTTCATGTGGAGAGCAGAGCAGGCCAGGGGAGGGCCTGAATATCCGGTTTCCTTAGCCATCCCTGGATCCTGACCCAATACGCTCCATTTGTGGCTGGGAGTCATAGGCTCACATTCTCAAGGCAACACGTGGTCCTGTGGTTGGTGAGGCATTTGGGATGAGCCTGCAGTATGGCTCTTGGTCCAGCCCTGCCCATCCTGGCCTGGGAGCTCAAAGGCAAGGAAGCAAGTCTTCACTTTCTGCATCTCCTCCACAGCCCCCAGCTCAGGGCAGCATATACTGGGGACTTCAGCAAGTCTGGCCTCTGGAGAGATGATTGTCTGTCTCTTCTCCATTTCTTCATTCTCTGAAAAACTGTTGTGAGACCAAATGTGGTGCTGGTGACGTTTATCTTCAGCACTTGACAAGGCCTCCTGACATCCTTATGGATGTGAATGTGGTGGAGCAGCTGTCATGAGGGGCGGGCGCGGAGAGATGGATTAGCAGGGTTTCTTTGTCTTCCTTCCCCCAGGAGCCCTGTCCTCATCCCTGATGAGTTCAGCATGTTTGTCAGCAACTCAGGTGAACAATACTAAGCACTCTCTTTACTAAGTGTCTGCAGGACACTGTGCTGGGCACTTACACGCTCCCTCATTCGATTTTCACTATATTCCTGCTTGTAGGGGTCACAACCTCCTTCTATGGATGAGGAAAGTGAAACTCAGGGTGGCTAAGATCAAGTGGAATATCCAGGGTTCAAACCCAGATCTAAGGATGCACGCTTGTTAGTGTACACTGCAGCACTGGAAGTGTCCTGACCACACCCACAGATAACCCGGAGCTTGGGGTCGGGGTGGAGGTAGGACTGTGAATGTGATGTGCAATAAAATCAGGGCCCAGAATGATCTCAAGCCCAGACAATGGGCTGAGGAGAAGAAGATGAAATACCCCAGGGAAGTGACACCCTGCCTACATTCAAAATAGAGCAGCAGAGGTTCAAGGTGACAATGTGCTGCCTGACAAGGGCTCACATGCCAGATGGGATTTCCAGGCTCTAAATGGACACTGTGGCCTTGGTTAGTAAAAACAGTAAAGCAAATGATAGACTTTGGCTGCACCAAAGGGGAGAATGTGTTTGGAGAAAGGAGCTGATGGTCCCATTCTACCCACCAATGCTGATCCAGCCCCACGGTTTGGGGGGACATTTTAAGAGGAGCATTGTCAAGAGGTGATAACCATGAGGACGAGAAGCAGAAATGCAGTGTAACAAAGAGCAGTCAGAGGAAGGAGAGCTGGTTAGGCTGGAGATGCCATAATGAGTTTGCAAACACCCAGCAGGGCTGACGTGGGCATGGGAGCTGACTTCTCTGGAGCCTTCTCTTTCTTTCTTCAGGAAGGAAAATGCAGGGCCGGAGGGAAGTGGAGAGAGGCAAGAGGAAGAGGTTTACAAGGGAGCTCACAGAGGCTGGAGAGGGCTTCCTGGGAGGTAACGAGCTCCCTGTCATGAGGAGTGAGCAAGTAGAGTCTGTAGAACCCTATGTGTTGGAAGGAGTGTCAAACTACCTCCCTGAGGTGGGGAGCATGGGGAGAGTTACATGATAACTAAGAGACTATGGGGGAGCAATATTTGTCCCCAAGGCATGGAGGACTACTGAGAAGGGTTCAGGCATTGTGAAAAGCAGGCAGGAGCCTCTTATGGTGGGATGGCAAGCCCTGCCCCAACACTGAGCATCCGTGAGCGAGGGGCCAGGCTGGCCTTGGAAAAGAACAGGCTCTCGCCTCTCATCCACCTGTCCCCAGCTTCCTCTGGTTGCCTGGGAAGATCTCTGAATTGGGCCTAGAACCCGAGCAGGTGGGGGAAAGGGTACCTGTGAGCAGGGGACAGATAGGCCTGTTGGTCTGTCTCCTGCCTTCTGGCCTGGGAGAGTGAGAGGCCAGGGAGGGTAGGGGGTTTGGGGAGTGGAGACAGGCAGGGATGTTGTAAGGTTGTGGGACAGGAAAGAGTCTCTTTCTCTGGATCCATCATCATCTTTATGGCAGTGTTTTCAGAGCTGGAGCCTTGGGGTTGGGGAGAGAACCTTCTAGAGGACAGAACAAGCCAAAGAGGCTGCTGTGCTATCCCGGACACTGGGCCTTCCAGGCAGCTGTGCTTGGTGAGGAAATGGAGGCAGGTTTGTGTTGGGGCTTCTCTGAAGGCCAGCCCAGGGCTGTCATGTGTGGCTTTCAAAAAAATCCATAAAAATTCATCAAAAGCCAGCATGATTCTGCCTGTCCCCTGCCCTCCCCTCCCCATTTGCTAAACAGCCACTTGTCCCCACTCTAGGCTGGTCTCCAGAGAGAGCTTTGTAACTAGTTTGAATAAAAATACCAGAGCAGCCCTTTGCATGGCATCAAAGACCCACCTTGCCCCTCCTTATGAGGGGAACAGGGAGCAGGGAGGGTCAGACGGGACAGTGGGAACGCAGGTACCACATCCTCCTCTCCTCAAATGCACCCTGCCTGTGCCAAAATCCAAGGAAGCCAGTGGGTTTCAGGTCCTCCAGCATCTCTTAGAGCTGTGGGATGAGGAGGGGGTGGCCACCCATCTGAGAGGCCCTACCTCTGCCCGGTGCCCTAGCATCCTGCCCGGGCAAGACTAGATCCCAAATCCCAGCCCCAAGAGCAGACATATTGCTGAAGACCCAGGTAACTGCATGGACTTGTCCCACCTCACAGGAGGGACAGTTCCAGGCAAGGAGGAAGGGACTGACACAATGAGCACCTACTGTGTACATGCCAGGCTACAATCCACATGGGTCAGCTGAGGGAACCTGGTCAGTCGTGGGCCTCACTTAAAAGAGGCTGTCTGCAAGCTGGAGGGCACCCGGATGCTGTGGGATCTTGAAACCAGTTCATTAAAAGAAGCAGGCTGCTTAGCCCAGAGAAGCACAGACTCCTGGGGCATCGGATCATACTCTTCAAAGAGAAGAGGCCGACATCAGAGGGGCACTGGAGGAGACCAAAGGTTTATTCGTGTACGTATGTGCGGAGCAGCCAGAGGCTCACGGATCTTAGAACCTAACAGACCTCCAAGACCAACCCCCACTGAATGCGCAATAAAGGGAAGTTTTCTGTGTCTATGCAGGTGTTTTTCTTTTTTTTGTTTTCCTCATTTTATTTATTTATTTATTTTTTTCCCCAAAGCCCCAGTAGATAGTTGTACGTCATAGTTGCACATCCTTCTAGTTGCCGTATGTGGGACGCGGCCTCAGCATGGCCGGAGAAGCGGTGCGTCAGTGTGCGCCTGGGATCCGAACCTAGGCTGCCAGCAGCGGAGCGCACGCACTTAACCACTAAGCCATGGGGCCAGCCCTATGCGGTGTTTTTCTAGTTTTTGTGTATCCATGTGTAGTTATACGTGTGTTCATCTACACACACAACTCCAGCTTAAGGCAAATCACTCCAAGCAGCAGGTGCCCATAGAGAATCCCACCAGAGGGAAAAAGCTTAACCCATCACCAACAGAACCAGCTTCAAGCACAATAGCCCGAACTAGGAGGCCACCCCCTCTTGCTGTTCACTGAGATAGTGTGCTGGACAGCTGACCCTGTGCCAGTGTCCCCAGAACCAGTACAGGAGGCTTGTCAGGGTTGCACTGCAGCCCCAGAGGGCAGAGCCAGCAGCCTGGGGCAGAGGAAGGGCCCTGGGAGGCAGAATGGGCTCAATGTGGGGTGGGCGTTTCTATCGGTTGTAGCTGAGCCATGAGATGGGCTGTTTCTAGGAGGTAGTGAGCTCCCTGTCATGGCAAGAAGAGGAGAAGCCGGGATGACGGTCCACGGTGGATGTTGTCAGGAGATTCCTGCCCAGGGTGGGCTGTTGAGAGACACCTCTGCAGTCTCTGCCTATTGGGAAATTCCACAATGCTCTTGTTCCTAGATCTCTGAGAATGGGTAATGTGCAAGCAGTGGGTGTGTGGAGACTGTATTCACCAAAATGTCAATTAACCAGGACGGCCTGTGCCCAAATTTCCTGGACGTGGAGGCCTGTGGGAAAGAGGTTGTGTCCTTAAGCGGAAGGTTCTCAAACAGGATATGCTTATGTGTCCCTCCTGAAGTATCTCCTCTCTGCAGCACGTCTGACCATGTGCACGAAGTTGCCCCTAAGATGGAGTTGTTAGCCACATGGACGAAGGCCCCTGAAAGGCCCCTTATCACAAGCCCCACTGCAGCTGGAGTGTCCACAGGACTCAAAGATTGCCAGGCTTCAGGCAGTGGCTCCTGGAGTTCTGAGCAGTGTTTGGTTTAAACAGTGGAAGAGTCCATGGTTCTGTTCCCAGGTCTGCCACTGCCCTCCCAGAGGCTGGACTGCAGAGACAAAGGCCAGGTACCTCCCACCATGAATTAGCAGACGATGCCTTAGGTGGAACAATAAGATGGAAGGAACCTGGTCTCTTTGTTGTGGCAGCTTGGCTCATAACCTTACTCAGATACCACGTCAAGTCTAAATAGCCTGTCACCTTGTCTGGGTTTCATCAGGCCTCTTATCACCAGCTGATATCTGCTCACGGATTGATTTGTTCACTGTCTGGTCCGCACTCTTTGCTCTCTAAGAATGCAAGCTTTATGAAGGCAGGGCCTTTTCTGTCTTCTTCAGTGTAAGATTCCTAAAACCCAGGACAGTATGTGCTGCATAGCAGGTGCCCAGTAATTGTCTGCAGCCGCGTGGTGGACAATGGTGGGTGACAGTGAAGGCGATGGTGAAGGACAGAGCCGGGGATGGGCCCTTTGGACTTAGCTGCATTGCCATCTGACCTATTTCTCAATTCTCAACACTCTCCCACCACCCCTCAGGGAGAAGGAGGCCCAAGGGGCTCAGATGCTAGCAGAGAGCCATGTCCAATCCTGCTGACGGGGAATTCAAGGCAGATGGGCTCCCCGGTCGACAGCCCCTCCCTCTCCTCATTGCAATCCACGAGAGCAGCCAAAATTCTGGTCCTCGTCAAATATATGTGGAATAAAAGAAGGAATGGGTGGGTGCTACGGCTGCAAGAACCTTATGCTGAGTCCACCCACATTAGTACTTCATACTCAGGCCCCCAAATTGGACTTTGAGATTTTAGAATCAAAGCGAGTCAGTTATTGGCCAATTCTCAGAGAGTTTCACCAAGAAACAGTTTAGCCACAAAGAGATTTAGGTTCTGCGTGTGCCAGCGCGGGTGTGAAAACGTCTGGTGTCAGTTTGCATGGGTGTGGGAGCATGTATGTATGCTTTAAATGTGTGCACCCTTGCAAAAGGGTGTGTGTGTGCGTTGTGTGCATGTCTGTGCATATGTGACTGTGTCTGGGCATTTGAATGCGATTGTGTGAGTGTGTATGTGTAGAAGTGTGTGTACGAATTCTTGGCTGCAGAATCTGAATTTCCTCTAGTGCTATTTTCCTGGTACACACCCAGTTTTGATCCCCTTTCTTTTCCTTTCTTCTCGGAAATCCATTACCGAATGTTTTTTTTACCCGCTGCAGGGGGAGGGGGCTGGGGAAAAGGGAAGCTAAAATCACAAGGCCCAGATCAAAACACTCAGCAGCTAAATGAATTCGGCAGCGTTTTCCCGCATGACTTGGAGGGATAATTTAGTGAGGCCGCCAGCTGGAAGCAAAGGGATTAATTCTGCACTTAGCACAGCTCCGGTGAATAATTCATCACTGAGACCTTTGTGCCCAGCCCCTGGGCGACTGGGGAAGTGTCCTGCCCACCTGCCTGTTGCCTGCCTGGGTTCCCCAGTGCCCCTACCAGGGGCACATGGTGCTCCCTTTGGTCCTCTGACACACGTGCCCCAGTGAAGGGGCAGGAGGCAGGGGGGGAGGTAAGGAAGGGGCTGGCAGTGGCCATTGGCAGACACCAGACCTCAAGAAGCGGCCATGGAGGGTTGAGCTCCAATCTGGGAAATTTGTGACATTTTTCTGCAAAGGACCCTGCTTCCCCTTTCTTGGGGTCTTTTGCTGCTTCTGTGTCCTCCCCTCTCAGGACCTCCCGGGTCCTGCACTTGGTTTGGTGCAGGGGTTGGGGAGGATGTCAGGGAGTATCCAAACACTCCCTCCCACCCAGGAATGAGAGGAATCTCCAGAGGGCAGTGCAGAACATTCCACATTGGGGTGTGCTAATGGGAGGTTTCAGGCACACACCACAGGCGTTGTGGGGAGACACTTTGGGGCTGGTACTTTCCCAGATAGACCCCACACGCCCCACACCATGGAACTCCCTGTGTTCTTCACAGGTAAGGTCACAGGGCCAAACACTACCCCAGAGCTGGTGGCTATTTTTCCTGGCATGGGAAGCTGGCAGGAGTGGGCTGACCCAGACATCAGCCCCCGTAGGCATCTCCTGGATTCACGGTCCTAAACTGCTCACGTCCCAGCTTCATGCCTGGCTCAGCATCACAGAGAGGAAAGCAGAAATCTTCCAGCAGGTGCCTGCTAGGTACACTGGAGCCAAAGGACCAGGGTCCAATCTCGACTCAGAGCCCAGGTGTAGCTGGCTAGACAGAGAGAGCCCAACCACTGGGCAGGGCTCAGCCCCTGCTATCTTTCCACTTGGGCCAACCCAGCTGCAGGAGGCAGGATTCCAAGAATGGGCCCCCAAGATTCCACACCCTAATCCCTGGAACCTGTGAATATGATGAGCCATCACTCCTGTGATTATGTGGCACAACTGACCTTAAGAAGGGGCGATCCTCAGGGGGCCTGACCTCATCACAGGAGCCCCTCTAAAAGCACAGTTTTCTCTGGTGGTTGACAGAGGAGGAAGTCAGCGAGTTTTGAAGTGTGAGGGGGATTCGACATGCCTGTTGGCTTAAACACGGAGGAGGCCACTGTGAGAAGGAATGTGGGAGGGCTTCAGGGGCTGAAAGAGGCTCCCAGCTGACAGCCAGCAAGGAACCAGGGACCTCAGTCCTACAGCTGCAGGGGACTGAATTCCGACAAGATCCTAAATGAGCCTGGAGGTGTACTCTTCCCCAGAGCCTCCAGAAAGGATCGTGCCCTTGCCAACATCTTGATTTCAGCTATGCTCTGACGGACTGCCTACCTGTAGAAGTGTGAGCACATAAATGGTGTTGTTTTAAGCTGCTAAGTTTGTGGTAGTTCGTTACACGGCAACAGAAACGGATATCCTAGCTCACCCTTGTAGAACCTTGATCCCAGTGAGCCAGGCTTGGCTTGGGCTGGGTTAGAGACTGACTCCCAGGTCTGGGTGGCCCTCTGCTCTCAACTCTTCTCTTCCTAATCTCAGCTTTCTCTTTGGTTTTTTGAAGCCTCAAATGACCGTCAGACATTTTCACCCAAAGCAGCAGACCCCTCCTTCCAGAAGCCCCTGGCCCCAGCCCCCGAAAAAGACCAGCTATTACGAAGGAGGTTGGAACCCACTGAGGGGCTACAGGAGCTGGAACTTCTCCTGATCCACAGCCTTACCTCGGAGGAGAGCAGCTGGAAGGCGAGATCCACCGTGGGGGCCTCACCATTTATGGTTTTCAGCTTGGTGTCCTGGGGAGGGAAAAGGAACAATTGGACCACACTGGCCAGGGCAGCTTCTGCCTCTGCTCCACCCCCTGTCCTGGATTCCCCAGGAAGGTGTCTGCTGGGGGCTGTGCCTGGAGAGTGGGAGGGACGCGGGAGCTGGTCTCCTATCTCTGCTCACCCTCACCACCTCCACACCACTCTTCCCAACTCCACTGGAGACCTGATTGGCGCCTCCAGACTTGCCTCCTGGCAGAGTGGGGAAGCTCTCACTTGTTGAGGTCTATTACATCAGGATGGCCAGAAGTATTTTAGAGAAAAAGGTAGCATAGAAATAGACAATGATGATAATAATGTATTAATTCTTATTGAGAACTTATTCTGTTTTAAGTGCTTTGCAGGTATTTCCTCAAAAAATCTCACAGCAACCCTATGAGTAAAGTACTATTACTATGAACCCATTTTACAGACAAGGAAACTGAGTCACTGAAACTTTAAGTAATTTTCCCACGGTCATGTAAGCTGGTAAGTGGTGGAACCAGAATTTGGATCCAGACAGTCTGGTTCCAGAGCCTGGACTCTTGACTCTTGTTATGCAGAAAGACCGTGTACAGGCATATTGTTCCCATTTTAGAGATGGGCACTCTGAGGTTCAGGGAGGTTAAATAACTTGCCCCAGCTTCTCCAGTGAGGACTAGGGCAAGTCAGGATTTGAATGCAGGTCTGGCTGGTTCAAGGCCTGAGCTCTTGCTGCCCTCCCCTGGGGCTGCCCTGCGCTTCTCTCCAAGTTGCTCAGGGGCAATTTCATCAAAAGCCTAGATTTTTGGTGTTCAGAGGAGCTCCTCACACCCAAAAGTGGTCAGCTTCCCTGGTGGAGGCTGCTGGAGAAGCCAGACTCACCATGTTGGTGGGGCAAGATGGAGTGGGGCAGGCTAGGAGCAGGGGGCCCGCCATGGGCCTGGTCCAGGGTGGGGGACTTACGGTGATGGGGAGCCGCTCCACGCGTAGCCCATTCAGGCCTTTCCCTGTCAGCATCTTGCGGTACAAACGGCTCTTTAGCGGCAACACGGAGATGCCCAGGGGCTTGCTGAGCGTCCATGGCTCACTGCCTTTCACTGTGAGGGGAGGACCAGCTGGGGCTCCGGCCAAAGCCCCCACTGCGGGCTTCTCGGATCCCAGCATTTGAGTCCCCACCCGGGCCCCATCCTTTGGTACCCAACATCTAGTTTTCCCATCCTCACCGTCCATCTGTTTCCTGCCTCCTGGCCTTTCCTTGCACAAATATCCTCCTTCTCCTCTCTCCTCAGGGCTTCCTGAGTTCAAGGCGAACTCTAAACATAGTTCTGTCTCTGGGTATTTATATGGATCTCTCTTGTCTCTGCCCTTTAGGGGCTTCACTCTTACAGTGTGAAACTAAGACTGTGGATCAGCTGGTCTCTGAATCCTGTCTCCCACCAGGATGTGAGCCCTGAGGGCTCCACTCCCACCCTCCTCACTGAGAGGCACATGGGGGCGGTGCAATAAAAATGCGTGGATCTGGTACAGGAAGAGGGCCCACGTGTCCCGGCCCCTGCCGCAGAGCTGCCTTTTGGACAAGGAAGCCAGCCGGGTCCTTCCTACCTGTCTACATGCACTGGGAGGCTGCCTTGGTACCGGGCCCCTTAACCCATCCCTGCAGGATGGTCTGAACACCCTTTCATACATATGCCCTGATGCGTGGCTGCCCTGGCGCGGCACCAGTGGGCACTCACTTGAGGTCGAGGAGTAGTACTCCAGCACCAGGGCTGTGTCTTCTGAGAAGTTGGTGGCTCCATCTCGGCCTTGGAAGAGGAAGGACTGATTCCACAGGGGCAGCTCTGGGGGTCCCCCGGGCTTGGACAGCTGAAAGGAGAAGGTGGGAGCAGGTGGTGGGGCCACTGCTTCCCCCAAATCAAGGGATGTCTGGATATTTGGTTGTACTTATCTATATATGCCACATACGTTTGTCCCAATTATAAAAGCAACACACACTTAATGAATAAATTTTGGGAAATATGGAAAAGTAGAAAGGTGAAAAAAAATCACCTAAATTCCTACACTGAAGACAGTTCATAAGACTCTGTTCCTTTCTAGCTTTTTTCCTACACCTATTTTGTATAATTGTCATCCTAACATCCCACCTTTTTCATTTACTCTTAGAACCTCAGCCTACCCAGTGTCCTAGTGACACTTGTTAGCCACTACTTTAGTCGCTGCAGGACACTCTGTCATGTCCACATGCCCTGGTCTCCTCCTTCCCATTTTTCCTATATTACACTGCGTTGAATGTTCTTGGACACGTATCTCTGTATCTCAAATTATTTCCTTAGTACAAGTACCCAGAATGGAATTGCTGAGTTAAAGGACGTGCGTATTTTAAGGCACTGGATTCATCGTGGGTAGACTGTTTTCCTAAGAGTTGCACCAGTGTTCAGACCCATGGCTGGTGGTGTCGTAGATGCCAAATTAGACATGACCTCCACCCTTGTCACAGCCCCTCTCTGCCTCACACATGTTTCCCAGACCCTTGCAGAGCCCACAACAGGTCTTCATGGGGTATTTGGGGGACTTGATAGCAGGCGAAGCCAGCGGCTGGGGTACACCTGTAGGTAATATTTAAACAACGAAATAGACAGCATTAACTATAGCCCCCCAATAAAGGGCTATATGAGACATTCCTGTGGGTGATCAGAAAAGCTGTCTTGAAGGAAGCAGGACCAGAGGAAGGGAGGAAGGAGGGTCTTCTCGGTGGGAAAATAGCTTAAGCAAAAATGTGGAGGTGGCACCAAGCGTGGCATGTGCAGAGGACACCTGGAGTGAGGAGGGACTCCAGGTGGAGGAGGCCCAGCATCTGCGAAGGCTGGAAGGGACACGGGGGCGTCAGCCTGTAACACCCAGCTGGCAGCCCTGCATGGTCCCAACACACGGAGGGGCTGGGGGTCATCGGCGTAGACTCTCTGCCCCCAGCCAGGGGCTGTCAGCAACAGCGGCAGCCACTCCCACCTCCCGCTCCCCTGCGGGAATCAGTCACCACTCGGAAAGGTCAGCACAAATGCACCACCAGCTCCTGGAGCTGTTGATGCAGGATGGCAAAATATCAGTGCGGGTCCACCCCCCACCCCGTGGCGGCAGGGCCCTGATGCCTGTCACACTAATGTGCCTGCTCCTGTTCTTGGAGGCCCAGCCTGAGGCTCAGCTGTGTCTGCCCCTGCCCCTGGGGAGATGAGCTGCAGTCACTTTGGGGCCAGGGGGCCCTGAACACAGAGACAGTGACTGGGGTGACTGGGAGTGCTCCTGAGAGCAGGCTCTGGTGGCAGCTGAGGGACAGCCACTTGGCCACCAAGCCAGGCCACAGAAGCTGCTTCTGTGGCACTTGGGAGTGGCCTTTCAGGATTGATCCCCAAACCATGCCCATCCCAGAGCCATCCCATTCTCCTGGGCCGGAGGGGCATCCACATAGCCCGGGCCATCTGCCAGGCACGGGGCACTCAAGGACTGACCCGTGAGTCAGTCCCCTGCTGCCCGATCCTTGCTCCTACCCTGGAAGAGGCGTATTTAATGGATGCTGGCTGTGCTCTCTGGGGCCTATTAATGCATCTAAATGGAGTCTACAAAGCAAGAAATGGTGTCTGCCTGCCCAGTAAGGACAGCTCCTTCCCCGAATCGTGTCCCAGGATGAGTCCCCCAGGACAGGTCCCTTCAGACCTAGAATTGGGGAGGGAGGGTCAGCCCCTCTTGTGTGTGTATGGGAGGAGGCAAGGAATCAAGGTTAAACCCCCTTCAGAGCCTGATGCCAGGGCCCTGGAGAAGGTGCTGGTGGCATGTGGGGGAGGGGCAGGGGCAGGGGGTGGGGGGAGGCCATTGCCCACAGATGCTGATGGGAAAGGCCTTGGTGGGCTGTGGAATTGAATGTGATTAATCCTCAGCTGTGATCTTCAACAAAGCCATTAACCCTCAGCCACTGAGGCAGATCTGCCTTCCCTGGGGACACGGCCTTCATTACATGGGCCCATGGGCCCTCCTCCATTTCCCCCGGGGCGCACCACACCCACACCCACACCCACCACTGCCTGCTCTGCCCAGGTGTAGTGGTGGCATCCTGGGAAGAGTACTGCCAGCAGCTGATGCTGGGTGTGGCCTCGAAGGAGTTAGGACCCCTTGGCTCTGGGCCCAGGTCTGCCTCAACCTCACTGTGTGGCCTTCAGCAAGCCCATTCCTCTCTCTGGGACCTGGCTTTGTCATTGTCCTATGGGAAAATGTCTTATGCTCCATGCTTTGAAAGGCTGTAGTGAGGACTGAAGGAGACAATGGATACTCTGCTGTGAAGGTGGAAGTTCACTTCACTTGAACTCAGCAAATGTTGACTGGGGGCTTTTCCATGCTGGATGCCTCTCGGGTGCTGCAAGGTCTGTGGGGGAGCTGGAGCCAGCCCCCGCTCGCCTCTGGAGCTCATCATCTTCCAAGGGAATAGGACACACACACACACACACACACACACACACACACACACACGCACACGCACATACCTACGACCCATGCAGAGGCCTAAGCAAGTTGTGAGTTTTGGGAGATGGGATGCCTGGGGAGAAAGCTATCACTTGTGACCTGGGGAAGGGGGGACCTGAGGGATCGTGCAGTAGGTAAGAAGCCGGAAGGCCACTCCAGGCTGAGGGGGAGGTGAGAGAGGACAGGGTGGGTGTGCAGAACAGCCAGTCATCCAGCAGAGCTAGAGAAAGCCTGTGTGAGGTGGAACAGTGAGCCAGGCGGCTGGAGGGGACAAGGCCTGTGTACCTGGCTGACAGTGAGGGCTTCGTCCTGTTGGTGATAAGGACGAGGGGTCCAGGGGAAGGGCCTAGCCCTGGGTGGGGGGATGCTGCAGCTACTTCTCACAGGATGGATGAGAGGGGCCCGAATGGAAGCTGCTGCAGTGGTGCAGGCGGGAGAAGATGAGGCCAGCCTTGGGGCAGGGTCTGTAGCATGGAAGGGGCCCCAGGAGAGCTCAGGTACAGACTGGCTGTGGGGGCTGAGACAGGAGGAGATGACAGTGGGCCCAGACAACTTTTTTCACCACTGCTCTGTTTCACCGGCCAGGAGCTCTGCCTTAGCTCTGTAGGAGGCCAGGCCAACAGGAGCAGACTGTTGGACAAAGGCCTCCTCAAAGGTGCCGGGTGCGGGGTTCCGGGTAGGAGTAACTCCTAAGTTCCACGCTGTATCGGGTCCTGCAGGCTGGGTCAGGTCAAGCCCCATGGCCCACCAACCTCTTAACCCATCACAGTGCAGGTTTTGCCATCACCAGGCTCCGAGAGGGGTGAGGGCATCCTACCCTTCAACCATTCCCCTCCCTCCTCCCAGCCAACAGAACCCACTTTGGTCCAAAGTGTCCCCCCTCCACACCTGCTTGCATTAGCTACGTGCAAGGTGATGCCACACCCATCTCGGTGATTGGCTGAGAGAAGTGCATGTGACCCAATTCTGGCCAATGAGGCGAGAGAGGAGGTCTGCCGAGGGGCGGATGGGGAGATTCCCAGTTCCTCACAAAAACCACGTGCAAGAAGGGGAGGGTCCGTCTTCCTCTGGTCTTGGTCACGTCTGGACTGGGTGTCCAGAACATTTTGCCTTCACGAGCTGTTGGCCAGCTGAAGACACCAATTCAGGGATGTTGGACAGATGTTGAGTCCTTGAGGAAGCTGCTGAGCTGGCGCATCAATTAGTTCTGGCAGCATCCTACATGAGGACCCCTTGTGATGTGTGACAATAAACATCCGTAGAGTTTAAGTTGATGCGAGTTGGTGTTTCTGCTACTTGTAGGCAAATGTAACAAGGGCAAAGGCAAGGCCGGCCTCAGAGGGGCATTTGGCACTGGGGGAGAGGCAGCTCCAAAAGGGATGGAACCCACTGAGCTTCCACCCTGGCCTTGGACGCTTTGCAGGGGTTATCCCTTTAAGTTCTCCTAACAGCCCAGTAAGGTAGGAATGAGGAATCGGAGAACTTGAGAAGCTCGCCAAAGGTCACACAGCTAGTTAAGTCACAGAGCAGAGGTCAAACCCAGGTCTGCCAAGCCCTCAGATCGCTGCCCACAGTGCTTGGGCATGAGAATCAAGGGACCCCAGGGTGTCAGAGAGGCAGGTCCCAGAAATCACCGAGTCCAACCCCATCCCCTCGACTGAGATGAGGGGACTGAAGTTCACAGGATGGGGCAGGGGTCTATGTGAGCTCTGAGCCCAGGGCTGCTGACTGGTGCACCTTCCACCCTGGTCACTCCCTCCTTCTCCCCACCTTGTACCACAGAAGCCTGCCCCTGTCCTCTCACTGCTGGCACCTGGGCACCTCTGTGCCGGCTGCCAGTGAGTCCTCAACCTGGCCCAACCGCCATGGTGCTGGGTGACCTTCAGCAAGTGTCTTGCCATCGCTGGACCCCTGGCCTCGAGTCCCACACCTGCAAGAGGCACTGGGCGTAAGTCTCTGTGGTGAGGGGCACCTCCCCCACCCAGACTAGTTAGGCAGCAAAGGCAGCCAGAGAGGGCCTGGGGGTGGGAAGGGGGCTCCCTCATTAAAGCAGCCAGCGCCTGCTGCCCCTCGGGACTGCCTGCTGATTGGTTCATAATTTTCTGGGCAAATGCGGGGCCATATATGAGATGACTCTGGGGAAATCAGGCTGAGGATTGGTTTGAGTTTGAAGCCTCTGTCCCTGGGGTCCCCCCTTCATCCCACCCCTCCCCGCCACCATCACTCTTGTCCGTGTCTGAGCCTTCTTCAAATGTCTTTGCCTTTAAGTGAAGGCTGGGGCTCTGAAGGGGTGTCTCATTCTATATTTGCCATGCCAGACATGAACATTGGTGGGAAGACAACAGGAAGGACTTCCCAGACACCCTTGTCTTCTTTAAGGCCCCTGGGAATGTTGGGACCATCATGTGGGGCAAGCTCCCACTGAAGTGCAGACTATGGGAAGGGATTAATCTGGCCATTCTGCTGGACCCAGCCATGATCTGCACCCCCTCCCCAACATACTCAAACACACTACCCTCCTCTCCGCCCTCCTGCGCATCCACACCTATACTCTTGTTGTTCTCACTTGCCCTGCACCAACCCTTCCTATTAAAAACTCAGTAGTCCTGTGTCTGGATGCCGGCCCTAATCACCCAGGCTTCACATCCCTCTAACCTCTGACTGAAAAAATGTTTTATTATGGTAAAATATACATAACATAAAATTTACCATTTTAACCTTTTTTTTTTTTTTTTGGTGAGGAAGATTAGCCCTGACCTAACATCTGTTGCCAATTCTCCTCTTTTTGCTGTGGAAGATTGGCCCTGGGCTAACATCTGTGCCCATCTTCTTCTACTTTATATGTGGGATGCCTGCCACAGCATGGCTTGATAAGTGGTGCGTATGTCCGCACCCGGGATCTGAACCTGTGAACTCCAGGCTGGCAAAGTGGAGGGCACAAACTTAACCACTGCGCCACCGGGCCAGCCCTCATTTTAACCATTTGTAAGTGTACAATTCAATGGCATTACGTACATTCACAACGTTGAGTAATCATCACCACCATCCATCTCCAGAACTTTTTCATCATCCCAAATAGAAACTCTGTACCCATCAAACAATAACTCCCTACTCTCCTCTCCCCCAGCCCCTGGCAATCACCATTCCACTTTCTGTCTCTGTGAGTTTGCCTAGTCTAGGTACCGCATGTAAGTGGAATCATACAGTATTTGTCCTTCTGTGTCTTCTCTCCTCTGATTTCTACAGCTCTAACTGTCCTGGTTTGTCATTAGATTAAATGTTATCTTATGTTGGTGTTTAACTTTCTCACACGTGACTCCTTTCTTCCGCAGACAGAGAGCTCCTGAGGGCAGCTTCTCCCCAACACAGACATGCATGGCCCTGGGTACACGGCAGGATTCAGTAAATGCTTACTCAACAGTCATGTGAACAGCCGACTGACTGACTGAACGACGGAAGGGGTGGGTGAGTTACCAGAGGTATGAACCAGCAAGAGGGTGAATGAGGGAAGGAGCATACCTGAGGGCACCCGTTCTGGCTGACCCGAGGAACATCAAAGTTCATCACGGATGGGATAGGGAAGGAGAGTGGGGTGATGGGCAGCCCCAGGGAGGCCAGGTCCTGGTTTATCTGGCTGACCCTGGGGAGGCAAGGAGACAGGGGTCAGCACAGGAGTGCTACGGGTGTCACTTGGCTCTGTGCCCAAGGCTGGCAGCCAAGGGCTCCCACATGGACTCTGGATGGATGTGAGAGAGGAGAGTGCAGTGGCCCACCTGGTTCAGGCCTGGACACCTGGACAGGTGATGGACCCTGGTCTTTCTGGTCCCTGGCCCAAGCCTTGGGAAAGCTCATCTTCGTCAGGAGATGGGCTGCAGCTCCCAGGTTCCCTTCCCCAAGACTCACTGTGGCCTTGGCCACATCTGAAGGCCTCAGCTGCCCCATCTTTAAAATGGGCCTTGCATCCCTGCCTCACCTTTGGAAGAATTGAAAGAATCCCACTTTAGGCTTGGGGGGCATGGAGGCTGCAGGGGCAGGATTCAGTGTGTGTGTGTGTGTGTGTGTGTGTGTGTGCACTGAGCTCATAGGAGGGCTGGGAGTGAGTACATCAGTCATCTTCACTCCTCCAACAAACAAGGAGGGTTCACAGCTCATCAGAAGTCAACAGGTGGTACACGAGTCAGGAAGTCTTCTTGGGCCATCATGAGTCAGTGGAAGTGACAAAGGCAGACAGCTGACCCCAGGAGGTAGTGCTGTTACTGAGGGCACATGTCCACTGGGGAACTCACTGCACTGTGCAGCCTCCAGTGGCCAAACTAGCCTGAATCCCCTCCTGAGGATTGCGAATCCACCAAACCCAGAAAGAGATCTGGGGAGGAAGGGGATGAGCCAGGGCTGGGGCCAGGGAGACCTCCAGGAGGAGGGAGGAGACTCCTGGGCAGGGCTAAAGGCCATGAAGTTCTGAGAGGACCCCTAGGCTGCCTCCTTTGGAGACAACCATGGGTTGGAGTCTTGGCCCTGAACTAGAGCAGGAGTGGGGACTGTGGATGTGATGGGCGTGAGATGGGGAGGCAGGTTTGGAGGGGCTGAGACCCCCTCTCCTCCTCCACACAGTGGCTCCCCTCCCAGCCTGCTCTCAGGAGAGGTCTGAGCTGCCCCTTTCCAGGGGCTGTGGGCAGCTTCCTAAGACCTCAGACCCAGTGGGGAGGTTTGAAGGGCCTTGGGGACGGGCAGGTCTCTATGGCTCCTAGAATCACAGCCTGTGGTGGCAATGACAGCCTTCCCCCTCCTTGTCCTCTGCCTTCCCCTCCCCCCTTGCCCACACCCACCCGGGCCCCACTCACTTAAAATCCTTGTAGTTGGGAACCACCCGGGCAATGACCACCATGGGGTTGGAGTTGTTGACTAGGGGCTCGTTGACTCCTCGCAGAAAGACCTGGGGAAGAGAGGAGGCAGGTGAGCCACAGGTGGCCCTCTCAGGGACATGGCCAGCTGGCCTGTCATCTTTCTCCCCAACAACGGGCTCGTCCCTGCCTCCACACCTCTGCACCTCTCCCGCCTGCTCCTGCCCCACTTGGGTCTCTCTCTACTCAGGCTGCCCTACTGCAGGCCCTGGGCTAGGCAGGGAAGGCAGGGGGAGAAGACACGGGTTCCACACCCACACACCTCCACTGCCATCCCAAGCAGCTCCTGACCCGGCTCCCGGCCCTCACCCCTTACTCGCCAGTGGGCTCCTGGTCTCCACTCAGTCCTCACCCCAACCCCCCCAGCTGTGATTCCTGTGGCTCCTTTTACTTCTCTGACCCCTCGCAGGCCTCTGCTTCTCCTCCTGCCCCAAATCCACCCCCTTTCCCAGACAAGTGGATACCCAGTGGCAAAAACTGCCTCCTTAAAAATGAATTGGATCATGTCATTCCCCTGCAATGACCACCCCCACCACCTTCCCGCCCTTGGAATGAATTCCATAATCCTTACCATGACAGCCAAAGCCTGCAGGCATTGGCCCGTTGCCCCTTGGCCTACATCTCCTGCCAGCCCCCAGTCCTCCTCTTTTTGCTCCAGCCTTTTTCTTCTCACTCCTCCAACATGCCCCACTTGTTCTGCCTCAGGATCTTTGTACATGCTGATCCCTCTGCCTAGACTCCCCACCCCCACCCCATTCCCACCCCCACCAACTCAGTGGCTGGCTCCTTCTCTTCCTTTAGAGCTTAAATGTCACCACCTCTGAGAGGCGTTTTCTGACCACTCTTTCTTTCAGCCCCTCAATTGCCTCTTCCATAGCATCATCATAGCTTGTGTTTAATCTAATTGCTTTCTTGTTGATTTTCTGTCCATTTGACTAGAACCATTTGTCCACAGGGGCAGGGACCATGTCCATCTGTATTCCCAGCTTCTAGCAAAAAGCTGGCACAAAGTAGGAGTTCAATATATGTTTGTGGGATAAATGAGTGCTGTATTCATGGAGAAGAAAAGAGAAGAGAAGAGGAGGGAGAGGTTGACTGTGTTTATGAGTGAGAGAGAGACAGAGAACCACAGAGACCTGGGACGGGAGGGAGAGGACACAGGCAGTGGCCTCAGGGAGGGGCGGGGTTGAGCTGCTCTTGGAGGATCGGTGGGATCCTAATTATGTGGTGCTGTTGGGAAGAAAAGCAGGAAGGGGGTAGGAAGGGGAAGGGTCTTGGGACACTGCTGAGGGGCATGACACAGGCAGCCCTCCGGATGGGAAGAGGCCCCTGCCAGGTCTACTCTAGCTGTGTCACTGTGTCACCGTGGCCAGTCCCTGCTCCACTCTGGGCCTCAGCTTCCCAACTTGTACACTGAGGGGTTGGACCATACTCTCCCTGGTCCTTCTAGCTCTGACCTTCAATGGGAGGAGAAGACCTGGGAGTAGGGGCTTGCTCTGGATCCCTCTCCCTTTTCTCCTCCCCACCAGCACCACCACCTTAGCCCCTCTGCCAGGACCCATCTCAGCCAGTCGCCGGCTAACTCCACACAGGCATAAGCTGATAAGGGCTTAACATAGTGCTTAGGGCCTTTCAGCTCTCCTTGGGGCCTCTGGAGACTGAATCCCTTTACCAAAGGCAAAGGACTGGAGTCTCAACGGTGGCATTTCAATCTCTGGATGGGGGTGGGGGTCTGGGCCTGAGAGATTTCACTAGAACCCTACTGCTCACAGGGACTCCAACAGGTGTAAGGGCTGGGAGGGGGGTGTCTGAGAGTGGGGGGACTAATTTACAACTGTTCTGTGCTGAATGGTCAGGTGTGAATGAGACAGCTGCCTAAGCACACCTGCTCATGACAGCCTGGGGAGGAGCGGAGCAATTTCTTCTCCCGCTGTGCCATCAGGAGCAAACAGGGAAGACATCTGTGCTGGGGAAGGGAGGTGGGAGGGGGGGCTGGACGGCAGAGGGGCCAAGACTCTAAGGGGTGAGTCAGAGGGTTGGGGTGGGAGTAGGGCAGAACCACAGCGGGCCCTTTGCAGGCCAAGGTTTTGCCTGGGTCTTGGGGGTGTGGCTTCCTCCCTATGGGGTGTGACCTGGGGACAGCAAGGCCAGGCTGTTGTCACTCTTCCTTGTTGTGTGTGTGTGTGTGAGAGAGAGAGAGAGAGAGCAAGCTGCTGGCCATCCTCAGGAAAGGGCATGATGGAAGAGACTGGGGGGTGGGAACAGAGGGCACCTGTAGGTCTAACACATGCTGGCATCCAAGGGGTGGCAGTGGGGAAGCAGAGATGTGGGTTAGGAGCTCTGGGCTCCCACACCAGGCTCCTCTTGGGGCTCAGTGTCCCTAGCTGTCAAATGGGACTAAAGAACACTTCTCGTCCTGCCAGCTCACTGTGCTATGGGGCAGATCAGATCAGCCATGTTGGGGCAGAGGAAGCCCGGAGCTTGCGCCTCCTGGCTCCACCCTGATCATGCTCAGGCCATGGCTGGATTTGAGTCTGTCACCCCTGGGCAGTTTGAAGTCTGGGGGAAAGGCAGAGGGGCCAGGTCCCTGGACCACATCTTCCTGGAGCATCACCAGTCCTCCTGAGGCTGCTGAAAGGCCTAGGGTTAGAAGACAATGGAGGGGATTGGGGGTGGGGGGCATATGTGGAAGCTAGGCCCAAGATGGGCCTGGCCCTGGCCTGGCTAATGGAAGAGGTTCTATAAACAGATGCTGAATGAATGAATACCTAATTGGAAGACCAGCCAAACCTCGTCAGAAACAGAACTCAAGGAAAGGTAGGGAGGCCCTAAAATTCTCCCTTGGGGGATGTGGGCCCGACGTCAGGGGTCACCACACCAGGAGGGACAGAGCAGAAGAGAAAAGAGCCAGGGAATGTCGGCCAAGGTGGGGGCTATTCCTCCCTCATGAGATTCAGAAAGACATAAGGTTTCGGGAAACTTCTGTCCCTGCAGCACTCCCTGTGTGGTGTGTGAGGAGCAGAACGAGGGAGGACAAGGTTAGGGCAAGGCAGTGTGCCTGGAAAGTGCTGGAAAAGATTAGGTAGGCATCATCAATCACCTTCATCTCCATTCACATCATCCCTGCCGTCCCAAGGCTTGTTCTTCACAAACTGCTTTGACTATTCTTGAAAGGCCTGGTTGCTTTTTCCCTTCTTGATTTCTTCCCCAGACACCCCTGCCCCACACCGTCAGGCCAGCCAGGGCAGCCAAGGGCAGGGCCTGGGGCCCTCTCTGCGCTTGGCCCCTTCCCGCCCCACCCTGCCCTGAGGGTCCCAGTCCTGGCACCTCCAGAGCTGTGTGGTTGCAACCAACGTAGCGGGGGAAGAAGCTGCTCTTCCGAACGACTGTTGCGTACAGTTGGGTCTTGGCAGTGGCTTCGTCGGCTTTCCCAGATGGGGTGGGCTGGGGACAGGGTGGGGGAAGAAGACACACAAGAAGGAGAGTGTCTAGGGGGCAGACCTGGCCATAAATCCTGGCCTCTGCAGACAATCACTTGGCATTGCTCCACTGGGGCTCCGAGCTGATAATTAAAGCTCATGGTCCCTGCGAGCCCTTCCAAGGAGATCAATATAATAAATCTTCCCTTTTCTATTTGAATATTTCATCGCCCTCACAAGGACCACTGCCTGCCTGCTCTCTTTGTAAAGATGTGATAACAAGGCCTGGGTTGTAAGTGGACAGAGAGCCGGGAGGCCTGGGTGATGCTCCTGGAATTACAGCTGAAGTGCCGTCTCCCAGGTGAGTTACTAACCTCTCTGGGCCCTCACTTCCCTGCCTGTCCATGGTGCCTCGTCCTAAGGCCCTGGGCTTGGGGTTCTCCTTGGGGCCTAGGGCAGGTAAAGCCCCCTGGGGCTGTGGTTGAGGAGTTGCAAGGAGAGAAGTTCAGTGCCAGGGCCTTGGAAGGGAGGAAGAAGGGGAACTAACCCCAAGTGAGCACCTACTGTGAGCCAGGCACCTTACTAGGGGCTTTGTGCCTGTCATTGCACGCGATCCTCCAAATGGCCACACTAGGAGGTGTATTGTCTTAATTTTGCTGATGAGGAATGGAGGCCTGGGGGGTTAAGTAGCTCCCTATGGATATACAGCTAGCAAGCAGCAGACCTGGGATGGCAACCCAGACAATCTAACTTCATATTGTTCTTTACTCTAAACCACTATCGAGGTCTGAATGCACATTGAAGGGGGGGAAATGATGCTTCTGCTCATCTCTGGCCCAGTGCCTGGCAAACAGTAGGGGCTTAATAAGTACTTGAGCAGTGAGAGAGGGAATTCTTCTTTCCACCAATCAGCACTGGGGAGAGGGGCGGGCCTGGGAGCTAGCCTGGGGGCGTTCAGGCCATGGACTGAGGGGCCCTGGGGCTCGCCAGTCCAGGCTCATGCCCAGTTCCTGACTAGACAGGTGCATTCCAGGGACCACTGTATCTCCCACATACCCCAACTCTCTTGGGCCTTCCACCTGCCAAGGTAGCACGTGGAGGCAGCACGGAAAGAACTGGCTTGGGAGACAGCGTGACCTGGGCTCACCCTCAACTCTGCTGCTCTCTTGTTCTGTGATCTGGGATGAGAGGGTTCCTCTCTCTGAGTCCTAGTCTTATGTCTGCCAACTACAGTTCACCTTGAGGATTAGAGACCGTGTGTATAGCGTCTAGCCCAGGACCTGGAACAAAGGAGGTACTCCATAAATGCCATATTGCTTTGATCTTTAGATACACTCCCACAGTTTCAACCTATATGAAATCAGAATACATTTTTAGTTGGGGTATTCATTTAATGTAGTAGATGTTCTATGCTAATTGGGCTGTTTTATGGAGATGAATTTGGAGAATTCCAAATTCTTATGGAAAATCATTCCTGTCTACCTGCCAGGCGCTGTGTTTCCTGAGCCCAACGTGGTCCTAGACTTGTCATACTGCAGGGTGGGCATGGGATGCCCTGGATGCTCTGAGGGAAGAGCTGGGGGCAGCAAGGTGGTTCCCACCTGCTTTCCCCCTACCTGTCCCAGGCCCCTGTGGGCCTGGAGCCCAGGGCTCAGACTCACCTTCACCAGCTCGAAGTGGTAGGGGTGGAAGACACGCAGGTACTTGATGGGGATTTGGTAAGACAACAGCTCCTCTTTCTTTTTGTTGTCCACCACCTTGAGGACTACATCTGGAGGCAGAAAAAATGAGCACCGGGTCAGGACCAGGCTTAGCTGACCACCTTCCCTCCCAGTGAGGTGAGAGAGATTGCTGAGAGGAGGGGAGCAGGTGCCACACTGAGGAATCAACATGCATGCACACGTGTGGAACACACACACGCACACTTCACAAGCACTGAGCCCCTGCACAGGGCAAGGCTCCATGCTAGGTGCTGTTAGGACCCAAAGACGCAATTCTCTCCTGCGGTCCAGAAACTCCCAGCCCAGAGATGGACACACACAGAACTGAGTCCAGTCCCGCATAGCAACAGACACGCATGTGCACGCACAGAGACACATGCAAGCACGGAGGACTAAGGCTCCTTTCAAGCACTAAGTCTCCTTCCTTTGGTCACAAACACTCTCACCAGCTCCTCAGGCAGTTAGGGGAGGGATTATCTCCCACATGTTGCAGATGGGGAAACTGAGGCTCGGTAAGTAAAGCGATCTGCTCAAGAAATCTTTCAATGCAAATATCAATAAAAGTTTACTCCAAGTAAATGAAAACTAATCTAAACACTGAGAACAATGCACCACTTAGAAAACGCTCTCCGAAGAGACTACATTTTGTCATAAAATGCATGAACTTTGGGATGAATTCTGAGAAGAACACCAGTGACCTGGAAATAATCATGGCAGTCCTACTTAGTGAGCACCTACTGTGTGCCAGGCATGGGGATGGCTGCTCCTGAGCCATTATTCCAACAAATCCCCACCACAATCCCTTAAGCAGGAAGCACCATCTCTGTTTTTAAAATGTGGACACTGGAGATCAGAGAGGTTATATAACTTGATCAACATCACACAGCTGGTAAATGGCTGATGGGAGAGGCTGGAGTTGGTGACCCTTGAGGCATCTTCCCACTCTAGAAGTCTATGAGTTGAGGAAGAGGGGATGGGCAGGGAGGAAAGGAAAAGAAAGATGGAGGAGGGAGGGAGAAGGAATGAGGGAGATGGAGGAGGGAGGGAGATAAAAGAGAGATCTAGAGAAGAATGGGAAAGGGAGGATTGGGCGGATGGGTGTACCTGAGGGAGACTCTTGGGTGGCCCCCCGCCCTCTACCTCTCTTCTTGAGACAAGGACATTTCAGCACCAGGGACAGCTGCCGGCTCTGCAGGCTTGGCAGGCTGGGAGCCCAGGGCTTCTGGGTCACTTGGAGCTGGGTGGGTCATCTGGATGAGGGCGTGGAGGAGGAAGCCGAGGGCTTTGCTGATTACTCTTCCCTTCTTCCTCCTCCCCACAGCCGCCCTGGATGCATAGAGTGGGAAAGACACTTGCCAAAATCCCTCAAGAGCTGGCCACAGGGGATCCATGCTCAAAGGAAAGAGGGGAAAATGGGCACCAAAAGGACTTGAGCCTGGCTTGAAGAAAGTAGAGTAAGGCAAGGGGTTTTAAGCCAGCAGATCTGGGTTCTAGTGCCAACCTACCAACTTGCTCTGTGACTTTTAGCCAGTCGCTTAACCTCTCTGAGCTTCATGTTCCTGCTCTGCAAAATGCTAATACTTTAAAAAAGAAAATCCCTCTCCTAATATTGTTGTTGGGAGGGGAATGTTTTTCAAGCTATAAAATTCTAAGCAAATGCTCCTCGTAGCTGTCACTATTTCCCTCCTCATTAACCATCTGTAGTGCTCCATACACTCACCCAGCCCTGAGCAGACTGAAAAAACTCAGCTGGGGGATTCCGGTGCTCCCAGCCAAAGCTCCAACAGTAGCTGTGGAGGCTGTAGCCCCTCATGGTCACTACTCATGGGCCCTGAGTCCCCAGCTCTGGCTGGAATTTGCTGAGGCCGAATGAGGGGTGAGCGTCCTGCATTTCTCCCCCTACCCCCATCTCTGGAGCTCTGTGTGGGCAGCCAGCAAATGAACTGTAACTGGGGGGAATGGACAGCCATCCCTCGCTGGTCCTGTCTCCATGCTACAAACACGCTCCATCAGTTTCTTCTCTGGGCACTGTGCCCCTCCAGCCTCCCACCGCTCCCTTTGTGTGGCCAACAAGCCATTTCTGCTGCTGCCTGCTTTGGCCCTGACACAGGCTCTGCAACTCCCCTTTGCTTTTCGTTAACACATCCTTGAGCTACCTCTCGCCCTTCCCCCACCTCTTGGCCTGGCCCCCATCTGCCCCACCTCCCACCACAGACATCACCACAGCAACCGGTTCCAACCAGGTTCCAACAAGCATCCAGCTACTTCAATCTGCAAAGGGGCGCCTGCCAATATTCCCCGCCCGCCCATGAGGCCTCCCCACCCCCCATCCGTCCCTCCTGCAGTGAGTCCTGCTCCCCTCTCTGCTGCACAGATGGGCCCCAAGGCCACTGACTCAACACACCCTTTCCTGGAGTCACCCCAGATGTGTAGAGCTCAGCGCAGGATCCCAGCCCAGGTCCACTCCACACAACCTCTAACTTCCTGCCAGCCACAGAGATGCACGCGTGCGTGCACACACACACACACACACACTACACCTGTGCATGCACACACACACGCAAGACACACAGACATGCATGCCTACAGACACAGTCACAAGCACGTACTCATATACATGTGCTTGCATGCATATGAACCAGCATGTGAACCAGCATGCCGACATTCACAAAGACATGCACACACAGACGCACACGTGCATTTGCATGAAATCCTAGGTCAATTTTTCCTGCTCTTTCACATTTTCTCAAATCATCCCAACAGCCGCACCTCTCCCTTTACAGGCAGGAAAAAAACCCTCTGGCTTGACCCAGAGCTAGCTTCTTCCCCTTTCACTGATGTTCCTCCTTGTCCTTTTCCTCTCTCCCCTTCCACTGTCTTTAGCAGCTGGCTTTCTGCTCTTTGTGAGGTGGACAAGGAGTCCTGTGAGTCCCTGCTGAGATTTCAAGGGGAGAAGTAAAGCCTGTCTTCTGAGAGAAGGACCACCTGCAAGACGGGAGCCTGAGGTTTTTCTGACTAGATGAGTCCAGAGACATGGTGGGCACCTGTGGGTCTGCACCAACAGTGCTCCGTGCCAGGGCCCACAGCAGCCATGGCATCAGTCAGTCACTACTCCTGTGTGCCCAGCCCAAGCTCTGGCCCAAGCATGGAAGTCAGATAGGCCCCCAGTGTGTAAAACACAAATGTGCACATGTATGCATGCACACTGGCACCTTAAGTTGCCTGCAGTGTTTGCATTTGCCGAAACACGGGGCTAGAAAGGCTTCCGGGGGTGGAGGAGCGAGAACTATTCAGCAGTTTCTACGAGAGTGGACCCCAGCCCTCGGAAGCACAGACGCTACTGTCTGACAGTGGGCAGGGCTGGGGGAGGACAGGGCAGGATAAGGAGCCATTCTAGGGAAGCAGCTAGAACACCAGAGCTGCAGTGAGAGCACGTAAATCTGAGTCCTAGGTCCTCAGCTTACTGATTACTTGAGCCTGAGCCAGTTATTTAAGTTCCCTGAACCTCAGTGTTCTCATCGGAGCCATGGGAGCAGCATTGCTCCTCCTGGGAGGGGGTGACTCCAGTGAGCGAGGCGTGGGGACATGCAGGAAGCTGTGATGTGCCATTTCCGTGGGAGACCACGGTAATAACAACCATGAAAATAATAACAATGGTCATAAAAAAGATAAGCTTTCATTGTCTGGAAAATTCATTTATGTGGAGCAACTCATTTTTCGAGCAGACTGGGGAGATGAGGTGTGACAGTATTATGATTTTTTTTCTTTAAAGTGCTTTTAACTGAGCCCAAGGAGGCATTCAGGTGGCTTCCAGCTGAGTTGAGAGGGAGCCCGCCCCTGCCTCACACCCCCTCCCATGCACGCCAGCCCCACCCCGTCCCCCGCCTCACCTTCTCGCCCTGCATTCTCAGCTTGGATCTCCACTTTGACTGTGTCCCCCCAGATGGGGGCTTTGGTGGGCTCCGAGGTCACAGATGTGACTGCCTTGGAGGTCTCGTTCTTCGCTTCCTCAGACGTGGTTTTCCTGCAGAGGGACGGGCAGGCTGAGTCCGAGGGAGGGTGTCCTGCCTGCCGCTCACCCCTCCCAGACTCTACTGTCTATAAATCTGAGCAGAGGGTGGACAGAGCACAAAGAGCTCCCTCCCAGGCAGAAACACTCATGTCATCCCGGGCCCAGGGGACGCCAGGCCTCTCTCCTAGGCTGCCCTGCTGCCCGGGTGACCACACTGTCTCGCTGGCCACTGCTGAGGCCTTCACGTGGACTCAGGCACCAGAGGCCAAGGGGGTGGTGGGGGAGGAGGTAGACGCCTGGCCTGTCTGACCTCCTGCCTCCTGACAGGGCAGGGCTCCCCAGCAGGCGCCTGTGTGCACAGACTCCCCGTCCTGACCCTCTTCTCTAGGCTCTGTTTAGTGGGAGAAGCCTCTGGGCAGGGCGGCTGTGCGGTGCACACCTGGCTGGCCTCCCCTTTGACCTTCATTTCCCGAAGGTTCTGGCCCAGGTAACCAAGACTTGGCCTTGCTCCCCCAGCTCTGAACCCTTTCAATGGAGCACACACATGCTCCTGGCTTCTGCGGCAGCCACTGTGTGCAGGGCCCTGGGGTGGGCACCTGGAGCTGTGTATGGGGTGGGGCGGGGGTGGGAAGGGGTTTCTGGCCCTCGAGCACTCACAGGTCATGCAGGGCTAGGCTGTCCAAGGTGAGGCGGGGCTTGGGCCCTCTGCATCCCAGTGCATCCCACAGGTATCTGAGATAAGTGTCTCTGAGATCCTGAGCCATCAAACAGCTCAGGGAGAGAGTTAATACTTCTTCTGTGGAGGAGGTTGGGCTGTAAACAGTGCTGCTCCATTAACTGCAGCAATCCTGGGTGGGGAATCATCCGGGGAGCTGCAGCAGGGGAGCCACACCACCCACTCGGGAGGGGCAGGCACCTGCGCAAACAGTACCCCAGCGCGGGAAGCAGAGATGGAGCTCCACCAGCCTTGGCCTCAGCCCCAGAGGCCCCCAAACGGACTGTGGGGCAGGCAAGTTGCTCCAGAAGCTCTGCCAATCTGCGTTATGTGTTAGCAACATCACACTGTGGTCCTTCCCAGCCAGCTGGTTCCTCTCCTCTAGGAAGCCTTCTGGGACCCCCTGGCCCTCACTGCTCCCTCAGTCCTCTGGACTTGAGTGACACAGTGGCCTGGCTCCTTGCTGCACACTTGTCACAGCCCTACTCCTGTGGACAACCATTCTTGTGGGAGTCTCGTCTCCAAACTCCGGGGTCAACCGAGGACTCCCCTTCTGCTTTGACTGAGAGGCAGTGTGGCATGCTGATGACAACAGGGTCCCTGGAGTCAGGCCACCTGGGTTCCAAATCCCAGCTCTACACTTTACCAGCTGTGTGACTTTGTGCAAGGTACATCACCTTGCTGTGCCTTACTTCCCTTTGTCTGTGAAATGGGGGTGATAATGCAGGGTTGTAGTGGGCATGAAGTGAGTTAATATGTGTAAAGCACCTGACACACTGTTAAGCACCATGAAAGTGTTCATCATTATCATCATCATCATCATAATTTTAATTGCCCCTGGCCCAGTGTCTCCTCATCATGACCCCAACTCTGGGTCTGCCGCTGGGGTCTCTGGCTGCTGTGACCAAGGTGTGGAGCCCTAGAAAAAGCATAGGCTTCAGAGCCACACAGAACCAGGTTTTGAGCCCACGGTCATCTCGTAGCCAGGTCACCTCCCCTTTCTGAGCCTCAGTTGCCTCCTCCCTCCGAGGGTGGTTGGAAGGACTGGAAAGAAAGTGTGCAAAGCTCCTGGCACACAGAAGGCCCCAGTTCATATTATTCCCTCATTTGTGACACAAAACAGCCTGGGTGTTTCTCAACGGGACCTGACTGAGGGCGGCATGAAGGGGAAAAAGGGAAGCACTGAGGGAGGGCTGAGATGAGAAGGGGTGCATCTCCCAGACTCAGTGCCCATCCACACACATCACCTCCCCATGCCTGGAAAGGGGGCCCTCTGGCCCAGGGGCATGTGGGAGGCTGCCAGGCTGGAGCCCAGAAGCCATCAAGGCTGGCTGGGCAGTCAAGCTTAGCCTGTCCCCCGCCCTCTGGGTCCCTTCCTCTGGGCTCTGTGACCTCTGCTGACTGAGGGATGCAGTCTGCGCTCCTGCTCCTGCCACTCTGGGCCCTGATTCTCCCCCTTGACAGCTGCCCCCACAGTCAGAGGCCTCAGAGCTCGCAGCAGCAGCCTCTCACCAGCTATCATTCCGCCTGCTCTGTCCACTCCCCACGCTGTGTTAGCCTCCACTCCTCCGTGAACTGTGCTGTACAAAGGACGAGGACGGAGGAGGATGACAGAGAGCAGCAGAAAGGTAGAAGCACCAGGGGAGGCAGTGTTCCAGGAAAGCGCATGAGGAGGAAGTCAGTCCTTCTACCCACACACATCAAATCTGCCTGCATGGGCACACAGTATTTTGTATCCCTGGGAGCTTTCCAGTGCATGGAGAAGACGGAACCCAGGGGGTGGGGGATGGACTTAGTCACAAGCAGTGCAGTGACAGAATTCAGGTTGGAACCCATGACCCGTACTTGTCAGCCTGTCTTCCACCCTCCTGATGTGTTCAGCCTCTTGTCCCTTCCCCTTCTCTACCCAAGCTCCTGGAAGTCTGGCAGGAGGAATTCCAGGTGGAAAGAGATGGGAGGGACCATGGGCAAGGCCAAGGGAGCCTACCACGGGTGCTGACTTTGCACAGGCACAGAAAGAGTTAAGCAAGCATCTTTCCTCCCTTCCCTCAAACACACACCAAAGATCATCAGGGCTAGGTGAGTGGAGATGGAATAACTCAGGGAGGGGTGGGGCCCCAGGGGAAGGAGGGAGGCTTTTAGCAGGTGGAGGGAGGCTGTTGGGGTAATGGCTTTTCCTGGCACAGCTGACTCCTCCGGGCCTTGATGCTATTCTAGAAACTGGACAGCTAGGGGGGCCTCTGATTCCTCACAGAATTGGAGAAGGGGACCAGCTCACTCCCTGCTCCTGATTCCTATTCTGTGCCCCCAGCTGGGCACATGGGAGGCTGAGTTCTAGGACCCCCAGGCCTGATGGAGCTCAGGTCTCCCAGTGCAGTCTCAGAGCCCAGGGGCAAGACTGATGTCCTCTCTTCCTGGCCCTAAAGCCTTGGCCTGGCTCTAGCATTCAGGGCCTGGGGAAGCTGCCTGCTGTCCTGGGACTCAGACTTAACCCAGTCATGTGTGCGGGTGGGGGGGGCAGCCACACCAGGATGACACTGGGGTTGGGTTCAGAGGCCCAGTGCAGCAGTCCTGGGTCCCAAGCTGCCAGGAAATGTAAACTCCCTCAACCCAGCCCACCCCTCAGGGTGCTGAGGGTCTGTGTGCGCTTGACAAAATCCAGCCAGGCGGCCCTGGGGCTCCCACCCCACCAGGGGGTGGGGGTCAGGTCCAAGCACAGCTGTGAGTGGGAGGGAAGAAGGACTTTGCTTTCCTTCTGAGGTCATAACTAAGGGAAATGGGTGGTCTGGTTCCAAGGGGCTGCAGCTGTGAGGGAGGTGAGCAGTGGAAAGCACAGGGCATTGATGGAGAGCGCGCAGTGTCCTGAGCCACTCCCCCCCGTCCCCCCCCCCGCCCCCCGCCCCACCGGCCAGCCTGTCCTCTGAATGCCCTCTAAGGCGCATACGTCAGGGGCGGAACCTGTGTGCCACTGTCTCTGCCTCCAGAAAGTCTCCCTTGAACAGCCTCTCTCCTTTGATGCCCCTCCATCAGCACAAGCATGGAGCGTACATGCACGGGTGCACGTGCGTGTGCGCGCGCGCACACACACACACACACACAGGCTGCCTTAGAGAGGTTTGTATGCCACACTGTACCTGATCTCTGGACCTATCCCCCAGTCTGCTGGCCCTTAAGCTGCCTCCGAGGTCTGTAACCTGTCCTGCCTTTCCTCTTGGTTTCCCACACTCCTCAAGGCATCAGAGTATGAACAACTGTCAAGGTCTGGCCTTCTCTGGGGCAGGGCTTTGGAAGGCCAGGATGCAGGCCACCTGGCTTGTCCTGGGTGCCAATCCCAGGGCAGCCCCCAAGAGATGAGGGGGAAAGGGAGGGCCCCAATTTGGGTCAGTTCTGGTTGCTGGGGTCCTGGCTGGGCAGGCCCCTGAATTCTGAATGACCCTGGGGAAGGAGGTGGTTGGGCAGACTTAGAAGGATGGATGACGGGCAGAACTTTTAGGTTGAAGGGTGGTGGAACAAGAGGTCTTGTGACCTTTTGACCTGGTCTACCACAGCCCTGTTGCTCGCTCACCTGGGAAACAGGTTCCGATTAAGATTCCTCCAGGCCAGAGGCTGGGTGTGTCATGATTGGGCCTCATTCCATCCTGAGAAGGCAGGGCAATTTCCCTCTACCTGTACCCTCCATGCCAGCCTCTGAGCCAGGAGGCCAGCCTTTCTCATCCTCCAGAAGGCCGAGAAGCAGCCCGACTCCCACACCACAGGCCTACCTCCATCCCTGGGAGGCAGAGAAAAACCCAACGGCCGCTCCTTGACCCAGGAGCCCGGCCTTATGCCATAGGGACAGGATGGGAGAGTTGGCCTTGGCAGATGTTCACCTAGGTGAGGTGGTCAAAGGCTGGATTCTCATGTTTCTGCCCCTGCCTGGGCTGGGATGGGGAGGGAAGGTTTCCTGGAGGAGGCATGGCTTGAGTAGATGGAGAGGAGAACCTTCCCAATTGGAGGACAGAGCCAGGAGCTGGCTCCTGGGCAGGTCCAGAGAGGGGCTGGCTGGCTGACCCAGGGTTGGTGGGTTGGGATAGTCAGAGAGGAGAGCGAGGCTTGTGGTCCTCTCCAACCTTGTTCTCTCTCCAGTCCCCTTCTCTCCATATGTAGCACCCTCTGAGGCCAGACAAGTAAGAGAGAAAACCCCTGGCCGTCATACCTCTGGCCTTGGCCGCACTTCCCTGGGATTGCTGGGCAAGAAGATGTGGCCAGGGGGATGGAAGGAGGAGCTGAGATGGAGGCAGCTGAAGGGAGGCAGCTCCCTTCTCTCCCCTCTCCCACTTCACCAGACAACAGCCTATCAATAACACCCCCAACTCCGTGCTTGCCCCCTCCCCCAGCCCCCAGTGCAGCTGGTCCTTATGGGTTTTGAGCTCTTGGGAGGCTGCCACTTAAAGCATGAGCAGAGCTGTTATTCTCAGCAAAGTGATGGGCTCTCATCCTGGGTTTCATTTATTAATTGGACCCTAATGAACCATCACTAATTGCCAATGGTACTACACCACTACAGGTGGGCCTCGATTTCAAGAATAACTGACTCTGGAGCAAGGGGGGTGTCTGCTGGAAGCCAGCCAGCTCCCCATCCACGTGGGCGTGGCTCCTGCCCATGTGGGAGTGGGGACTGCTCTGGAAACAAGAAATGGCACATTCCGAGGAACTCTGAGATGAGCACTTTGGCAAAGGGGTGACAGACTATTGAAAAATCACATGGAGACAGAGGCAGCCTCTCCTCTCTGGCTCTGCTAGGTCAGCCCCCGGCCCAGACTGCTGGGATGCAGCTCCTCAGTACTGCCCTGGAAGCAGCTCTTGGGCTGGGAGGAGGGTTCAGATCCCCCCACCCCCAAAAAGAAGAGGGGATGACTCTCAGACACATATAGAGGATGCACAGCCATGGGGAAGTCCCTCCCTGAGAGAAGAGGACAGTCAGCGAAGCTGGGTGAGGAGGTTGAGTCTGAGTGGGCTGATGGGTCAGGAGGGGAAGACAGTGAGGAGAGGCCCAGACCCCAGCTGAGCAGAGGTGTTTGGTTTGCATGTAAAAACTGGCTGATTTCACACAACAATCTGGATTTCTGGCTTCTCTTGAAAAATTGAGAGCACTGACAACCCAAGCCTGCATTCCTCCATGGCAGAAATCAGGGGGAGGTGACTGGGGCTGCTCCTCTAAATGAGCCACGTGCTCTTGAGTTTGCCACAGTCGCTTCTACTCTCTATTGTATCACACACACCTGGCCGACCTCAGCATTTATGAAATTGGCTTAGGCCCTGAGGGCACTGACTTTGCCATCCGTGGTGCCATTCCTTCTGGTGGAAGCTCACATTGGGTGTGTAGGGATGAGAGATGACAGAAATGGGGAGAGCACAAGGGCAGAAGGAGCTGAATTGGAACCCCAGCCCCAGCTCCCTGCCCACTTCCCTATCTTTGATAGACACTAGACAGTGTGGCATCTGACCCTGAAGTCCAGCAGGGCCAGGCAAGGGCAGAGGGAAGCCAGACAAAGCCTGGAGGGGGCACCAAGCCTCCTGGCAGCTCATGATGTCCAGGGAGGGAGGACGAGCCCTGTCAGCAGCCTTGCCCATGCTCAGAAATAAGCAGGCCAGACAGCCTGTGCATAATGCAGTGAGGACGCCAGGCAGGCGCCCACTGGCCTCCTCACTGCCCGATCTCCCCGTTAACACTTGCTTCTCTCGGTAAGCACTGCCCTCTTGGGCTGCTCTTCCAGGATTCCCACACCCATGGGGGAGAGCCCACACTTTTTGGGTCTGAATAAGTGTTTCAGGCATGAGAAGACCTCAGGGGCCTCGGGCGACAGTGATGGGGTAACATCTGGAAAGAATCCTTGTGACTTCAGTCTGGCTGGGACTCTCAGGCCAACCCTCCTTTTAACCACTGACGCCAGCTGTGTTTACAGCTCTGGGATACAGGGACTTTCTCACTGAACAAAAATCCTGATGCTCGGAGCTTCAAGGGACTGACATCATTTGGAGCAGGTGTGGGTAGGTCAGGCCACACCCTAGGCTGGGGGCCTCCAGGGGAGATAAGACCCCAGACGCCCAGGCCCTACCCAGGGCCTCCTCCCCACTGCGTACCTTTTCTCACAGGCATCCTGCAGGGAGGGAAGGAGCCTTGACCTCTGTCAGACAGGGACAGCCATCTTCATCTGCTCCACCCACCTCTGGCCAGCCACGTAACCTCAGACAAGTCCCTGCACTGCCCTTGGCCCTGGCTTCCTTGGCTATCACATGGGGCTAATGAAACCGGCCTCCCAGGGCTGCTGAGTGAGCTCTGAGTGAGCTCAGTGTAGGACATCGGCAGTGGGGCTGCTCTGTTCCTGGTACTGTCCTCTGATCAGTGTCACTGCCACTGTGAGTATTATTGTTATTTTTGCTGAGCCCAACCCTCTGGCTGCTGAGACAAGCCTAGAGGTCACCTGTGAGTCATGCCGGGCCTCCACCCACTCCACCCAAATCCCTGCCCTCTGGGGCCCTGGGCCAAGGCCCATAGCCAGAGGGGGGAGGTGTTGGCATCCAGATCCCGGGAGGGGTCTTCAGACTGGCCACTGGGTCTTCTCTGTAAGTCTGGCTTAGGCCCTGATGCCAACAGTCTCCTTTCAAGAGGGGCAACTGCTGTGTAAAGAGCAAGGCAGGGATGAGTGGGAAGAACTTCTGGGTTTCAGAATCCTGGATCCTGGCTTGAGTACTAGTTCTGTGACTCTGGACAGTCACAGAAATGCTCTGAGCCTCAGCGACCTCACGTGTAGAATGGGGACGATGTTTTACCTAGCTCACACGACCAAGTGATGACTCAATTATGTGAAGCGTGTGCACACACACACTCCTAGCATGTTTGCCAGGTATGTGGCAGGCATTTGATAAATATAACCTTCTTGAACCTTCCTCTCTTGTCAGGACCTTAGACAATTGTCCTACTTTCAATACCTTCTTCGGTCAGTTACCAGCGTCAGGGGTCAGTCTGTGGCCAGGGTTGGGGCTCAGTCTGTGACTAGGGTTCAGTGTACAACCAGAGTCAGGGCTCAGTGTGTGACTAGGGCTCAGTCTATGACCAGGGTCAGGCCTCAGTGTGTGATTAGGGCTCAATCTATGACCAGGGTGAGGGCTCAGTGTGTGACCAGGGTCAGTCTCAGTCTGGGCCCAGGGTCAGGGCTCTCAGTCTTATCCAAGAAAACCAAAGATCCTCTGAGTATGACTTTCTGGCCCTGATCTGTGCCCTACCCCACCCACCTGGGCCTGGGCCAAGCCGGCCCCATGTGCACAGAGGAAGCAGCCCTCCCCCTCCCAGCACTAGCTCTGTCCCTGCTCACTAGCTCTGGGCAGCAGGCAGTGAGAGAAGCAGCTGCCAACTGACAGCCCAGCCATCCAGCCTTTGGCCCAGGGTTGGAACCCCACAAGCCATCTCCTGGCTGGCCCTTCCCCACACCCTACCTGCTGGGCCACCCCCACCTCACTAGGCCACTGCTTCCTGGTCCCTGCTGTGCTCTGACTGGCAGGTCTGTCTGTGCCAGTCACCTGGGAGGCAGGCGCTGCTCAGGCCCCAGGGCCTTGAGCCAGGCCCAGACCAGTCAGGGGAGACCCTGGGCCTCGGCACTGGCCCAACAGACCTGGACGTGGAATCTGTCTTGGGCTGTACAGCTGGGGCTCTTGTTGCCTGTAAAGAACTGAGACTGTTTCCTAGGCCAGAGCACAAACCACCCCAGCAAGCCTAGAACAGCATGGAGGCCAAACCTTATATCCTGGCCATGGGAAGACCAAGACTCAGAGAGGGGCAGGGACTGGCTTGAGGTCACACAGGGAGTCAGGGACAGTGGGCCCGACTCTGCGTTTTCCCGGTCCCCTTCTGGCTTCTCTCCACAGCCCTGTGGCTTTCTTCTGACAGGTCTCATGTGCCCACCGTGAGCACTGCTAAGGATACCCCTCACCCCCGTGACACGCTTTAGACCTGTCAGCGTCTCCCGCTGACCGGCGCCACCATCTCTACAGCCCTTTGAGGCAGGTTCCCAGGTGACGGATTCAGGCATCGAGAGGTGAAGTAACTTTCCCAAAGTCACAGAGCAGGCTAGAAACAGGGCCAGATTCATTCATTCATCTGTTGATTCATTCATTCAACAACTATTGACAGCTTCCTATGTTCCAGATACTGTGTGAATAATAGGGCTAGAATGGTGAGCAAAACAGACCTGGTGGCTGCTTATGGAACTAGTGGGGCACAACGTGGGGAGGCACTGACGAAGAATAAGCCACTAAGCACAGAAAACATGTGAGACTGCAGCTGCAACACTGGAAGAGGGCATAGTCCCATGGAGGCATGTAAGGGGGAGGATTTGTCCTGGTTGGGGAAGTCAGGGAGGGCTTCCTTGAGGAGGTGATGACTGAGCTGAGATCCAAAGAGGGGAGGGGAAGGGAGAATGTTCTCAGGGAGGGAGGGTGCAAAGGCCTGGGGTGGGAGGGAACAGAGTCTGCTCAGAGAACTGAGAGATGTCCAGTATGGCTGGAGGAAAGAGAGGGAGGTGGGGGGTCATGTTGCTAGAGAGCTGGAGGGGCTGGCAAAGACCCAACCATGCTGGGCCTGGAATCCTCCTTACCCTGGGAGCAATGAGAAGCCATTAGAGGGTTCAAAGAATGGGTTCCTTTGGTACTGTGGTACCACAGTATCAAATGGTAACCTGCCTTTGAAGAGGATTTGAAGAGGGGCAAAATTAGATGTACCAAGAGCAGAATAGTGCAGTAGCCTGAGGTGGTAAAGCCAGCAGAAAGACGCCACCAAATTCAAGATAGGAGAGAAACTGACATGACTTGGTGACGGATTGGAATGGGGTGGGGGGGAGGATGTGATTACTGGTGCCGCGATGGGGATGGGATCAGGTGGAGAGAGAGTATAGAGAAAGAAGAGTGACTTAGGCTCGAAACCTGGGACAGGACAACATTTAATGCCATGTAGAAGAGATAAAGAGGTGTACAGAGAGGAAAATAAGAGGGCGGAGCACCTTGAAAGCCAAAAAAAAAGAAAGGGCATGAATGGTCTCAGGAGGGGCTAATGCCACTGAGAGATCATGGAAGATGAGATGCCCACTCGATGTAGCCAGGCATGGCGATCACTGATGACTGTAGAGAAAGCTATTTTAGTGGAGAAGTGGGGTCAGATCGGAAGGAGGTCAATGGTTCAGATGGAAAGAGGCAGAACTACAAGAGGAGCCAAGCAGACCCGCTGGTCTGGGATTGTCACCACTGGAGCACACGTCCTATCACTAGATTGGCTCAAGGCTAGAGACTGCATAGGAGTAAAGTGGCCACGCCCCAAACTAGGGAGGCCCCATCTCTGGACCTGAACCTTCTTCAGCTCCCCATTAGTGGCTTGAATGAGGTGAATGGCTTTGGGGCGCTCTCAGGCTGATGCTTCACCCCCACCCCCCCCCACCCCCCGCCACCTGGGCCTGCCTGCTGGGATGCAGCAAACTTAGAGACCAGGGCAGAACTAGGCAGACACAGGAATCCCCAGGACCCCACTCCCAATCTGAGGTGAGACACTTGGGATGGCAGAGAGCAGGAAACCAAACCAGGAGACCAAGCTGAGGGTAAAGAAAACAGGGGCAACAAAAAGATGAGAAAAAATGTTTTGAAGGAATAGGAAGTTATACGTATATATTTAATATATACTTAATATTATTTAATATATATTAAATACATATAATGTATATATTTTAAGCACTGAAATACTCATCATGAAAAAAGTGAAAACTTGAGTGGACTTCTTATGCCCATTGGACGCTTTGTTACCGGGTCCTGTATTTGGAATCAGATATATGGGGGCCATTCTATTCTTTCCAGGGTTTAGGGCTTCTGAGGGTCTTGGTCCTCCCTCTAGGGTTCCTGCCTGGGGCTGGGGGCTCGCACTGAAAGCTGGGTCCTGACAGCTGGGCCCTCGTTTTCAGAAGCCCGCCCTTCTGCTTTTATTTGCATCTCATTAGCACCCTCGCGCGCTGGTGGCAGCTCCGCCTGGAGCCCTGGGACTGCAGGCTGCAGGCTGGCCCAGGCTCTGCTCCCTGCCCCCTCCCCGGGTGGAGATGGGTGCAGCGATGCGCTCCCCCACAATCCCCCCAACACACACCCTTCACCCAGCCTCGGCCCGCTTGGCTCCCACTGCGCGTCCCCATGGCAACCGGGTGATGGCGCAGGTCGCGGTGCCTGCTGAGGAGCAACGCGGCCGCCCAGCTCCCCGCCCCGCCGCCCAGGCTGGATTGGTGATAGGCAGGGCCTCAATCTCCCGAGATGATCGGCGATAATTGGTTTATGGAAATAGCTGAGGGGAGAAGGCGAGCTCCCTGCCAAGCCTGCTTTCTGCCACCTGTCCTTCCTCACCACGGAATGGAGTTGGGGGAGGGGCGGGCCGGGGAGCTGGGCGGGTGGAAATGGGGCTTTTGAGACAAGCAAGTGTTTCACCTGTTGGTCGCCAGCACACCGTCTATCCCCCTTTCACTGTGTGGGAGTGAGGGGGTTGTTGTCATAGCAACTGGGTGTTTGTGTCAGTCACTCCTTGACCTCTAAGTCTGTGCTCAGGCCTACAATGGATGCATTGATGGGGAAATGGAGGAGTTCTGGGATCTGTCCTCAGGAGCCCCAATTTGGGGAATAGAGGAGCAGCACATAACTTTACATAAACTATGTCAGACCAGTGTGGCCACTGCTATCCGGCTCCAGGAGAGAGAGCTCAAGTCTGGTGGCCGCCTGGAGGAGGAGGCATCGTGAACAAGTCTTGGAAGGTGGGATTTCAGCAGGTGTTGGGGAGAAAGCTGGGGCAGGAACTCCTCAAAAGGAGATGTGGGCAAAAGCCTGTAGGCGGGCACTGAATGATGCTAGTGTTGGTGGAGGAGGGGAGGTGTGGGGTACCTTGGGGGAGGCCCTGGTGGCTCACAATGTGGCTCCTAACCTAAGGGATGACAAGCCTGTGGGAGGAGCTTACTGCACAGTGCTTTATAATCAAGACTGAGGGGATGTCCAACATCCATATAGAAGCTGGCTGTATGGAGACTCTGTTGCCCTCGATGCCCTTCCAGGAGACGTGAGGCCTGTGAGGTGGGCAGCAGACATGGCACAGCAGGCTTCGCTCAGATATCGGCTGTGAGAAATGTGTACCCTGACTGCACTGGGCTGGAGAGGTGTGGGGGGGCGCACATGGTACATTAAAGGACCAGAACTAGGGAAGCCCCCACAGTGACTGGAGAAGTGGTGGGGGTCCAGGAGGAGAATGGTCATGCGGACCCCACCCCAGGGCTGGGTGTGGTGGGATAGGGCACCCAGAGGCTGGGAGAGGCAGCCCCCAGGTCTTCTTCCTTTGACCACCACCTCCTACTGAGCCTAGCCCAGGCCTCTGCATCCAGGGGCCCTGCCCCCGCCGAGGTCGAGTTGTAGCTAAGCCCTGCCCAGCTGGCTGTGGGATAAAGGAGTGGCTCTTCCTTCCTTGGTGAGTAGCTTCCCACGCAGCAGGGAAGATGCCAGGCCTCACATTTGCAAAGCTCACAGCCCCACACCATCCCCAGCCCCCACTCTCAGCCAGCTACTTACACTACCACATAGGGCCACGGCTCGGAGCCATCCTTGCAGGCAGGTAGGTTGGTGGCCCCGTGGAGAGTGACCATGATGGTCTCCTTATTAGAGGGAGACAGGTGGCCAATGACAGATTCCACACTCTGGGAGGTGTTCAGGGGGTCCTCCGGGCCCTCGACAACCTGTGGAGACAGCCAGGGCTGAGTGGCCTCTTCCCGTCTGGTCACCTCCATTTACTGTCCACCTTTAACACTAGCCCCTCACGGCTCCCCTCCAAGCAGCTCTCCCTCCGTCATCCCCCAACCCACTCAGGAACTACATGGGCAGTCGCCTTGGACCCCATTTTCTCCTTCTCTGTCCCACATTCTACATCTCTCTCAGTCCCTCTTGCCTCTCCCCCAGTCCTGGATCCATCACCTCCTGCAGATGAGACAGGCCACCTCACCTTTCAAGTCCAGTCCCACCTGTAAGCCTTTGCCTTTGCAGGTACCCTTGCCTGTAATTCCTAAATCCCACCCGCTTTTGAGGTCCTAGCAGTTGGCCTTCTTCAGTCTTTCCTGTAACCTCACCGCAGTGCACCTGTCACCTCAGGTCCCTTCTGTGCACCCTACTTTACAGTTTACAAAGCTTATCCACATCCATAGAGTCACCCAACACATTAATGGAGATGAATAAACATGTCTGTCCCACATGCCTCATCTATCTTCTACCCAGAAAACCCTGCAGACCAGGAAGGAGGAGAAGTGGCTGCTGCACATGGTTCTAGGTATTTTCGCTGTAGGCATCTTTGCCCCAAACATTTTCATGGCAAACAAAAGATAAAATAAGTGTTGACAGTTTGGTTTCAACTACTTCCCCATTGATGCAGTAGTCCCTTTTTTTTGGTGAGGAAGATCAGCCCTGAGCTAACATCCATGCCAATCTTCCTCCGTTTTAATTTTATATGTAAGACGCCTCCACAACTTGGCTTGACAAGCGGTGTGTACGTCCACGCCAGGGATCTGAACCCACAAACCCTGGGCCGCTGAAGCAGAGCGCGCAAACTTAACCACTATGCCCCAGGGCTGGCCTCTAGTCCCATTTTTATAATATACAAATCTTAACTCTACATTTCCCATAGAACTTCGGAACATCTATTGATGACCTTGTGACAATATGCCAAGAACAACAACAGTGTAGAAGGCTTTTCACAGCGCAGTACAGAGCTCAGTTACAAACATGCGTCCTATATTTGGACATTGACACCTCTCGTAATGAAGGAAGACATTTTAGCAAAAAATAAAAAATGTCACTTAGAAGACAAGTGCTTAGGGACACTCCACAAAATAAAATGTTATTTGCGCAGTACTGCCATGAAGCTACACAGAGGTGGCCTCAAAGGGTTGGGAGAACCTGCACAGGTGGAGCTGGAGGACAAGCTGGAAAGCAGAACACTGGAGGAGGCAGCAGAATGGGAAGGGGAGGGAGTTTCCGAGGCCCGGGGCAGGCTCAGGTTGACTCTGGAGGCAGTGGGGAGTCAGGGAGGCTGGCAGAGACGCTCATTTGTGGTGAGTCAACACCGCGGGGTGGGGCGGGGTATGGACATGCGGCTGCTGCGGCTCCAGGTGGCCTGGTCCTCCCTCTGTGCTGGCTGGCTGATTCTCACTCCCAGGGCCTGGACTTGACACAGTTGACCCAAATGAACCCTTGCTGGGCCCCACGTGGCAGGAGGCCACCCTACCCTTTGTCCTGCTGATTAATCGGCACCAGCTGATGTGACGAGCCACAGAGGGGCCCTCCTGGCCCTGGGAGAGGAGAAATGGACCTCCTCAGGTTGGAGATGGGATCCTGAGGAGGTCACTGGGGGCCGACCTGCTCATCTGGAAAGCTCAGCCTGTCCGACCCTGCCCTGCATTCCGGGGCAGGCCCTGGGGGCAAGGGGGAGTCCTCAGGGTGAGAAGGGTCCATGGAGCCCACCGAGAATGATGTCTTGTTACACAGAAAGGAGACCGAGGTCCAGAGAGCGGTGTGGCCCCGGCAGGCTGGGTCCCCTGGCTCAGTCTTGATGAGCACTGAGTGTCAGGAGAGCTGAGTTTAAACCAGCTCTGCCTCTCACCACAGCCTGGAACCCGCCCTGCTTCCTGTGTGAGGGCCCAGGTTCCCCACACAGTCTCCTCCCGCCTTGAGCCTGGGGGTCCTGGGCACAGTGGCTCCTGGCAGGCTCCAGACAGAGGGAATGGGAAAAGCCTGAGGACTTTTATGACTGTAACATCATTCAGTTCTCACAATAGTGGTGTGGAGTGATCGTGAATATGAGCCCCACCTATGCCAAGCCGTCAGCAGGTCCTGCCAGACCTACCTTCAAGCCGTGCCTCGATCTGACCGCTTCTCACCATCTCCACTCCCAGCACCGGTCCAAGACATGGGATTTCCACACTCATGTCCTAATCGCTTTCTTGTTTCCTTCTGGTCCTACTCACCCTGCCCCATCTCATAGAGTGGCCAGAAGGAGCCTTCACAATTTTCAGACTTGATCATTCCTCTGCTCAATACCTGCAGTAGCTCTGCATCACTCAGAGCCTCACAATGTGTAGGGACCTACATGCTCTGGCTTCACATCATCTGGGGCTCCTTGCCCCCTCGCTCCAGCCATGCTGGCCTCCTAGAGGTTTCTCTGCCCCGCAGACTTTGCCCTGCTGTCCCCTCTGCCTGGACTGCTCTTCCCCTACATGTCCTGCCCTGTGGCTTGCTCCCTCACTTCCTGCAGGTCTGACATTATCAGAAAGGCCTTGGTACAGGCTGTGGTCCTGGCCTAACAAGATGACTAATTAGGAGGTGAGAAGCCCCCTCCCCAGCCCCAGAAGTGCCAGACCTACAGAGAAACCCTCCCCTTCCTCTGAGTGAGGAGCGTCCCCCTCAGGACCCAGCATGGCCTGTCAGCATCTGCAGAGATGTTGAGAATTACCCCCCACCCCCAACCCACCATTTCCCTGTCAGGCCAGCGGGGACGGGGAGGGAGGTCAGTCCTCAGAAGGAACCTCTGCCAGGTGGAAGGGGAAAGGGGGTGAAGCAGCCACAGAGCCACCCTCTCCCCTCATAGGTCAGAGATGCTGCCTGCCCATGTTCCACCCTCACTGCACACCCCATAACCCACCCTACTCCCCAGCAGGTTTGGTCTCCAGGTTTAGTAGAATGGGAACAAGACTAGCAGCCTGGGGGGTGAAGAGACCCAGATTTCAGCCCAGTTCTGCCCTCAACTCGCTGTGTGACCTCTCTGAGCCTTAACTTTCCCGCCTAGTCGATGGGGAGATCTAGAGTGATTTGTAATTTAGTTGTCCCAATAACCGACCTAAGCTTCCTGCAATGAAGCCAGGAGAGGCGACTAATGTTCCTCCCACCCCCAGATTCTCAGAAGCAGCCTAAGATGGTAGCCCCAGCCGCCTCGTGGCTGTGAGGGCACAGGGCCTGTCATGAGCCCCCTAGGACCCCAGAAGTGAGGGCCTAGCAGCACGGCCATTGCCCAAGAGCTCTCACTGACTGCCTGGCAGCCCTGGAGCCCAAGCAGTCATTTTGCAGACAGGCCATGAGTTGTTCCCTCTCTGTGTCCTCCATGTCCTCTACGCCCTCTGTGCCTCCCCCCTCTGGGACAACCTTCTGGGAAATAAAGCTTGCAGGGGGTTTGGCGAGAATTGCTCATGCTTCACTTCTGGGCATGAGGCCAGCTGCCAGGCTGCCGCCTCCTGGTGAGGCCTGCAGGCATGTGCCTGCTGGGCAGGCTGGGCCCAGGGCCAGGGAGGCCTAGGGCCAAGTGAGAGGCCTGGAGGGGGACGATGGGCCAACCTTTCTGCCTTCCCCTCTTTCCTGCCTACGTCTGGATGGGAATCTGCTGGCCTCCCTCAGAGATGTCCCTGCATCAGGACCAATGTCCTCCCCTCCCAACCCCCACCCTCCTGGGCCTGCATTGGAGCATTTACCAGGGAATAGAAAATGCACAGGCTGGGTTACATGTGCGGGAGTGAACTGCGGGTGGTGGTGAAACCCCCCTAAATCTCCGGTTCCATAGACCCATCTGTGGGGGTGAGAGGAGCCCAGGGGAGGGAATCCACTTCCCCTGAACGTCTCCTGGAGGCCAGGAGCAGAGCTGGGCACTTACTCACCCTTAGCCCACCCAACAGTGCTAGGGTGCAGAAATTGGTGGGCAATATTTCCAGACAGGGGTTTGGCCGGAGTACCTGCCCAAGACTACACAGTGAGTAGCCGGCAGGGCCGGGCTGTGAGTCCAGATGCCCACTTGATTCCAAGGCCCAGACTCTCAGCTGCTCCACCAGGGCTGGCACTGGGCAGGCGCAGAAGTTTCACGTTCTAATGCCTCACCTTCCAGACAGTCTGCTTTGCCCTCAATAAGCCAGGATTTGCCAGGTGTCCCAAGGGACTGGGACTGCCTATCACTCAGGGCATTTTGGGACAGTCTGTGGTGGGGGGAGGGGACAACAGTGGGGGTAGGAAGATTGGACAGCAGTGAAGGAGTTAATGGCGCATTCGATTCAGCTCCCAGCGCAGGGGCTTAAATTGGTTCTGGTGGGGAGAGGGATGGAAGGAGACAAGACTCCTCTACCCCTCCAGACCCCTCTCCCTTGCCACTCCTCTGCCCCCAGCAATCTAGGAGGCCACGGGAAGCAAGGAAGCCCAGTTTCACCCTCCAGGAGGGCATTGAGTCTGACAGCCAGGGGCCAGAGGAGGGGGCACTGGGCTGGGAGGCAGGGGTCTGGCTGCCCGTGATCAGTCATTTGGGCAAATTATTAGACTCTAGGGGCCTCAGTTTCCCCAGCTGTATCACAAGAGTTTTGAGTTAAAAACGGTCCCTCATGTTTCTTCTAGTTTCCGCACGCCTGGGAGTTATGAAGGCCATAGTGAGGCCCTTTATAGGTGAGCAAACAGGCTCAGGGCGATGAAAGCCTTTGCACCAAGGCACACAGCTTAGTGTGTGTGTGTGTGTGGGGGGGAGGGTAGAGCTGTAAGTGGGACCAGGTCTGTCGGCCTCCACTTCCTGCTGCCTCTGCTCTGCTCTAACCTGCATTCCTTGGCTGTGAGGTGCTTTCTCTGAGCCACAATATATTTGCCCTCGGGCTCATGACCCGAATGCACCAGCACTCGTTGGTACTAGCAATAGGAGCTGTGGTGTTTGGAGCAGGAGAGGCTTTTCAAAAGATGACACAGAAGTCAGAAGTCATAAAGAAAAGGATTACTTTGATTAAATAAAAATCCATACCAATTTCTATAATAGTCCCAAATTCACCACAATACAAAGAGATGACAAATAGGAGAAAATCTTTGAAATCTATATAAAAGGATTAATATCCCTAATACACAAAGAGCACTGCAATCTATAAACATCACCACAATAAAAAGACACGAATGGAAGAGTCACAAAAGAAGAAATACGAATATGCGATACTATATACACATTCTGAACATCCATATAGGGGATTCTACCCAGCCACTGAAAACGTTTCCAAAGCTATGAATCAAATAAAACAGATCTGGATCCTCCTCAGGGCCCCCATGCACACTCCCTGGGTCCCCAAATCCCGCTCAGGTAGGCAGGTGGGAGTGAGCTTCAGGAACCAGCTGGCAGCTTAGGACACCAAGGTCACGCCAGCCTGGTGCCTGGTCCTGAGTGTGTGACAGACATTCCAGAAGGAGGCTTAAAGGGGGAGGGTAGAGTCAAGGGGAGGAGCCAGCTGTGGGTAGAGAGCACCAGGCACCAGAGACACCAAAGTCAAGGGTAATAGTGGAAGCCACACTGGGGCCTGGGCATTGTAGCTACTCGGGTTCTTTAATCTGACAGTGTAACTGTCAAGAGGGTGTTCCCTAGTTAGCAGGTACCTGCGTGCCTTTGGTCTTAGCTCTTTCCCCCATCCCTGTTGGTAAGCAGCACAGTCGAAGGCACGGGCCCAGCCTTGCCAGTTAGCAGAAGGTAAGGGAGCCCTGGCGTTGAACTGTTTGCATTTCATTGCCCTGAGATTCTAATCCCCTCCTGGCAGGGTCGTGCTGCTCTGCCACAGCTCTTTATTAAGCACCTACTATGTGCACTGTTCTGGCACTGGGGATACAGCAGTGATCAAAACAGACAAGAATCCCTTCTCTGCAGGAGTTGGAGCGTCTGTGGCAGGGGCCGGGCCAGGGCTGGGAGAGTGTGGGATGGTGGGGCATCGGCACTGCCAAGGCAGCAGCCTGGGATGCTCCTGGAAGATCTTGGAGGGTGTTGGTGAGCCATCTCAGGGGGCTCTCTGAGCCTCTGTGACCCCAGCAACAAGAAGGCACAAACTCCCAGGCTGTGTATGGGGGTGCCACACCCAGTTCAAGCTATGTTTCTCTCCAGGTCCCCAGGGAGACGGGGCAGAAACAGCCAGGTAAGGGTAGGAGGGGTTGATAACGCCTGTGACCGAACCATATTTCAGATCCCACACGGCCCAAGAGTACAGGACACCTAACCTGGAAGAATCCCAGAGACCACCTCATTCCCCATTTCACAGATGTGAAAACTGAGACACAGAGAAAGGAAGCTTCTTTGATGATTTAGGAGCAAACAAAACAAGGGACTTGGAAGGAGAGATGAGTTCATGCGGGTGCATGGCCCACAGCCCCAGGCCTCACCTTTTTCTTTTTCCGTCCCATCCTCTCGGGGGCAGGAGTGTTTGGCCTTGTTTAACAATCTTGGGGACCAGTACCTGGTATTGGTGGCTGATCAGGCATCAATCCGGCCCAGACAGCTGGCCTGGGCGTCTTGGAGGCTTTGGGGGTGAACAGTATGGAGCGTCAGTGTGGTCTCAGGGGTGCCGTGCACTGGTTCTGGGAGCTGGACAGAGGAAATGGGGGGTTGGGGTGGGGCGTGGGCAGGTGGGGGCAGGGGCTTGGAGCTTTCTCAGCAGGAAAACATCCTGTGAGTGGAGGTGCCGTGGGGGCTCTGGGCCATGGCCAGCTGGGCAGGGGTCAGCAGCTGGGCAATTGGCTCCTAGCACCCCCAGGAACGTAAAGACAAGGGTGGCCCTCTCTCTGCCCACACTTGGAAAGGAAATGAGCTTTTCCATCCAGTTGGGTCACCTGGGCAACACTGTGTGACGTCACAGGGCAGGGCAGAAGTCACACAGACGCTTGTCCAGGTGCAGTGTGGGGGGATCAGACACCCTTCCCCCTATTCCTGCAGCTGTGTCCTGCCTGCTTTCCAGCATCCAGTCCTCATCCTTCCTGCTCTCCGCACCCCAAACAGCCCATCGACCAAGAGTCACCACCTGCCCAGTGTGCCAGCCCCATGCTGGTCACCCTGCAGGAAAGGAGGAGACCCAGACGCTGCCTGCAAGGAAGCTGCAACTTGGTTGGTAGAACAGCTATTTCTGTTAAAGAATCTGCAGCCATCCTGCCTCTTTGGGTGTCTGTAGTCTTTCAGTTGTTTAATAATAATAAACACAAAATTCAAGAGAATGGTTTCCTCTTGGAGGGTGGTGGGAAGATGGGGGAGAGAGTGAGGAATAAGCAGATGTGTTGTTATCGTAACGTTGCCTCTTAGATTGGGTGTCAGTTAACGGGTGTTCATTACATTATTGAAAATAAATTATAAATAACTGAAGAGGGCCATGTACGGGTATGGACCAAAGATTGTGATTACTCCAGTCCTGAGCTCCACAAGAAATTATCACAAAGAGCACAATCCTTTTTATTGAGCACTTACTACACGGCAGGCATGGTTCTAAGTGCTTTATGTGCGGTGAGATGGCAGAACGAGGAGTGACTGGCCATTGGCCTGGGGTGGGGTCTGCTCCATGTGGGGGGTGAGGCCTGAACTGGGCCTCAAAGGATGATGAGGAATCCTGGGCTGGCAAAGGTGAGATTTGGGGTACTGGGTGGAGTGGAGAGGTGTCTGGGAGACCCCTGTGGCCTGCCTTATTCTTCTGCCTGCTGTTTTAGACCCCATGTTGAGGGTTCTTCCTATCTTCCTTGGTTTGGGGACCAGAGCAGGCCCACCCTGGCAGCAGGAGGCCAGAATCTATTGCTCTGTGGAGGCCTCCTAGCTTCCCTCCCCACCCCCTACTCGAGAGAGAGAGGCAGGGTGATTGGAGTTCTCCCCAATTTAGAGACAGAAAAACTGATGCTTCACCTTTGATTAGAACTGAAAGGACCAGCCGTCACCCAGATGGCTGGGGATGGAAGCCGGGGTCCCAGTTTTCTTCCCTTCCAGGCCTACGAAGGGTGCCCCTGGTTCCCGGGCCAGCACTGTCACAGCCCAGCATGTGAGGAGAGGGTCTCAGCAGATGGTCCCCAGGCTACCTAGAGTGCCTCCCCCTTCTTCTCGGGCCCGAAGGCTGCAGCAGCAGAGCAGGGGGACCAGCGCTGCCCCAGTGCCTACAGGGGCCTTCCCTGCCCCAGTTCAGGGCCCTGCAGCTGGGCTGGGAGAGGCGTAGGGAGCACACTTGACAGAGGCACTGGCTCTCAGGGCTATGTGAGTGCTCCTACCACCACACCTCCTTAAATTCTGTGCCCTAGCCACCTTGCCTGCCTCACTGTGGCCCTGTCCTGCCCTGCAGCTCCTCTCAGCGCCCAAGTGGCCTCCCTAGGGCCACCCTGGGGCTCTGGGCTCTCACCCAGCTGCCCTACCTAGCATCTGAGCTTTCTGTGCTGCAGCCCCAGCCTGTTGGCCTTCCTGCCTGGGAAGAAGATAATACAATTGGGCGCTGGTTCCAGGCCGTCTGGCTCCAGAGCACTGGCGAGCCCTGCACGCTCAGCAGCCACCAGAAGGAGCGCCTTCGCACCACCTCAATCACTGGCTACCCAGCTCCCTGGACCAAGGACCCCAGGGACACTCACTCCTGTGCTACACTAACCTTCCCCCCAGAACTACTTCCTCCTCACCAGTGAGGGGGCCATCAGCCTGGGGGCTGGGTGTGGCTTTGCTGCTTAACACTAAGAACACCAGCTACTCTACCTGCCTCCCAGCTACTCGACTTCCTCATTCCCCTGTCCCAGGAAGGGGAGCTCCACCTCCCCCAGACAAGGGCAATGAGCCTGCTCCCCAAACGTCCAGAGGAAACTTCTGCTCCCCTGCCCAGGAGCCAGCCCCAAGCTCTGATGACTCAGGGAGATTCCAGTGTGAGGGGAAGCAGGTAATGATTGATGTCACAGCTAATAGGTAACCCTTCCCTCTCCCCCCGGAGAGGGCACTTGATGCTGCCTCCTTTGGCGGGGCCAGGGGTTAAACACAGCCATCAGGGAGCCCACAGCTGGGGAGGGGCAAGAGCTGGGCTGGATCTGAGGCTGGCTCTTGGGGAAGGAGGGGTCCTGCTTGCTCCCCTGGCTTAGTGCTGGGCTTGCTGGGCAGCAGGAAGAGTCTAGGCAGACATGTGGTCCACAGTTGTCCACATTCCCTCACACCGCGTCCCAGGGCCCAGCTTCTGGGGAGGCAGCACTTTGGGCCTGACTATCCCTGTAGCAAGTCCCAGGGAAGTGTCTCCCAGAACCCCAAAACTTGGCCTTCCTTCCGCCTTAGTCCTGTCCCATACCCCTTGACACCCCCCACTACCCACCCCCATCACTTTCTCTCCATTTCTTTTGGGCAGCTGAATTGGGCTTCTGGGAAAGAGAGGGGATGGATGAGGTGGGAAACTCAGTGTGATTTTGTAGCAAATGGCAGCTCACAGCTGTGTGATCTTGGTCCAGAATACTAACCCTCTCTGAGCTTTGGTTCCTTCCAGTGGGGAAATCAGGGCTGCTCTGAGGACTACGAGACAATGCAGGTAAAGCACTCAGCACTGACCTTCAGCTAAGTGCTCCAAAAATGCTCTTTTCCCTGCTAAATAACCTTGGACTTCGCAGGTTCCCCCCCGCAGAAATGGGCCAGAGGAGCAAAAAATGTCTGCAGGGTGCCGTGCACATGGTGGAGACGCAGCGCTCGAGCCTTCACACCCACCCCAGAGTCCAGCCCCTCTCTGGACTTCCCCAGACCCACTCTGTCCCCAGCTGCCAGGACCATTCCCACAGCCACACCTTTCTCCAGGCAGCCCCCGTGCCAGAAATGTCTCCGATTTGTCCCTAGGATCCAGCTCCAGACCCTTCATCCGGGAAGCCTTCCTGACCCTCTTCATTCCTGCTCTGAACAGTCCTCTTTGTCCCTGGTGACACCTGCCTGTGTCTGTGCTGCCGAGTTCACTCCCAATAGGTACTAATCTGAGGCAGGGGGGTGGGACCTGGCCAAGTCCCTGCCCCTCCCCAGTTTTTGACACTTGTCAACTGAGGCAGTTCTCTTCGAGGGCCTCCATGCTCCAAAGGCCACTCCTCCTCAGCTCCCATGGTGTATACAGCAGGTGCTCACTTGTTGGCCGAAGGATGGCAGACTCCAGGAGGGCCCCTACTCTGATTACAGGGTGAATCCACAGCCTGCCTGGCCAGGACCTTTGGGGGCTGCTCTGACCTCACATCAGCTATGAGCTCTACCTGGAAGTTTCTGCAGAGAGATCTGGGGGACTGGCTTTGCATTGTGCTTCAATTACGGCTCCCACTGGGCCTCCCAGGGGCCAGTTCACGCACCACCCTTTAAGGTGCTGGGCTGAGTTTGAGCTTAAGTCTCTGCAGCCAGAGCTCTGCTGGGGCACCCTCCAAAGCCTGTCTGTGGTTCTGTCCCTCCAGCCTGTCCTCTTGCGTGTCCTCAGTTCCTTCCACAACAAAGCAGCAGCCCAAGGACGGGACGGCTGCTTCCCCGAAAGTTCAAATGGCCGAGCAGGTGAGCGTGGCTGAAGGGGACAGCTGGGTCTCCTCTCCTCTCGCCTGTCTCCCATTTGTCCTGCAGATCCACTCTCCCTCTTCTCCACCTTGCTCTGTGCCCCAGGAGGTGACTCATATGGCTACATCAGTGGGTTCTGGTTGGGTTTGGTTATGGGAGGGCCAGCAGGGATCTAGGAAGCTCCTTCCTAGCTGGTTCTCTGGGTTGGCTGGTCCCTCCACCCAGGGCCACCCTGCCTGGCAGGCAGCACTCTCCATACAGCTGCCCTCCAGTTGTGGTCATCATTCCCCTTCGTGCCTGTTCAGGCCTCGTGCCTGTTCAGGCCTGGGGGCAGTGAAAGCTCCTCTCACTTACTAGCCCCCAGGGAACCACACTATGTGATCCTGTGATCATAATTACCAAAGAGGATTGCCTTTTCCTTTAATTCCAGGGAAAGGAGTCACATCTTTCCTTCCTTCATCCCGAAACAGGGGCAACATGGAGAAGGTCAAGTCCAGAGATGGAAACACCTGGCCTTTTGAATGAGGCCAGACAGACGGCTCTGTGACAGTGTGGCCCACAGGTGCTGGAGTCAAAGGGGAGTGCGGGGGAACATCCTGGAGGCTCAGCGGGCCACAGCCGGGCCAGGCCCCTGTAAGCCAGGGCAGAGCTGGGGCGTCCAGAGGAGGCCACTCTATCAGCACCAATGGGTGGCAGGGTTGTTCAGTGGGGTGACGGCGCCCAGGGTCTGTGACTGGGATCACTCATGGGAACTTGCTCCCAGTTCCAGCTAAGCCTGGGTGCAGGCTGCCTGTTGGCTGAGTGGGCCATGGCAGGATCCTGGAGGTGCTGGGGGTTTGCCCTTCTGCCCTTCCTCTGGTCCCTTACTGTACAGAGATGACCTGGATCAGTTCAGTCTACAGCTACTGGGCTACATGCATGTGCCTCTACGTTTTGTCATGGCGTACTTAACAGTTCCGACCCTGTCGCTGCACCTTATTCTCGTGGGCTCTGGTCCCCCGGGACTGACCAGCCTGGCCCAGCACCACCACGTTGGGCAGCAAAAAGCGTGATGGCTTGGAATCCACCAGGCCCCACGGTGGGCATTTGGGAAAGTCCCTTGACCCCTCAGGCCTCAATTCCTCATCCGCAAAGCAGCGAGGATAATCCTCTCTTGCAGGGGAGCAGTGAGGATCAGGCGTGAGAATGGATGCCTGGCACATGGCAGGCGGCACAGAAGTGAGCCTCCCCCATGTTCACACCAGTGTATGCCGATCTGGAGCCTCTATGGCCCCAGCTTTGCAATGGGAGAGTCAGGGTGATTGTTAATGATGCACTGTTCTCCCTGCTGGCTGACACCATGTCCATTTGCTCTGCAGGCGCGTTTATTGATTGCCGTATAGAAGGAGCCCTCTCAGTGTTTGGTAACCAGAGCTCTTGTTTGAGGCAGCCCAGGACCATTGTCATGTCATGAATCACTTTGCAAAAGATGCATAGTGGCTTTTGGGCATTTTTCTTTTAAAAAATCAATAACTCGTTAACAAGGGACTAAATAAAGGGGTAAGCAATGAAGGCCACGTGTCATTCCCTTCCATTAGGAGGGGGCAGAAGCGGGACCCTGCCAAGGTAGAGTAGGGGGTCCACTTAGGGTGGAGAGGCCTGGGGGGCAGTAGGCTCAACCAGTTCCGTCACCCCAACTCTTACAACCCACAAATCTGACCAAGTCCCTCCCTTGCTTCAATAAACACTTCAGTAGGGCCCCACTGCTCTCGGGAGAGATTCTCTCTCAGGAGACCCCTGAAGGCCTCTGCTCACCCCAGCCCCTCCAGCCTCATCGCAGCTGATCCCTGCCTCACACCCACGCTCCAGCCACACCATATGCCTACAGTCCCCTGAATGGGCTCTGGTCTTTCCAGCCTTCTGGCCTTTACATATGCTGTTCCATCTGCCTGGACTGTCCTTCTTCCTCTGCCAGCCTGAATAATTCATGGTGCTTCTTCGAGGCACAAATGGAACAACTCCAGCAAATTTTCCTTCCTCCACTGCCCCCATGCCCACCCAGGGGCATCAAATCCACAGCCTCTGGACCTCCCCTTGCCCTGGGTCATGCCCACTACTGACTTCTTCTCTGAGTCCAAGGACTGTGCCTGGTGATCCCCTGTCCCCAGGGCCCAGGCTATTGCCTGGCACAGAGTTGGTGCCAGGTGGGTGCTCACTGAATGAGTGAGGGATGACATGAGCATCAGATGCCTTCCTCCTCCCTGCTAGTTCCCCAGACACCCCCACTTCAGCCTGGGACACTGATGCCTGCTCCCCAAATAACCCTCCCTCCACCAGAGTCCAACCCCTCAGGGGCCTTCTCCCCCTACTAGGACATGAAGAGTTGGTGTGTGAACCTCATAATCAAAGCTAACAATTAACCAGCACTTGTTAGGTGCCAGGCACTATTCTATGCATTTTACGTATGTTAACCCAGTCCTCACAACTGCATTTGAGGGAGGGTCTCCTGTAGTCCTCATTTTACAGATGAGAAGACTGAGGCAGAACCAGGAACAGAAGAGCCAAGCTTTAGACCCAAGCCATCTGGCTGCAGAGCCTGCGTTTGTAATCACAGCCCTCTCCCTTACTGAGGTGCTTGTGGGGAGTCTGTGGGTGGGGGAGACAGCCCAGAGACCCCACCCCCAGGACAGTGCCTCAGGGCTCCCTCTGCAGCTAGGATGAGCCAGCAGGTCAGAGGAGCTCCAGTTACAGGAAACTGCTTCTTCAGGCATAGGACGCCTGGGATCCCTCTTGCCCACACCGCCCACGTCTCTCCCAGAGAGCAGAGCCTCTGGCCCTAATCTCATTTGAAGCCATGAAATCGCATTTGCAGCGTATTAATGCAGTGCGGAGCTGGCCCGGCCCTGCCTGTCTCCTGGAGGAGAGGAGCCTGGAAAGCAATCTCGCAGGGAGGCGTCTCCCGGAACACCCGCCGACAAAAAGCAATTATGCTTTAAGAGGAAGATTAAAATAATATCCAGCCCCTCCCATGCCCACCTGAGGGCCTCAGCTCCACTCCCTCAGCTCCACTCGGCCCCACCGCCTCCCAACAGTAATTCAAGGGCAGGCTTCCCACACTCACCACTCTTACCTCCCGCCCTGACGGCCCAAAAGAAACCAGGCTCTCAAAAAAGAAACCAGGCTCTCAAGCCTCTGGGCCGTTGCTAAGCTGTTCGCTCTGCCTAGAACGCAGCCCTCCCACCCTGTCTGCCTGGCAAGCTGCCATTCACCTGGCATCATGATCATAGCTAACGTTTGGTGAGCTTTTAGTACATTCTTTAAATTGACTGCATATTCAGTTGAACAATCCTGCCAGGGGAGTACTGTTGTCATCCTCATTTTACAGATGAAGGAAGGAGGCATAGAGAGGCCTCGTCCCAGAGCCAGAAGGTGGCAGAGCAGGAATTTAAAGTAGAACTTGCATCCTTCACCCAGGGAAGGCCCAGCTGCTCCCCTCCCATTGCAATGCTCCAGTGGTCTCACTGTGGTGTCCTGTCTCCCTGAGCACTTGGAGAGGCCAGGCCTGGCATAGAATCAGGGCTGAACAAACGCTTCTCGCGTGGAGGAATCACTACACCTCCCTGCAGGGAGGGTAGGGGTGCGGATGTGTGGCCTGCTCCTGCCTCCAAGGCTGAATCTATGGTGCCTTCCAGTCTATCTGTATTCTGGAAGTCTTTGGAACCCCCTCTCCTCCAGGAAGGGCTCCTGGATGCAGTCAGGCTAGCATATTATTTAATCCTCACAACCACACAGCAGAGTAGGCATCATTATCCCCATCTTACAGAGGAGAAAACAGAGGGTCAGAGAAGTGAAGTGACTTATCGGGAATACCTAGTATGGGGCCAAGCAGGGATCTGAATTCATGCCTGAGTCCAAAGTCCAAGTTTATCCACTGCACCTTCCTGGCTGTAACTCACTCTCATTCCTCAGATAGGGTGGGTAAGGGCTTACTTCTGCACCGGGGCTATTTTTTTTTTCTTTTTTTGTGAGGAAGATCAGCCCTGAGCTAACATCCATGCCAATCTTCCTCTTTTTGCTGAGGAAGACCGGCTCTGAGCTAACATCTGTGCCCATCTTCTTCCACTTTATATGGGATGCAACCACAGCATGGCTTGACAAGCGGTGCATTGCTGCGCGCCCGGGATCCAAATCCAGGCCGCCAGCAGCAGAGCGCGCGTACTTAACCACTACACCACGGGGCCGGCCCCCGTGCTGGGGCTATTTATGCAGCACTTTTTTCTAAGTATTATCAGCCAACTCCAGTGGGCCAAGGGGTTTGCCTAGGGACTCTGAGCCATTAACAGCCCCAACCTCATCCCCAGTCCTGCCCCTAAACCATCCAGTACAATGAGCACTCGTGGTTGGGGTCAGCTTAACACTGAGTAATCTGTCCTGGCTGGACTTGGTGTGATTTGGGGCCACCGGGAAGGAATCTGTTCCCCCAAACTGCTTCCTCATGATCCTGTCACACTGCCTGGAAAGCCCATTAAAGTCTGAGTCTCCCTGGGAAAGAATGCTGTAAGTCATCCTCACCTCTGTGCTGACTGCTGTATCAGAAAAACCAAAATATACGGTGGAGACCTGGATTCCAGCCTGGCTTTCTGTTGACTCAATGGGAAGCCGTTCACCTCCTCTCGGGGCTCAGTTTTCTGCTCCAGAAAATGGCTATTATCAAGGCTACTCTGCCCACCTCCCAAGACCCACATGATGCTCCAGTGCGCTCCGCAGGTTTCCTCTTTGCCAGCCTGGCTCAGAGCAGCCTGGGCAAGTATTAGCAGAGGGCTCAGAGCCTGTGGAGCTGGCACCTACCTCCATTCCCTTGGCATCCCCTGCAACTCTCCCTTCCCACACACACGCTCTCCCCACTTCATCCTTTCTCCCTGCTCACTGTTCCCTCTCACACCTCCACATTCCTGCCTCCACACCTTTGCTCACACTGTCCTCTCCACTTGAAATCCACTCTCCTCAGTCTCTACTGGAATCCCACCCATTCTCTGAGGCAGGGATCAGATGTCCCCTGACATCTGTGAGGTGGGTTTAAACGAACCAAGTAATTTCCCATCCTCTTCCTCACTGGAGCCTCATACCCTCCTTGTCAGTGGGCACTGCTCTGCCCATTGTGCAGGTGAGGAACCTGAGGCCCAGGAAGCTAAGTGATTTGCTCCAAGTCAAACAGCTCTTATGCAACTGTGAAATGGGATCCTAAACCAAGGTCTTTGACTCCTGGTCAGAACTAGTTTTCCTACAGCAGACTGAGTCCTTGATGACCACCCAGCCCATGCCCATCACTTCTTCCACAAGCCCCAGCAGCTCTCACAGTCAGCTTGGAAAGTCATTGTCCTCCAACTCCTCCTAGTTCCTCTCCTGGCCCAGCCTGGCAGCTCCCCAAGGGCTGGAGGATACAGCTCCCTTGTTTACTGCTGGGGGAGTGGAGGGAGGGTGGCCGGGCACATTCATGGGTGGATGCATGGGAGGATGGGTGAACACCTTGGGCCGAGGGAGGTTGGACCACTGGACTCAAAAGGGCAGGCTGTCAGATCCAGATGGAGGAAGGATATCCTCCACTCATCTTCCATCTATCCTAGGATGGGGGCTGGTCCCTGCTGGCCTCAGCTGCTCCTGAGCCAGGGACTCTGCAGAACCAGCCCAAGACCCAGGCTGGGGTGTCTCGGCTGACTCCTGACAGACCAACCTCTAACCAGGACCAGGGCAGTTGGACTGGGTGCTGTCAGCCTTCCTTCCCTGCTGCCCTTCTCCATCTGCTGTTTTATTAAAGATCAGTTATTAAAGATTGGCTTGGCATGGGGCTTTAAGCTCACCTCATACATCACACGTACTATGTCCCTGAAGCCTCTTTCTCCTCTGATAGAGGCTGCACTTGGGGGGTTTGTACAGAGATGAAGCCAGGAGGGTCCCAAGGAGGTGTGGGTCTTTGTGTGCCTCATGTGTGTCCATCAATGAGTCGGTGTGAATCTATCTTTGTGATGGGGGGGAGGTCTCTGCATGTCAGGATGTGTGGGTCCGTGTATACCGCACACGCGTGTTCCTGTGCGTCTGTGTGTCCGTGACAGGGGTTGTGTGTAGGAGTCTCTGTTGGGGGTACATCCACCTTCCAGGGGTGTCAGTGAAGGAGAGAAGAGGGAGATGACCCTAAAAGCCCACAATAACTGGACCTTCCCCCCCTCCTTCTTTCACTGTGAAGGTGATTTCCGGAGATGAGAAGGCCACCAGAGTTCCTTGCCCTGGAGCCCATCAGCTGCTCACTGGGGCTGGGCCTGGGCTGGCTGGGAGGATGTCAGAAGCGGGTACCCCTTTCCTCTCCAAATGCCCCTCACCACACACTTATCTCACACACACACACACACACACACACACACAGGGCCTCTAGGAGGTGTGAGTCAGCAGCCCCTGGCTGGGGTGGGGGTGGGGGTGGGGTGGCAGAGATGAGAGAGGGGCAGCAGGGCCATCTGGTGTGCTCCTTACAAGAAGTTGCTAATGGAGCCTCTTCCCACACTAGCACCCAGGCTGGGCCAGCCTCCTCTGCCCTGAAGCCTAGAACCCAGGTCCCGAGACAGTGGGGCTCACAAGTTCCCAACACCCCTCCCCTGGGAGGCTGGCCCAGCAAGGAGCAACTCCATTTTCTCGATGCAGAAACTGAGGCTAGACCCATCTGCTGTGCCTGCTATAGACACCTTGACCCGCTACGAGAGCAGCAAGCATTCGCTGACTACGTCCTGCAGGGCAGGGTACCCGGGAGCCAGCTCACTTAATCTTCCTGGCAAGACAGGACACAGGAATTGCTCCCCCCATTTTACAGATGTGGAAACGGAGGCTGAGGGAAGTTACGTGACCTGCACAAGGTGGCACAGCTACTAAATAAATGCCAGAGACTGCTGGGGACCCAGGTCCCCCTGGTCCCAGTGAACTGCCTCTCCCTGTAAGCTGGCTGAACCCCAAACCTCTCCTACACCCCACCGCACTAGCTCCAGGCCCTGACCCTGATAGGACTCCAAAGGCATATGCAGACGACTGGAAATCAGGCAGCTTGGGGGTGAATGGGACAGGCTAGGAAAAGAACGTAAATATGGGACCCCCCAACTTACATATTTTCAGGTCTTATCCACTATGCCCAGGGACCTCTGAGGTCTCCTTTTAGGTCTTCTTCCTGAAAGAAAGTCTTGAGGAGCAAGAGGGGACAGCAGGCGGCCTGCAGGGTAATTGTGGGACATTTAGCGGATGGCCCTTCTCTTCCTGAGGGGGGCTGGCCATCCCCCAGCCCCTCCTCCTTGGGGCCAGCCCCGGCCAGCCCCGCCTCTCCTGCCAGCCTCAGCCCCCTGCCATGGTGACGGGTCTTCACCCCTCCCTGCGTGGGTGACAGTGCTCTCTGGGAACGCCTTGACAGTGCCTTTGTTCCCCCAAAATAAAAGAAAATCGAGCTACAAAGGGAAACCTCAGGTAGCTTTTAATGGGGCTCAGCTGCCTGGGGCAGAGTGTGTTTAAGCTGGAGGCAGTTGTCACAGGAGCAGAAGGGGAGCCGCCCGCAGTCCCCCTCCCATCCCCTCGCCCCCTCGCTCCCTGATCGCGTTTACTCAAGGAAAAGGCTCTTCCAAATAGCGGCAAAAGAGAAAATCAATGAAAATTGATAGAGAAATGTAAAGCAGCTGTCTGCTGTGTGTGTATGTGTGTGTGTGTGTGTGTGTGTGTGTGCGCATGCTTGCGTGTGTGTGTGTGTGTGTGTGTGTGTGTGTGTGTTAGGGACAGCAAAAGCATGCTGCGTGGACCGACCTGCTCAGGGCCCGCCGCCAGGAGGGCGGTGGGGGGGGAGCGGGGGGGAGCGGCTGGGAGCCACTCCAGGCACATGCCAGTGGAGGGGCAATGGCAGCTGGGGGAGGGGAGGCAGCGAGTCTCTCACTCGAGTTAAGAGAGAGATTAATATATTCAATCCGCTTGGGGTAATTGAGGGAACAATTGGAGTGTTTTTCTAAAGCCCATAAAACTGCCTCATTTGCAAGGAGGAGCTACCCTGCTCATATCTTCTGTATTTGATGGAGCACAGGAAGGGAGGAGGCGGGGCAACGGTCCCAATACAGAGGGACTGGGGCATTAGCCTGGGAGGGGACTAGCAGTCCTGGTCTAACCTGCTCTCACCTTCCCCACCTCCCTCCACTTTGTTAGCAGCAGTGCAGGCCTTGCCTTCCGGAGCCTCTGTTTCCCACCTGTGAAATGGGCCATCAGCATCCCCACCCCCGCACAAGGAGAGTGGGAGGGAGTGGCAGAAGACAAAGCTTCAGGGATGAGGGAAACCGACATGGACACCGACACCAAAGGTCTGGCACTGAGGTGAAGGGACACGAGCAAAGAGGTGCCCAGCTCCCCCAGCTAGGCCAGCTCCCCGCCCACCAGAGATGAAACGGCCATAAAGTTAATGAAATCCACATTGTGTGCCTTTCCCCGCCTGAACCATTCCAGTCTCCAGGGCAATTGAAATAGTGTACGCAATCGCGAGCAATAAAAGGCATAATGAATTTAAAAGCAGAGCAAAGAGGGGAGGAGAGTGAAGACCGGAGTGTGCTGGCGGGCAGGCAGGAAGATGCTTGGGGCCGGGAGAGTGCAAGCCTGGAGCTCCAGCCAGGACTGGGACCAGAAAGGACAGAGAGAATCACAGAGGGGGTCTCGGGAGGGAGGGAGGGAACAAAAGGAGAGAGACACAGAGACAGAGGTTTAGGGACAGAGGGCAGAGGGGAGCTAGGCAAGCCGCTGACTGCTCTGTTCCCCTCCACTTCTCCTTAATGAAAGCCCCCAGCCTGTTGGTGCCAAAGCCACAATCAGCAGCCACAGGCTTAGAGCCAGGTGCTCAGCATTTGGTGACTGCTTTATTAGCTTTTTCTTGTTTTTTTTCCCCCCTCCAGGGCAAAAAAAAAAAAAGGTGTTTTAAATGGAAAGAATAAAAAAAAAAAAGACCCTTGAAAGCGTCATTTAAAAGGCTCCTGGGGAACGGAATCGTTTCCATGAAACAAAACTGCGATTGTTTGGAAGAGGTAAAGCCTAGGAGGGAAAGGGGGAGGGAGCGGCCCACAGCCCTCCTTCTCCCCCCTCTGAGCTCTGTGGGAGGAAGCTCCAGGCCTAGAGGGAAGGAGCCCCTAGGAGGGCTCCCAGAGCCAGAAGCAAGGAATTTTTAAGTTTGTGTTTCCAGAAATTTCATCACTGGGAATTTCCAGCCCCAAGTTTCCCTCTTAAACAGCTCTGCCTATGGGAGGTTGTCCTTAAACCTTCGGGATCTCTTGGAGAGGTGAGTGAGGTACCAGGAGGGATGCAGCCCCTGAGGGCCCTGCGGCTCCAGGCCCAAGGCTGTTGTGGTCTTCCCATGTTCCCCAATCCCCCAGGAGTCTGCATTCACCCGTAAAAGAGTGGAGTGGGGTCCCCCAGCCAGCCCAGCAGCCAGGCTTCAGCCTGCACCTTGCTGTCTCGCTCACCCACAGGGACCCACTCTGCCCCCTCTGCACTGGACAGGCCACTCTCATTCTGGTCCAATAAACTCCCTCTTACCCCAGGGAAGGAGGGCCTCGGGGGCACTGGGATGGTGCAGCCATGTGGTCTCAAACCTGCCAAGACGCGAAGGAGGCAGCCTCAGGGGACAGGATGAGCCTAGTGGAGCTCTGCCTGGAAAGGAAGCCACCAGAGCACCTTGTGCCGCTGGCAGGAAGCCTAGAGCTGGTTCCCTTCCATGCTCCGTAAAGGTCCCGCGGCAGCCCCTGCCTGCCCCTCCCAGTCCAAGAGAGGGGCCAAGGGAGGGGGCCAGGGGCCAAGGGAGTGATCTCTATCCTGGAGTCTGTGACTGTACATGCTAGAAACATCCTGGGGGATATGCCCTTCACCCCACCCCCCCAGTCCCCAACACACACACACAGAGGATGCAACTTGAGGACTGGAGAAGGAAGGTATTCACTGTCTATATACTGTTAGCTCGGGGGAATTGATTGTTCCGGCAGAGTCTCCAGGATACTGGAAAGACTGTGACCAGTGCTGGCGTGGCCGTTTAGGACTATGTAACCTGTGGGCCATGGCTGAAAAGCAAACTGATTGAGATTCAGTCAGCCACTGAAGCTCACTCTCTGAGCCCTGCCTCCTGCTCCCTACTCATTCTTGACCATTGCATTCCTAATCCCCCTGCCCTCTGACCCCCTGCTCCACCCTTACCCCACCCCTCATCCCATGACCATCATCATTTGTGGTTTAAAAAAATGATACACAAGTTGGAGAACAACTTGTGAACTTACAATCAAGTTCCAAATTGGATAGATTCAATGGTTGAAACGCCTAATGCAGACAGGACTGAAGATGATTTGGAAGGGACAAGATCAGTGCAGGGAAGGCTTCCTGGAGGAGATGGCCTTGGGCCTACTCGTTTGCATGTGAAGCCCGGAAATCCATTCCTGGCCTTGAACTGAATATGGCTGAAGTTGGGCTGCAGCCAAGAACACAATTCCCTCCTCTCCTCTCCATCCTTCCTGCTCCCTGCCTTTTCTTCTCACCACCCCGGCTCTACTCCTCTTTCAAGTTGCTTTCTCCTCCTCTTCAGCTGAGAACCAAAGAGAGCTGGGCTATGTCCTTCCCTCCTGGGCTTCATTTTCCCTATCTGCAAGGAGCAGGGGGGAGGATAGCTTCAAGGGTCCCTGTGGTTCTAGGCCACATCCACTTCCCCAGGGTGCTGGCCACAGGCCCAAAGCAGAGCATGTGGCCCCAGCCCTTACTGAGAGCCTGATCTTGCTGTTCTTCCAGCTGTGTCTTTGAGCTTCCAAGTCTCAGCACCAGAAAGGTGCCCTCCTTCCTCAGGCTGAACCGCTGGATGAGTTCCCCTAACTTGAAATGACAGCCCCTCTATTCTCTGAAGGCCACCTCTCCATCGTCTATTCCCCCACCAGCTTCCTGGCCCTGTAGTCAGGGTTGTGATTACCGACCCCCCAGGAGGGAAGCGATTTTCCTCTCCCTTGAAAGCCATTTTCTTGTCTTGGTAGAAGCAGACATCTGACACTTTAAGAGGAAGAATGGCAGGGAGATGATGGCATTAAATAACAGAAATTAGAGCTACTGAGGACGGCTCAGCCTTCCCTGCAGCAGCCCCTCCCCTCCCTTACGTGCATTCAGAGCTGCAGCCTGCAAAGAACTGTCCACGTGGCCCCTGGCTCAGGGTGGCCAGGGCATGCTCGGACCTGGAGAGCGGGGGGCCACTTCTCCCTGAGCTCTGAGCCTCTTGAGTATCTAGTCCCGGGACAAACCGTAGGACAGGGGCCAGGGCCCAGCCCCCGAAGTCAGGCAGCTTGCAGTCTGAGGGAACAGAATGTCACGGAGGAACCCAGGTATCATCCTTCTCACTCACAAGTCAACCACTGTATCCTCAGCACTGAGCAGAGCTGGGCATGCAGTAGGTGGTGAAAAGTATTTGTTGATTGACTGACTAATGAATGAATGGGCAAGAGAAGCTGGTCCCTGGGTCCCTGGTCCGTCCTTCCAGTTCTCCTGGCACATGCTACCAGATCACTCTGTCTGAACCACAGCTCAGATCATGTCTTTCTCCTGCACAAACCCCTCTGGTGGTCCCCCATCGCCTCTCAAACTGAATATCCACCTAGCTCTTTTGCCACTGTCCCCTGACTCTCTATACTTTCCCCCACCCATCAGCCCTCTCCCAGCCCAACTCCCCCACCAGCCCGGGCTCCACTTCAGCCCCAGACCAACGTTCTGCTGGAGGCAGGCACTGCAGAAGAGCCAGGCACCTTCTGCTGTAAACCTTTGGTTTCAACCTCAGATCATTCTGCTGCCAGCCTTCCCCTCAGTCAGCTTATTCTTATCCCTCCTCCTGGAATATCCTCCTTAAAGCCCAGAATTGCCATCCCTAAATCTCACCCACCTAGCATGGGGTCTGACAGAGTCAGCACCTAACAAATGTTTGATGGATGGATGAGTGAATGAACTAACGAATGAAAGATTCATCTCAGATGACATCTCTTCTGAAAAGCCTTTGCTAGGCTGTAAGATCGGATCCACACACTCCCTCACTAGAGCTCTCCTTCTAGCACATGCCTTACAGGACCATATGGTGCCCACGTTGTGCCTGACTGTCTTCACGTCAGGCGGCACCTTGAGCCCAGGGACTACATAGCTTTGGATTCCATACACTACTGTGCACTAAGGTCCCCAGGAAATGTTGTTGGCATTAAATGGAATCAAGCATCCTTGGGGATGATCTTCAGTTTCTCCACCTGTGAAATGGGCTACTACTTGCTCTACTAGCTTCCGCCTGTACTGGCTGTGAGGCCCACCAGACACACTGCCTGGCTGCAGAACATGGCCACACTGGGGAACCCTCCTACAGCTTGGACAAGGATTAGACTCCTGCGCCTGGGCCTGAGGCTGCCAGGGTCCTGGGTCAGCGTTGAGTCCCTCCTGGCTGTGGTGGGAGCTGAAGGGGCTGGAGGGTGGGCACTTCTATCTCACCATCACTTGGGGCCTCCCTCGAAACCTGGTGAGAACGTGTGAGATTGAGTTTGGGGCTGAAGAGTCTCAGGGGACACTCATCCACTGGGCAAAAGAAACCCTACCCAGTGGCGTCCCTGCTCTGTGTGGTCTCTGCTCCATTTTCTTCTCTCCCTTCAAACCGGGACTCCTTGTCTCCATCCTCAGACTGCACTTTCTCAGGAACTGACTGAGGCAACCTAGGGAAGTTCCGCTGCTCTGCTCAGTGAGGGCCTGGGGACAGCCAGTCTTATCAGAGACGCTGGGTCTTCTACTAGCGGGAGCAGTGATGCCAGAACCTGGGCGGGAACCCAGGTCACCCACCTGCAGCCTGGCCAGCTGGGGCTCTGGGCGTGGTGAAACAGGTTCTGGCTGGCCCGGGCCCGGAGAGCAGTTGGAGGAGGGAGGCTGAGGGGCCCGGTGCACGTGGAAGGCCACGCTGTAGGCCAGGCCCCCGCAGTGGCGGGCCGTGGGGTCCGCGCTGGCCTGGAGCAGAGCCAGCCTGCCGCAGTAGCGGTACAGGTCCTTGTGCTCCCGCGCCGACAGGTTCATGCGGGGCTGGTCTGGGCGAGGATAGATGGGGAAGATGGCCTCGCCCACGCGCTGGGCTGCACTTCCTGAGGCCCCGCACAGCCTCAGTGCCTCCACCCTCAGCTGCGCGTCGTGCTGCTCATCGTTCTTGCAGAACCCTGGTGAGGAAACACGGGGTCAGAGAGTCTATGGGGTCTCCTTGCCTCCCCTGGGGGATAGGGAGGACAGCCAGGGCCCTCGGGAAACCTGGGCTGCCTGGCCTTTGCTTTGAAGTCAGGCTTGGCTAAGATTTCCCCGGTGGGTGACCCCCTCTCAGGCCCCACACACGGCTGGCTCCCTTTACTGAAGGGGGAGAGGGGGGCTCTTAGCCTGTGAGATGGTTCTGGGGAAGAGTTCAACCTGTCCCTGATCTCTGGTCACCGGAAGGCCTGGGACTTGGTTTCCCCATTCCCTCATATCCCTCCTCTTCCAGGAAGCCTGCCTGGATGGCCTCATAGTCTAGGCGTGGATCTTCTGCTCCTTCCAGATCACTTAACTATTCTGTTTGGGATTCCTGCCTCTCCACCTGATCTGGAAACTTCCTGAAGGCAGGGCCCGAGTCTCCACCTCTCTGTCCACCCTCCATACTCACAGTCCAGTGGTTCTCAGGGCTGGGCACTCAGGGTGCTGGCTCTAATGTTACTCAGTGTGACGTCCAGTGGGACTGGCCCCACCTGCTGTGTGCTTAGCTTTTGTAAATTCACAAAGCCATTCGTCATCTGTCCTTTCACTTCCTCCTCACCCAACCCTGTGACCAGCATCAGCGTCCCCATGTCACACTGACGGAGGAAGGGGCTCACAGAAGGCCAGCGTTTTCCCAAGATCACACAGGCAGAGCTTTGGGATTCAGTCTAGAGCTCTGATGCTGCCCCTCCCGGTGTCCCTGAGGCTCCCTGGGGTCCCTGACAGGGCTGGGGCAGGAGTTGGAGGGTCCTTCTCTCCCCTCAAACCCTACCCTTGCTTCATACCTTTGGGCAAAGTAAAGATAAACTTGTTCCTGGTGAGGGTGAGGCTCTGGCCAGGGTCCTGCTGCTCAATGACATCGGTGACAGCAGAGCAGGTGGGGAGGGGGTCCCCATCATTTACCTGCAGCTGCACACCAGCCCCAGAGCTGGCCTGCAGGGGGTTCTCAGCTGACAGCCGCAGGGCGTATCTGCCCTCCTCATTAAACCCCACACTCAAGACCTCGAACTCCAGGTCCAGTGTCTTCTCCTCGGTCTTCAGCCTCTGGCTCAGCAGGGATGCAGGGACCCAGGGTTCAGGCCCCCTGAAGGCCATGGCCATATCGGGGACTGACCCCCCCTGGGCTGAGCACTGCCCCTTCCTGCCCACAGTCTCAGCCTGGGCCCAGTCTGAAAGCCCACACGCTGGGTGCTCAGGGCCACACCCCACCCTTCTCTGTTTGTTTGGGGAGAAACCAGGTAACAAGCCAGGAAGCTGATTCTGTCCTGGGTAACAAAGGCAGCCATTGATCTGTCCCTTTTAGCATTTGTTCATTCAACAAATATTTATTGAGCATCTACTATGTGCCAGGCACTATTTTAGGCATTTGGAATGCAGCAGTGAATCAAAGATTTCCTGCACTTCTGAAGCTTATCTTCTAGTGGGGGAGGTAGGTGGGAACAGATGAAAATAAGCACTAAATATAGAAAATAAGTAAATTGTAATATATGCTAGAAGATGATAAGTTCTATGGAAAAAATTAGAGCAGGGTCAGGGATGAGGAGAACTGGTGTGAGGAGCACATGGGTATGGGGTAATCAGGACGTCCAATTTTCGGGAGAGCCTGTCTCCACATGCCTGTTCATTCCCAAGAGTTCTTGAGTTGGATGGGGATGGGATCTCAAGGGGAGAGGGACAGTGTATGTTCCTTGGGAGCATGCCCTTAGCACCTGCTTCTGGAACCAGTGTACCTTCTTATTTAAAACTCACAATATGGGGCACAGCTTCACTTTACAGAGAGCCCAGAGCTTCTCATACCAAAGAGTTGTCAAGCTGGAACCCATCCTTCCTGATCCTGGGTCTTGCTGATACCCAGTTGGGGAGGGGAGATTCTAGACACTCCTTAGTAAGAACCATCTCTACCATCATCACTATTACCACCACTATTACCATCTCTACTATCACCATCATCACCACTACCACCACTATCACCACGATCACCATCACTACCATGAGCACCACCTTCACTATCACCAACACCATTACTACCACCACCACCACCACCACCACCATCACCACCACCATCACCATCACCACCACCACCATCACCATCACCATTACTACCACCATCACCATCAGTCACCACCACCACCACCACCACCACCATCACCATCACCATTACTACCACCACCACTACCACTACCACCATCACCATCACTACCGCTATCACCACCATCACCATCATCACCACCATCACCTCCATCATCATCACCTCTATCATCATTCTCATCATTATCCAGTATCATCATCAGCATCATTTATGATACTCATCACTGAGCAGCTATTGAGTGCCAGGCACTCTGCATGGCTCTGTGAGGTAAACATAATTATCCCCATTATACAGGTGAAGAATCTCAGGCTGAGAGAATCTCAGATCACGTGGCTAGCAAGAAGCAGAGCTGAGATTTGAACCTAGATATTCTAAGTCCATCTATACTTTCCCCTACTAAACATGTCCTGGGACTGGCTCAGAGATTGAAATTCATACTATTAGGGGCTTCTGTACCCTAAGACTGTAGAAGTACAGTTCTGAGTCTGAAGAGTACATTTATGGACAGCATAGATTTCATTCAAAAGAGTTCACTTGAAGTCACCTTGAGTAGAATGCGTCATTTTCATAAAGTAAGAAATAACCAGTCTAAAGATGGTATTGGCCAGCCCAGCTAAGCGCCCCAATGTATATGGGAGTCTTCCTCTGCAATGATGGCGATTCAGTGTCTTCAGGTCCCCCAAGGAGAAAATGAGGCAAACAGGCTTTAAAAGACCAGAGTTCTAGTCACCTGACTTGCAGATCCCTTTCCCTCTCTGGGTGTCAGTGGCCCCATCTGCACGATGGGTGGAAGTCGAGTGGCTAAGTCTTCCCACAGCACCGGCAGTCTGAAATTCTCTAAGTCATATCGGGAAAGGCCACAGTCTGGCCATTTGGGGAAGAGGTTCCAGAGGCTCCCTGGAAACCTTTGTCTCAACAGCTAGGCCTGGCCCACCAGCCTAGGTCCTGAGGCCATGGTTTGCCTCTGCTAGGTCTAAGGTCTTGGAGATTCAGTGATTCAGTAAAAGTGGCCCTCTCCCCTTGCATGTGTGAAATCACCCCCAGAGATGTTACAAGATGGAAGGCAGTCTCTCTGTCCTAGGGCCAACCTCTGTGCACTGCACCCAGCCCCCACCCCTGCAAGCCGGTCCCATGTACACAACCCTTCTTCCCAGTCTGTTTATCTGAGCTTGGAAGATAACACCTCCCTCTTCCCCCCTTGCTCCCTTCTTTCCCTCCCTCCACATTTCTACAGAGGATCTGAGGTGATTGTGTTGGTCTTAGCATGTTTTGAGGGCCCTCCACAGCTGATGCCCCCACGCTTCCCATTGCTAGCCTCCCCTCCCCCACTCAGTCTCTGGGAAAGGCTCATTTTTTTGGTGGGTGTGTATGGTTACTTTCTTAAAAATTGTGGTAAAATATACATAACATAAAATTTACCAGCTTAGCCATTTTTAGGTGTGCAGTTCAATAGTGATAAGTATATTTACATTGCTGTGCAACCAGGCTCCAGAACTCTTTTCATCTTGTAAAACTGAAACTCTACGCCCATTGAACAACTCCCCATTTCCCCTCCCCCAGCCCTGGCAACCACCCTTCTATTTTCTGCCTCTATGAACCTGACTACTCTAGGCACCTCATATGGGTGGAATCACAAAGCATTTGTCCTTTTGTGACTGGCTTATTTCACTCAGCATAATGTCCTAGGGAAGGCTCACTTTTGCCCCAGGCCAGGCCTGCCCTGTCTCCCCTCCCTGCCTTTGCTGGTGCTGCTTCCTCTGCCCAAACTGCCCAGCCCCACCTGATGTCCTCCAGACGGGCTAAAAGGCTCCTCCTCTGGCGCCAGAGTAGTATCTCCCTCCTCTGCCACACTCTGTACCTCCCTCTCCAGTCTCAAATGATGACTTGCCCACACTCGACTGAACATCCCTTCAGGGATCATGTCTGTGTGCCCAGGACAGAGCTGGGCAAGGGGTTGGTGCCTGGAGGACTGTTAAAGCATTATAGAATGAATGAATGAATGAATGAATGGAAGGATAAATGAATTGATGGACAAACCAAACCCAGCTTCTGCTTGTGCAGAAAAGAATAAGAACTGGTTCTTTTGGCTATTTTATCTGGATTCCATCTGTGAGAAGTGATGACCATACCTGGACTCAGATGCATCTTGGTGCCTAGGTGGGCAGGCAGGTCCCCAGGAGGGAGGGCAGCAGCATGGGGGTAAGTGGCAGGGCAGGAGGCAGTAGTTCCTAATGCTCAGGCTTCTCCAGGTCTAATCTCAGTTCCACGGAGAAAGTCTGAAAACCTCAGTGAATTTTAGCAGGTCAGGGCTGGATAGCACTCCCATTTTATAGGTGGAGAAACTGAGCCCAGGATAGCAGAGCAGGACCAGATCCTTACTGCCTTCCCAGGATTCCCTCCACTCCCAGCTGCCTCCCTGATTCAGCCTCCTGCAGTTTTCAGAAGGTTTAAACTCCAGGCAGAGGCCTGGCTCCCACAGAAGGAGTCAAGAAGGGGCAGGGTGTGGGGTGAGGAGAGGAGACGACAGTGCTGACTGTAAGTGGACTTCTGCAGTCCCAGCATGAAAGGCCTTAATGGGGCCCTCAGTCTTCTTTCTTCCCCAGAAGAATGGCCACTCAGAGTCCGCTGGCTTTGTCTGGAAGAGCCTGGGGTTTTAATTAGCCCACCCCAGAGGGCCCCCTTCCTGTTTCCCACAGTGGCTCCTTTCAGCCTCCCCTGCTGACACTCCCCAGGGCTCCTGTGGGCCCTCAGACCCCCAACCTCAAGGACTCACCTCCAACTTGCCCCACCCCACCCCACTCCTGGCCTCTGCTCAGAGCTGAATCCTCCTACAGGGACATCTGTGAGTTCACTGGATGCTCCCAAGGGCCTGGGAGCTGGGACTATTATCCCCTCCTGCAGATGGGGAAACAGAGGGGCAGAGAGATCTGGTGGGTGAGTGAAGGGGTGGACCTGGACCTCAGGTCTCCTGATTCCCAGGCCAGTGTGATCATGTGATCATCACCGCTCCGCACCGGGACTTCCACGTCCAGGCCCCCTCCAGCAACCTCCTCCCCACAGTGGAACCATCCCAGGCGCACCCCCTCTCCCTTCAAGCCCACAGCGCCAGAAGCTTACGGGGTGATAGAATCACAGACTCAGACTGGCGAAGTGCAGCCCAGCGGCCAGCGTCTCTCCATTGCACAGACGGGAAAACTGAGGCCCAGAGCAGGAAAGGGCCTCATTTTTGGTCACTCAGCTGGTAAGTGGTAAAGGCAAAATGAGAAGCCTGGTCTGCTCCCTCCACTGATTGTGGTGGTTAGGGCCGGGGTCTGGCTACCTTGAAGCTCTCCCCTCTGAGTGGTAACTCTGATCGAGTCCCCCTGCCTCTGGCCCCATCAGGTTGCATACTCTTCCCCTCCTGGCCTCAGAGTCTTCCGTCATCCCTGAAGCCCTCTAGCTCTGGCTTTCAGCCAAGCAGGAGCTGGGGCTGCACCCATGACCCCTGGGCTTGCCCTGACAGTCCCCCTCTGCTGGCCTTGGCTCTTAAGGGATAAAGTTCCTAGGGTGGCAGGAGGGAGAGGGTGCCAGCCTCTCGGGCAGCATCAGCAGCATTGACCTTTGCCTTCCGTGTGCCCCAGTCGCCCAGCTGCTCCACTGTCTCCGGGGACTCAAAACCCTGCAGCCTCTGGGGGCTCCGAGACCAGCGCCAGTCCTCCTGCGGCACTGGAGACAGACAGAGCTGGTAAGGGGGAGAGAGGGGACAGGGCCCGGCAGGGGCAGCACCAAGTCAGCACACAACACAGCCCAAGAAAAGGTACTGCCTAAAACCTTTCGGAGGAGAGACACACTTTACAGTCAGGTTCAGAGAGAGGGAGACAGAGAGAGAACCAAAACAAAGAGGAGAGAGAAACAGAAAGGGAAAGACAGAGTATAGAGAGAGACACAGAGATTGACAGAGAAAGAATGAAGCAGAGACAGAGAAGGAGAGACAGAAAGACAGGAGACAGGCACATTGAGTCAGACAGAGAGAGGAGGGGATAGAGAGAGGCAGTAATAGGGATGGAAAGAGAAACTGATGGACTGGGACAGACAGGCAGACAAGACAGAGAGAGACAAAGAGAGAAGGAAGCCAAATAGGAGATACTGACAGACAGACCCACCAGTAGGCACCAGTGGGCAGAGGTTCTGCTGTGTTCTCATCAGACTGAATGCTGAGAGGTGTGTCCCAGGCCTGCCACTTACCCAACTCTGGGGGCCTTCGCCCAGCCCCAGGGACTGGGCTCTATAGGGGGTCCCCCAGCCACAGAATGGAGCAGTGTCCAAGCTCTGGGAAGGGAGGTTTCTGGGGAATGATCCGTGAGCTCTATGTGTGCATGTGGGTGAGGTGGTGGTGGGGATTGCTGGCAAAACTTCTGCTAGCTCTGTCACTGCCCCTGGCACACCATGTGACCTCTCTGGGCCTTGGTTTCCTCTGGATGTGATGGTGACATGGGTACAGCAGGGGTCTCTGAGGTCTCCTCAAGCCCCAAGATCTGGCCTTAGTTCAGGCTCTGTCTTTGCAGCTAACTTAGTGCTCTGTACTACTTAACTCATGACTTCCACCTCATAGTCCAAGAAAGCCTCTTGAGATCCAGCCATCACAACTGCATTTCAGCCAACTGGAAGGAAGAAGGGAGTAAAGAAAACACCTCTGTTTTAAGGAACATTTCTCTTTGGAAGTTATGCTCAACTCTTCTTTTTCCATCTCCGTGGCCAATTCTTAGTCTCAGGGCTGCATCTAGCTTTAAGGGAGGCTGGATACGTGCAATACTAGGCTGGGGACGGAATCCTTTCCACACAGCTCAGTGATACCTTCAGAGCTCCTCACTCCCAGCAGGCTTCAACGCAGCCTTGCAATGTTTTCCTTTTGCTTACTATAGATAGATGGGTAGATAGTTTTTAAACATACATTTCAAACAAGTGAGAATCCCCCTTCATTTTCCTAAACTCATCCCTCCCCTGAGTGAGACCACTGTGAGCAGTTTGCTGTGTGTCTGCCAGATTCATTTAAGTATTTACACACACATAACAACACACACATAGGTATACTTAGTTTAAAGGAATCTACAATGGGATTGCCATTTATGTATTGTTCAGCAACCTGCACTCCTGGTTATTGTCACTTGGCACTCTTGTCTTGGAGGTTCCGCCAGGCCAATCCACATGGAGGTATCTCATTCCTCGTGCCGGCTCCATAGTATCTTCCCTTGTAGACTTATCAAAGCTTATTGATGGATATTGGGTTGTTGCCAATTTTTTGCCTTACAGACAGCCTTGGGCATCTTCTCTGCGTATATATGCAAGTGTTCATTGAGGATAGATTCAGTAAGAATGGGCCAAAGGTTAATTCTCTCTTTGTGCTGTGGGTTTAACCCTTTCTTCTCCCTGGAGAAATGGCTGACCCCTTCCTGTCTTGGCCTGGGCTCCTCCCTTTTCCTCCCTCCCTCCCTCTCTCCCATTGAGCAAGCACAGCCCTGGCACCATGCTGGATGCTGTGCCCTCTGTCCTGGGGTCTTCACCATCATTGGAAGCCAATCGCACATCCTAAAGCCTGTGCTCCCTGGGCTGCCCTACCCTTTTCTTGACTGTACCCCCTTTCTCCTTTGAGGAGGAAGAAGACACCTCCTCAGGTGTCCTTCTCCTGGGAATTCAGGGCCCTGCTTCTGGTCCCCACATTTGTCCCTCCCTCCTCTCTCTCCCTCCCTCCTGCAGCACCACTTGTTAGCACCGTCTGAGCCCTTGCTTCCTGCCCCAATCTTGTTTACACCCCTCTGGGGCACCTTCTCTAGTAGGGGGAGGGGAGAGCATGACGAGCCTGAGCCAACCCCAGCTCGGGGCACAGGGATCAGGGGTGACTGTTCCTGCATCCTTGGGGGTTGCAAGAATGTGCTGGGGGTGAACAGCAGGCCCCAGAACCCCAGCCTCCTTCTGTAGAGAGCTGGGCAAAGAGGAGTTGAAGAGGAAGCTCTCTGAGAGCCTTTTGGCTCTCCCCCTGGAATGGATCATATCTGAAATTCGAGCCCAAAGCCCCATGAAAGTGTGACAAGTTTCCCCTTCTATAGGCAGGGCCCTCAGTCCAGCTAGGCAGCAGCAGGATGCTGATCGGGTTATTAAAAGCTTAGCTGGTGGTTCCCCTCTGGCTTGGTGCAATTCATCAAGCAATGCCCCCCCCCCCCCGGGAGTGATGGATGGTGACAAATGAGGGTAGGTAGGGGGTTCCTGAGCCCATCTAGGGCCACAGCTGGGGAAACTCAGCCATCAAAGCCCTGTGCAGGCTTCTCCACCACGAGGTGACTCTGAGGGCCAAGGAGATCAAGTTTCGGGCAAATGATTTAGGGGGTGGAGAGGCTCCTCTGGAGACAAGCCGCCCTGTGTGCTGTGTGGGGCCCCAGCCCTGCTGCGGGCCTGAGCTGGAGAGATGGGGGTGGGGTGGGCTTCTCTGATCCTGGAATCACACGCGGGAGGCCTGGGGAGGCGGGAGGCCAGGGAGGGGGTTCAGGAAGAGGGGCAGGGCCAGAGCTGGTGGGAAGGAGGGAGCTAGCTGCCTTTCCGGGAGGAGATCAAACACCTTTTAAAGCAGGTGCTGGGGACTCTGCTCAGGGCCAGCTGCTGAGACTGCACAGCCAGCCGTCCCTGTGGGGTCCCAGGCAGAGCTGGTGCTGGCGCTCAGAGGAGGAGGCCCCAGCTGCTGGGGAGCACTCTGTCTGCCTGGAGGGATAGGACTCCCCAGGGTGGTCGATAAGGAGAAGGAAGAGGTACAGAGGGAAAGGTCAAGAACGCCCGGTGGAGGTGAGGCTGGAGCCCAGCCTTGCGGGCCAGGTAGGATGGGAACAGGTCGGGGAACAGGTCGGGGAGCAGGGAGACGGCACGCCGGGGGCGACAGAGCACGAACAAAGGCTTGGAGGCAGGAAGGGGGCAGGAATGGTAGGGTCGAACAATTCTGAGGGGTGATGTTGGAGACCTGGAGATGGCTGTACTTGGGGGACACTGGGGAGCTAGTGCGAGCTCCAAAAGGCAGGGTGACCTCAGAAGAGTCATGTCTGAGTAGGGTTTGCTGGTGAGCACGAGATTGATGGAGAGCCCTGTCCTATGGTCGGCAGAGAACAAGGAGAGAGAACTCAGGGGATCTGCCCAGCAGTCAGTGTCCTCAGTGAGGAAGGAGGGCAGTACGAAGCCTACATCTCAGGGCTAGACTATGGTGGCACCACCCCAGGGGAGGTGTGCTGGGAGGGAGAATCCAGGGCTCTCATAGCTGGGGGAATCTTCATGGCCTTTTGGCCAGTCCTCCTCTGAAGGCAGAAAACCCTCTGTAGCATCTTGATGTTACCAGACTCTCCTTGATTGCCTCCTCTGATGGGGGCCTCACTACTCTGTGAGAGTAAGAAAGCTACCTTTGTCCTGAGCTGAAATCTGCCTCTCTACCTTCCCTCCTCTGAGTCAGTTCTAGCCTAGCACTCTGGGAGGAGAAGACCATGCTGCTCCCCTGGAACAGCTGGCTACCCTCCTCCGACTCCTCACCAGTGTCCACACTCACACCAGAGCAGTCTGGCCTAAATCCCTCATGCTATGATGACACTATTGGCGGAGGGACAGGAGAATTCCAGGAAAGTCATGTCCAATGATGCTTCTGATGCTCCCCTATGACAAGTGGGGAGAGCCATCCACACTTTCCTCTCGTGAGCTTAGCAGCCAACAACACTGCTTTCCAGCCACTGCATGGGGTCAGGCTCGGTTGGAGGCCAAGGTTAGGCACCTGTGTGTGCTAGGGGCTGTTCAATATGTGTGCATGTGAGTGCACCGTGGAGATGAGGGCAGACCCGGAGCTCACTGGCCTGCATGGGTTTGCACCTGTCTCGGCCACTTATCCATGGGCTCATGGGGGGCTGGGCTGTGCAGGTAGGCGCGTGGGCCATCCCCCACTCCTGGACTGGAGCACGCCTTGGGCATTCTCTGCTATGCTGCTGGGGATTGGGGGTGCTGCTGAGGCTCTGAGGTTTGGGTGTGGTAGACCTTTTTCGGGGGGCAGTTGGACTCAGCCAGGCCGGGGCTGGGACAAGAGGGTGGTGAGCAGTGGGGGTCTCTGGGTCTTCTGCAACTGCTGACCATGGTTTCCACCATCTTGCCCCAACCTGTGCTTGATCCACCAGAGGTTGAGGGTCCTTGAATGTGGCCGAGGTTCTGAGGTGTTTCAGAGGTTCTGGTGTGTTACTGGAGTTCTGGGGGTTCACGGGAGGTGATACTCAAGTTCCAGGGGTTCTTGTGATGTTACAAAGATTCTGGGGATATTGCTGAGATTCTGGAGGTGCCCCAGAGGAGCTGGGAGTCCTGGGGGTGTTGGTGAGGTTCTGGGGCCGCTGGCCTTCCCTGTTCCTTCCGGCCCACTGTTGACTCCTTTCGAGCTTAGCACTTTGCCCTTTGAGGATTTCGATAACCACAGGCTGCCGAAGGCACACACGCGGGCCTCTGTTCCTGGACACAGAAATTCCTCAGATTTAATCAACTTGAACAAAAACATGGGGAGGAAGGAAGCCCTGTCCCAAGGCCTTCGGGGGCCAGCTCCAGCCCGAGGGGCAGGCGGGGCAGCTCCATGCCAAGCCCAGCTGGCAGGTGGCCTTAGTCTGTTCAGAGCCCAGAGGCTTTGGTGACCCCCTCCCACAGTGAGCAGGGCTTAGCCACCCCTAGTCTGTGTCGGGCGGGGAGCCCTGCTGCCTGGGCTGCTCCTTAGGTATTGGCGTTGGCCGCGTCTGAATGCGCCCCTATGGGTTCATGCAGGCCACAGCCAGGCAGCCCTGACCCCTGCCCTGCTCTCTCCTTGGCTCCCAGACTCGCCTTCTCAACTCTCCTAAGATGCTTATATCTCATTCTTGCTGCCATTGCTGACCCTGTCTGACCTCAGGGCATTACTCCAGGTCCCCTCCTCCAGGAAGCCTCCAAGACTGCCTAAACTATCTCCTTACCGCCCCTCCCTTCTCCTGTCTTCTGGGAGCTTCTATAGTCTGTCTCCTGAGTACCTCCACTCTCCAGTCTCTCCTCTCCTGATGGCAGGTGCTGATCTCCGACTCTTCTGGATAGAGTCCCCCTCTAAAGCCAACTCCAGGGAGCAGGCCCTGGACACTCAGCCAGGCCTTCAGAGAAATTCTTCAGGAGCAGATCATTACCATCTTTCTCTTCTCAATACTTTTCCTTGCCAGCTTGCAGTCTGGCCAGTTGGCATCCTTCCTAACACCTCAGAGCTAACCCTCCCATTGTGCAGATGCGAGCTACAAGCTATTCTAGCTCTGAGCTGAGGAAGTACTTTGGGGTCCCCCTCCCAGCCTGAGCCATGCGGCCACCAAGTATCCATAATCTTCCACCCAGCCTGCCTCCCTGCCTGCCCCCCCGAGTGGATGGGGGCGTTGGGGGCCAGGAGGGTGGGTGGAAGACAAAGGGGGATGCCTGGGCAGTCACAGCCACTCTCTGTGGCTCTGACCTTCTTGCTACAGCCAGTGCCTGGTGTGCTGGCTCCACATTCTTGGGCCATGAAGTCATTGAGGACAGGGAGTGGGGGCCTTGGGGAGAGGAGAGCCCACAGTCAAATATCTCCAGGCTGGATGACCCACTCCTCCTAGGACAGAGGCAGGGCTGAGACCCAGAGAGGCCAAGGGAATCACTCGAGGTCACACAGCCAGCTCCAGGGCTCCAACCCGGCTAGGCTGTCCCCCCAGCCGTGGTATTTCCCACTGCCATATAGAAATCGTGTTCTTTCCTTCTGGATCTGCCCCTCCCCATTCCCAGCCTGGCCCTGACCAAGGTAACTTGGCACAAGGCTGCCCTCTGCCCGCTGTGCCTATGCCTGGAGAAAGGGACAAAGCTCGCCATTTCCTCACCCTTGCTTAGGGCCTCCCTGAAGGTGGCCTCTGCATCCTGGCCTGTGAGGAGGGAGGTGATACCATGGACACTGAGCTAACCCTGGAGGGAGGCGCAGTGCCCACTGGAAGTCCCTTTAGGGGCAGAGCAGGCTTTGGTTCGGGGAGGCGTGCTGTGGGGAAGGGACTGTGCCTGGACTTGGTTGGGGCCCCTCCCTGCTGGCGTGGCCGCAGACCCTGAGGCTGATGGATGCCCTTCGGGCAGCCCGAATGTCTTTCCTCAGTGCCCAGTTGGGTCCCCCCTTTCCTCCTTCAGGTCTCTGCTCAAATAACGCCTCCACGGCGGGGCCTCTCCTGACCATCCAGCCTCACACACCAGCTCCAGTCCGACGTCTCTTCTCTCACTCCACTTTATTGTCCCTCCTAGCACTCATGACACATGTTTTGTCTCCCCCCGTCCCCCACACGTTAGGTTCCCTGAGGTGCAGGACTTTACCTATTGTGCCCGCTGCTGTCTTCTCAGCACGTAGAACCTTGCCTGGCACATAATCAGCATGCTTCAACATTTGTTGAATGAATGAATGAATCAATCAATCAACCAGGCTGGGGAGGCAGATTCAGGCTCCCTCCAGGGAAGGAAGTGGTTTCTGACAGGCAGAGATGTTCATGGGTAGACATGAAGGGAGAGAGAGCCCCATCACAGACTGGACTCCAATTGTTGGAGGCATCATGCGGGGGATTTAAAACGAGGTAGAGTTGGTTGCTCCCTAAGCTGCGGTCCCAGCAGTGAAGGGAATGCTGGGCTCTGGCGTTGGAGCAGAGGGCTCTGGAAAGCCTGGCTGGAGAAACCCCGGACACAAAGTAGGCTGCAAGGGCCAGGCCCGTGGAGGAGTGATGGTCGCCAGAACAAGTAATGGCTTTGCCAAACCCGCTTTATAAAGTCCCTGTGAGCCCAGTGCCAGGCACTTGCGTCAGGGGAAGGAGGAGGAGGAGGGGAAGAGGCAGAGCTCTGTCGTCAGGAGCTCACAGCCAGGCCTGGGGGCAGGATTCACCCCAGTCCCTGGGATCAGACTGGTGGGCGGGCCGTGTGGGCTCCTACATTGCATCAAATAAAGTTCAGGTTCAGCTCTGAGTCAGCAGACGCTGACGTCACTGTGGGTGAGGGAGGGGTGGTCAGAGCCCTCTTTCTGGAAGAGGGGCCATTTGAGAAGGAGGGGGAGGAACCAGAGCCAGCAGAGCACTCAGGTCCTCGGAAGGCCTCGTGGGTTTGGCTATGGAATTTGGTTGGGGAGCCGTTAGGATTTCAAACCCTGTCGCCTCGGAGCCTCACCCATGCTGTTCCCTCTATCTGGAACATGCTTCCCCCACCCCACTCCCACCCTCAACCCCCACCCTCTGCTCAACCCTCAGATCTCTGCCGAGAGGTTTCCTTCTTTAGGAATCCCTCCATTCTCCCGGACTCAATTCCATCTCCCATGGGACCTGTCAGGGCACTCTGTGCCTTCCCTTCATAACCCTCAGACTCGAGGTGATTGACTTACTCGTCTGTGTTCTCTGAACTGTAAACCCTCACGTCCCAGGGCCCAGAACAGTGCTGGCACTTAGTAGGTGTTCAATGAATTTATGTTAAAAAAACAAATGGATGAATATCTTATTTAAAAAAAGCTTGTTGAACAAAGGCCTTAGCTGGGTAGGGCCATGGCCCAGGCCCCCTGTGGGGTCTTGGAAGGACAGGGACCCTCAAAAGTCCTGGGGGCCAGACCCCCACCCAGGGCTAGGGGCCTGAGAACTGCTCTCTGCCTTTGTCTGCATCTTGCACCCCCCGCCTTCCCCCCCTCCCCCCGGGGCTGGGGCCAAGATGGGGAGGGGAGCCAGCCAGGAGTGATGGAGAGGAACCCCCATCCCCTGCCCAGGCCCTGCCTCCTTCACCACCCCCAACACACCCCGGGGAGGAACAGGAGGCAGGCGGGGTTCTTCTTGTCAACCCGTGGGTCTGGTTCGCGTTTAAAGCACTAATTTCCGCCTTGTGGGGGGTGAGTTATCTCCTTGTGAGATCAAGTGGGAGAAATAAAAAGGTTTCACCAGTGAGACGCATGTTGCCTCCTTCATGGAAACCCAGGAGAAGGGATGGACAGGCTGGCCCCCTGCCTCCGCTGGCCCAGCCCCTGCAGTCTCCTTGGGTTGCCGGACTCCTGTGTGGGGCACTGCAGCTGTGATGGGCGAAGGTGTGGGAGCTTTGGGGCAGGTGCTGAAGGCAGGTATGTGCGTGCAGTCCGGGGCCCTCTTAGCCACACTCCTCCAGGCTCAGGCCGCCTGTGGAGCCTGGGCCTCCTCCTCCGGGAGGGGGCTTTGTCAGGAGAGCGGTGTGTCTCCATCACTGAGGCCGAAAGAGGCCAGCAAGGGGTGGGCTGAGGCTGGGGGGTGGTCTCAAGGGAGCCCAAACAGAGGGAAATTGGAGGGGCCGGGAGTCCAGCCGGGAGGGTCAGGCGGCTGTGCTGAGCCCGCCCACCCTTTCATCTCTGCAGCTCCTTCCTCCCTGGCCCTTCCTCGAGCTGTGTCTGTGGGTCTGTTTGGGTGGGTTTGGTGGGGGGGGAAGGAAGGGGGCGTCTCTGTGCGCAGCTCGGGTTGGACAAACCTTCCTTGCAAATGGTCCCTTGAGCAAAGGCCTGCTGGTGGCCGGTCAGACAGACAGGTGCTCCAGCAGAGCCCAGGACCCCGAGGGGTGCACTCCCTAAGGGGGATAACTACCTCCTGCAGGACCGGGCGAGACTGGGCGGGAAGGGACGGGAGGGGACAGGCGAAGCCCTTCCCCTCCTCCTGTGCCAGCCGCCCAGGCCCTCACTCACTCCCAGAAGGGTTTTTCCCAGAGAGTGAAAAGCAAGAAAGTAACCTTTAGGATTAAAGAGAAACATTCCTTTGTTTTGGTTTTCTTTTTGTTTCCCCCCAAGCCTCTTTTCACATCTGTAGTAGCTTTTTTCCTCTTGTCTGGGGGTCATAGGAGAAGGGCCAGAGAATGTCATTCCAGGCAGCAGGGAACCAGACATCCTCTGGGGCGACAGATGACGACTCCTACGACAGCTGGTATATCGATGAGCCCCAGGGCGGCCGGGAGCTCCAGCCGGAGGGGTAAGTTGGAACGCCTGGCTCTGGGCCGGCAGAGCGGGATATGGCAGAGGTTACTGATGGGGGGACAGGGAAGACCACCCTGGGCAAGGGCTGTTAAGATGAACTCCACCACTCATTTGCTGTGTGACCGTCAGCAAGTCACAGCCTCTCTGGGCTTCAGTCTCCTCATTGGTTTCTTGAGAACAGCCCTTGCCCTGGTGTTAAGATACTTGAGGTGGGGGACCTGGGCCAGTCTGGTCACTTAAAAAGCGCCTGTGTGGTGTATTTGAAATACAGATTCCTGGGCCCCGTCCTTGCAAATTCAGATCCAGCCGGTCTGGGGTGGCTCTCCGGGCGGTTCTGGCCTGTAGCCAGGATGGAGAGTGCTGGGCGAGCGGTTGAGGGAAGTCGAGCCTGCCTTCCAGGGGTTACTGGTCTCTGTGGTGATCATCTGGGGTGCGGTATCAGCAAGTGTCGGGTTCTCTGGGCAGGCTGGGGCAGGGGCGGCAGAGAACCCGAGGCAGAAAGCCTGGTGGGGGAGTCGCTGTAGAAACACGCCGCCCCTGTTGTCTTTGGCTGGCCTCAGAGTCTCCGTGAAGATGAGCAGGTCCTGTTCTCTTGAGTGGGAGTGCTCAGCCCGGCCCAGCATGGCCTGAGGACTCGGCCCTCGGCTGCCTCTGCCCAGACCCTTCTGTCTTTGTTTAGTCTGGGCACCCTGGCCGAGGAGCCCGGCCTCCCTGTGCCCCACATGCCGCCAAGGACGCCCCGCCTGTGTGGGCCCCAGAGCCCAGTTCTCCCTTGTTCTTCCTGGCCCTGGCCCCATCCCCCACGCCCTGCTCTGTCTGAGGGTTTGGGGAACTGGAAAGGTGAGGCTGGGGTGTTGCCAAGCCAGTTGTGTGCACATCTGTTCTCCATCAACAACCGAAACTGGAGAAGGAAAAATGCTCGCGTGCCTCCCCAGGGGCTGGGGCTGCGGCCTGGCCGGCTTGGGTCACCCAGCAGGGACGGAGGCCCCACCCAGGCCTGGGGGAGGGAGCTGTTGTTTGGAGGATTCAGGTTCAGACCACCTGGAAAGCAGCTCTGCTGTCAGCAAGGGTGTGCCCCTGTTCCCCTCCCTGGCCGAGAGCCTGTGGGCTCCCCATGTTCCCGTTGCGCGTGTGTGGGGCAGGAGGAGCCGCAGAGTAGGGAGGGGCCCAGGAACCCCGTGAGGACACAGATCCTGACCCGGCTTACGGCCTTAATCTGAAGCTGCGTCCTTGGGTGCCTCAGGGCCTGGGCATGGGCTGAGGCCAGGCGCCTGCAGCTGGCTGTGTGGCTGGGTATTTAGGATAAAGCTGGGTGCATGGCAGGGCCAGAGTGATGGGGGAGTACTGCCGCTAATGTGGAGGCATCTAAAATTTTCCGCTCCTTCTTCCACTGCAGGGAAGAATGAAGAGCTTTGTTAGAATCCACTTACTTAGCTCGTGGATTAGCTCACTTACCAAGTCACGCTTCCTGCCGCCTCCCCCACCAAAGGTGGGAGCAGGAAGCTGGGAGCCCAGGGGAATCCCAAGGAGGTGCATTTGCACTCACCTCTTCCTGTGTGAGTCAGACACCCAGGGAGATGGTGCTCTGAAGCTTTGGGGTGCTCTGGGCAGTGGTCCCCCTCTGTGCCTCCGTGTGTCCCAGCAGGCTGGAGCTGGGGTTGGCGGGCACTGGTGACAGTGGCTGGGACTCCATCTCCTGGTCCCACTTAACCAGCTGCCCCCATGGTGCCAGGACCAGGCTGAAGAGGTTGAGTCTGATGGGGGTGGATGAGTCATCCGGGGTCTTCTATGGGCACGCTGTTGACCTTTAGAAGCCGAGCTGGCCCTTTCCTGGCCCCGGAGGCCCGTCTGGCCAGGTTATGTGCCCAGCTTGACATGGGCCTGTGTGTTATCCACCCGTCACTAACACTGAGCCTCCCCGCCAGAGCCTGGGGACACAAATAAAGCCTGTGGCAGCTGTCCAGGATGTGACACACCTCCCCACCACTTCAAAGGGCTGCTTGGAAGGCGGACTTGGAGGCTTCCCGCCACGTGAGGCCAGCGCCAGGGTGACCTGCAGGCCCTTCCGTGTGGGTGGGGGACAGTGTCGGGAAGCAGGGCTCCAGGCCCCCCGGGACCTCAGGCCCACACACACACACCCCCACACACACCAAGACAGTCAGCCTTTCCCTCTCGCTCAGAGATGCGCTCTGCCCTGCCCTCTGGACGGCGCCCTTTGCAGGCTCCCGCTCAGAGCCAAATTTCTGGAAACAATTGTCTTGCTCCTTCTCTGTCGTGGTGTCCTCACCACTCTGCAGTCCAACCTCTATCCCCGAGTGTCCACCATCACCTCTGAATTGCCCAAGACCAAGCCTCAGCTTCCTTGGGCTGCATTTGACTCTGGTCCTCACCCCTCGTCTTGGAATAGGCCCAGAACACTACAATCATCCTGGAAACTCCCCTGCCCTCTGCTCCCCCACATCGAGGTGTGTAAATGCTTCCTCCTAAATACCCCTGAGACACGGCCTGGCGTTCCCACTCCCCAGTGACTTTTTCTGATGCACAGAAATGGCGGTTTCATAGGGTTCAACTTAACACCTTCCTTCACATACTCCTCACCTCTCCCCTCTCGGTCAGATGCGGGCACGGGAGCCACATGACCTCTGTTCGAATCCTGGCTCTGCCGCTTTACTAACTGTGGGACTTGGGCAAGATACTTAGCCCCTCTGAGCCTTGGTCTCCTTGTCTACACAAGGGGGATACTAACAGCACCCACCTCTTAGGTAATAACTGAGTTAATACATGGAACAAACAGTGCCTGGTACTTAGTCAATGCTTAGTAAATACTAGTTACTGCTCTTATAGTTATTCAAATCTAGCCACAGAAATCTCCTAAAATCCAGAACACTGCCCTGCTCAAACACCCTTAATGGCTCCCTAGTGCCTCCCATGCCTGCTGTAACCTGCTCTCACCTACCCTCTGGGCTGCAGTCAAGCTGGAAGGCTTGCCTGGCCCCAGGCACACTGTCTACTGCCTGTCAGTACTCCACTTCCTCCTGTTCTCCCTCTACCTGGAGCTCCCTTTCTGTTTCTTTGCCTAAAGAGATGACAAGCATCTTTCAAACTCAAATACCACGCCCTCTGAGGCCTTGCGCCAACTCTCTCTTCCTCCTTTGCATCATTTAACACCTGCTTGTGCCTCTTCAATCAGGATCCACCCTCCCTGAGCTGGTGTTCTTTGTGTCTGTGCCATCCCCTCTGTCCCGCAGCACAAAATCCAGGTCCATGAGCCATCAGCCAAACATTGGCTCTGCCCAATTCCTGTTGCTCAGACCTCCAACATTTGAGGGTCCGTGAGCCTCAGCCAAACTGGGCTAAGGGATAGATGGGGGACCCTGGTGGTACAGACAGGGCCAGAGATCCCCCCAGACAGGGCCCTGGAGGGGATCCATGGGGGTGAGAGTGGCTCCTGGTTTGGGGTGGGTGGGAAATGGTCAGGCTGCTCCAGGGACAGTGCACTGAGCCCCTGCCCTGGCTGGGCCTGGGCAGCAGGATTGAGCATCTAGTCAGGTGACGGGATGCAGGTTGGGGGTCTTGGAGTGGTGGCTCTGAACTCTTGGGGCTGGACAAGGGGCTCCCCCAAACCCCAGCCCACATGCTCGAGAGAGATGCCTCAGAGTTGAAAGTGGGGAGCGTGAGGCCTGAGCTCAGATGGGGGAGCCTGATTGCCTACACTGCACCCGCCCCACCCAGGAGCACAGTTCTACCTGGGGAGAAGCCAGCTCTGCCTGGGCCAAGAAACTGTGCGAAATAGACTCCTGCCCCTCCACCCAAGGGTGAGCCCAGGCAACCACGTTCTTTCCTGCTTCTCTCTCTGGGATTTCCTGGGGGAAAGCAAGCTGTCCCAGCAGAGAGTCCTAGGGCTCTGAACTCGCTCTGGAGATGAGGCCTTGGGGCACCTCTTCTCCACACAGCAGGAGGGTGCCCAGGCGCTGGGTGAGCCTCCTGGGCAGCGAGGGCCCACCTGCAGCACACGGCTTCCTCTGATGCCTTGCCAGCCTTTCCCGCACTGGTGTCCTCACTTGGGCATTCCCAGGCTCCAACTGGGCAAACCCAGTGGTCTTTCCCTCCCTAGGGACCCAGTCGTGTCTGCTTTCCCAGGTCCAGGCCCAGCCCTGAGCTCAGGGCTCCTTCTTGACCCCATTCTCTGCCACATGACCCAGTCGGGGAAGTTGAGACCTTCACTGTCCTCATTGATTTCTTTATCTCCACCATGGGTCTACCTCTGTGCTCAGCTATGATGAGAGCAGGACCTCTGCCAGGCCATATGGAGCCTTTGTGGTCATTAGAAAAAGGGACCCCCATTTAGGTGTATGCAGCTCAGTGGGTGCAGGGCTTGATAAGCTGTGTGGCCGGAATTTCAGACCACACTCATTCCTTTGGTTGGGCATCCTTGTGCAGTGTGCAACCTGTCCAACTGTACATGGAAGCCCTTAGTGAAAGAGAAACAAGAAGAGACGTAAGTCCTAGAAGACTGAGAAAGATCATTTCAGTCACAGACACAGATATCAAACTCAGATATCAGTGAGTGAAGGGCAAATCGTAGGACCAAACTCTTGATTTCTTGACCCAGGCAGTATGCTTGGCCACAGTTCTGAGAAGGAGAGATCTGTGAGGCCAGGAGCTGTCAGGGAGGCTTCCTGGAGGAGGGAGGGATGAAGTGGGCCTTGAAGGACAGGAAGAATCTGGGTGAGAAAGAAGAGGGGTTCAGGCTGAGCTGGCCCACTCTGTTTCTCCTGTGTCTTCCCCTGGGAGCTCCTGTCTCCTTCAGCCCTGGCACCCCAGAGCTTGGCATAGGACCGGCACACCATAGGGGCATGAAAGGCCCAGAATGGCCCCGAGAAGTGGAACTGGGCAAGCTTGTGTAGGAGAGATCAGAGGATTAAGGGAAGAGGGGGGTGGAGCCCCAGTGTAGGCAGCCTGGAACCCCAGACCTGGCTGCACACCTGGGGTGTCCCTCCCCAGGCCTGACCCAGCCTTCACTTGCTCTGCAGGGTAGTGCCCTCCTGCCACCCCAGTGTGCCGCCCGGCCTCCCCCATGCCTGCCTGGCTGTGCTGTCGGTGAGTCCACCCTGGCTTCAACCTATGGTCAGCCTGGGCACAGGGACCTGTGTTCCCTGCTGGGGCTGGGAAGGGGGACACTGGGAGCCCAAAATGTGGGAGTGGGTATCTGGGAGTTCTCCCAGGGTGGGGACCCAGACCAGGATTCAGGCCAACCTCTCAGACCTCTGTCGTCTCTCGGCCAGTCGCCAAGAGGCCGCATGAGTGTGCACTGGGGGTGAGGGGTGTCCTGGAGACTGAGGCCGGGGCACACACGCCCTTCTCTACGCTCTCCTTTCAGGTTCTCGTGTTGCTGCTGCTGGCCATGCTGGTGAGGCGCCGCCAGCTCTGGCCCCACTGTGGGCACGGCAGGCCTGGACTGCCCAGGTGGGTGCCGTGGCCTGGGCACCCCCACTCAGGGGGCCCAGCTGACAGGGCCGCTCTGGGAGGGGGGTGATTTGTTAGGTACCTAGAAGCCAGCTATGGCCTCAGTGAAACCCTCACCTCTCTCAGCCTGGGGCTCTCCCCACCCCACCTACATCTCTAGGTTTAGTCGGCACCCCCAGAGGGAGGGGGAGGGACCCACTCAGGTCTACCTACTCCTGTTTCACCTGCACCTTGATGCTTGAAGGCAGATTTATGAGGGACTGACCTCCAGTCCCTATGGCTGGAACTTTCTCCTCTTTTCTCCTTCAGCCCTACAAGCCCAGAGCCTGGGATGGGGATGATCCTGAGGAGATGGGACTGGGCAGGCTTGTGTGGGAGAGACCAAAGGGTTGGGGGAGGTGGTAGGTGGAGCCCCAGGCCCGGGCTGCACACCCAGGAGGGTCCTGCCGTGCTGGTTTTGTGGGGAACTAGCCTGGGGTTTCTGCCCTATTGGTTGGCCCAGGTAAGAGCTTGTCTTGCCTGGGGGAGAGCTTGGGGGCAGAATGGAGCAGGATTGCTCTCAGAGCATGAGGGTAAGCTGGAAGGAGAAGCAGAGGGTCTGAGTGGCCTTCCCTGAGCCCAGAGAGGCGACTCCTGGGACAGCTGTGCCCGCTGTTTGCCCTCTGCCCCGGGGCCACACCCAGGCCAGGGCGGCGGCGGTTGCACAAGGATGTTGTGACTCTCCGCGCTCTCTGAAGGGCTGCCAGCCCAGACAGACCGATTAGTGTGGAGGCGGCTGTTTCCTGGAGCTTCCAGGGTGGGCGGGGGGAGCAGTGCTCAGGCTTGTTCCTGCTGTGTGTTTGTGTTAGGGGGGACTTCCCGAGTCCCTTCGCCACGGGCCCAGAACTTGGTACGTAGGAGTCATTCCGCAAATGTTTGTGGAATGGATGGATGAAGGGCCTCAGTTCCCCAACTGGAAAGTGGGCCTGGCTCTACCCCTCTGGTTTATGGAACATGGCACGAGGTGAGGGGAGTGCAGGCCCTGAGCGACTCCCTCCTGTCCTGTCCCTGCCTCTGCCCCAGCCCTGTGGATTTCTCAGCTGGGGACAAGCCCTGGACTGTGCCCGCTGCTGTCTTCATGGTCCTCTTCAGCTCCCTGTGTTTGCTACTCCCCACCGAGGACCCGCTGCCCTTCCTGACCCTGGCCTCACCACCCAGCCCAGGTACCCAGTGCAGCTGAGGCCCTGGGCTGGACTGATGGGGTGGGAGTGGGTGGGAATCCGAGCGCTGGCGTGGGGCTCTTCTGTAGCGAGCCACGCAGCCTCCCATCCCAGTCATGAGCCACCGCCAGAGGACACTGTCCCGTTATCCTCCCCAACTGTCCCGCCACGGTGCCTGGAACCTTCCCTTCGTTGGTCCCAGCCTTTGGGTCGATACTGCCCTCTCCACTTCCTCTGCTCCTGTGCAGACTCCCCTCCCAGGAGGGAGGGAACTCTGGTTCATGGGCACAGCTGAGTCTCCCAGACAGCCCAGCCCTGTGTGGGAATGAAGGCGGGTGGGGAGGGGGGCAGGGAGGTCCTGGAGAACTGAGCTGGGCTCCAGGAAGTGAATGTAACAAGGACAGCTGCCATTGAGAGGGGCCCTGTCCCAGTCCTCACAATGACTCCGCCAAGTGTGGATAGTAGCCCCATTTCACAGGAGGATGCTGAGGGTCCGAGAGGGGAACAATAGTGAAGTAGTAGCTTAATTTATTGAGTACTAACTCGGGCACTGTGCTGAGCACTGTACACATACCTTCTCATTTCATCTTGCTAATTTACTACTGTTATTTCCATTTTACAGATGGGGAAACTGAGACTTCCAGAGGTAACTTGCCCAAGATCACAGAGCTGAGACTAGTCAGAGCCTGGATTTGAAGGCAGGGCTCTTGCCCACTGAACCAGCTGAGAGGCTCAGAAGATGGAAACAGGAGAGGCCTGGGTGGGCTGGACCCGGCCCCCACACCTGCCCCTCCATCATGTGTCTCTCTGCCCGTCTTGCCTTCCAGGGCCTTGGAAGATGCTGGCCCTGCTCTATTACCCTGCCCTCTACTACCCTCTGGCCGCCTGTGCCACGGTCAGGCATGGAGCCGCACACCTGCTTGGCAGTGCACTGTCCTGGGCTCACTTTGGGGTCCAGGTCTGGCAGAGGGCAGAGTGTCCCCAGGCACCCAAGGTAACCACTGACCCACGATGGCCTGGGGCGGAGGGGCATGGAGGAGCTGCTTAAACCCGGTGGCTCCTTTCATCTCTGTTTACTTGCCGGGCTTCCCAGCCGCTGTGGATGCCACTCCTTGAAACACGTGCCCATTCCAAGCTCGGCCCCTCTATGGGTTAGGCTAGGGACAGGGCAGCTGGGCCTGCCCTCAGGAGCCTCAGTCTGGAGGGGCAGGGAGGGGGAGGGGCAGAGGAGGAGGAAGAGGAAGCTGAAATCCCCCATTATTGATTCCCCAGCCTTCCCTTGGCCAGGCTGGGTAGGATGAGAGAGCTGGAGGATGGAGAGCACCAAGTTAGGGATGGTCTCAGAGGGCTACAAAGAGAATTCCAGAACCTCAGACCCTGGTTCACTGGCTGCTGGCTAGGGGTGTGAAGCTGCCCAGTCTAGAACCCAAAGGGCAGGGTGTTGGCTTCGGAGCCAGACAACCTGAGTTTGAATCCATCTTCATCACTTCATTCATTCATTCATTCATTCATTCAACAAACATATTTGAAGCACATATTCTGTACCAGGGACATTTGCAGGCACTCGAGTATGGCTGTGAACAAGATAGACAAAGTTCCCATCATCCCAAGTGCTGCCATTCCAGAAGGGGAGACACAATAAAACAAACAAACAAATATGAAAAATGGCACCAGGTGGTGCTAAGTGTTGGAGGAAACCATGTCACCTTTCTGAGACTCAGTTTCCCCCTGTAAATGGAGTTGATGACACCAGTCACTGGGGTGGAGGTGAAGACTGTGGGATTTTTCTGAGAGCAGGGGCTTCGTTGGTTGTTTTCACCACCCAGAACCTGGCACATACTCAGCTCTCAATACAAATGTATTGAATTAACAAACAAAGTGAGTGAACATTTAAGGGACCCAACCCCGGGAGGTAGGGCATGTGCTTCCCTGACGCCCAGGTTGCAAACTGCACATAGACAAAATTAGACCTGTGTCCAAAGTGCCAGGAACATAGGAACAGAGAAAGCGGATGGCGCCGTTCCAGGCCCCATTCCAGCCCCTGGGGTGGGGAGGAAGGGATTACATAACCTCCTCCAAGGGCCTGGGGAGGGGCAAGCACCTCTGCGGCCCGAGAAGGGGAAGGAGGAGGGTTTGTGCTGAGTGGCCCACGTTGGGGGTGGGGGTGATGGAACCCATGCCAGAGGGCCTGTGGCCCCCTAGACCACCCTCAGGGCCCGGCGTGTGGTGGGAAGGGAAATGGAGCCTGGTCTTTGGCTGGGGAGGCAGGCAGAAGGTAGGTGTGTCTGTGTGTCTGTCTGTCTGCCAGATCTACAAGTACTACTCCCTGCTGGCCTCCCTGCCTCTCCTTCTGGGCCTTGGGTTCCTGAGTCTTTGGTACCCGGTGCAGCTGGTGAGAAGCTTCAGTCATGGAACGGCAGCGGGCTCCGAGGTAAAGGGGCAGGGCTGTGGTGGGCTCCTGCTCAGCACCCAAGACACCCTGGACTCCCCGACATCCGTTGGTCCCTATGTGTGATCATGCTGGGTACAGGGCCTGGCACACAGCAGGTGCTCAGAAAAGCTTTGCTGAGTTGCTGAGGGACGGGTTAGTCCTCCCACCCTAGGCAAAGGCTCAGCAGGGTCCTCGGCTGGCCCCCAGGATACCTGGAGCACCAAGCTGTGTGCACAGTGCTGACGCAACAAAGGAGAAGTGGGCCAGAAGCCAGGGAAGTCAATGCTATGTTTCTGGAACACTGAGGATCCAGCTGGAGAAATGAGACAGGCGAGAGGCCTTGTGCCTAATAGGAGCTCTGCAGACGCTGACATGACTCAAGAAGCCCCCGGGGCCGAATCGCATTATGAATCAATTCTAGGTTGGAAAACATCATACAAAGGGGAGGGCTGGGAGAACTAAGGCAGGCTGGGAGGGCTTCCTGGAGGAGGTGAACTTAAGCATGGACTGAAGGACAGGGAGGATCTAGAGTGGAGAGAGAATAAGGAGAAGGCATTGCAAGCCTAGGAAACAGCCAGAGTAAAGAGGCAGAGATAGGTTGTGTCTGTTTTGTTCACATATAATTTGCAGCACCGGGCAGGTCTTATCACATAATAGACCCTCAGGAAATATTTCTGAAGTTTTGGCTAGGTGGGTGGAGGGGGGGTAAGTGGGTGGGTAGGTGAGTAGATGCATCACGGCTAGAGAAAATTCTGACAAGACCTGGAAGTCTTATTAACAAGATTCCTAAGCACCTACCATGTGCCAGGCCCTGGGCTAGGTGCTACAGACTCAGAGCTGCTGCCCTGAGTCTGACCTCCAGGACCGCCCAGTGTGCTGGGGGAGACAGATATGTGCAGTGCAATGTGAGAAGTGCACCAGGGGCTCATCCAGACTCCTGGGAGCACGGGTGGAGCGGGGTCAAGCACTCTTTCTGGTGAGAGAGGAGGCAGAGGAGAACAGCTCCATCGAGGGAGCCCTCTCGGGAAAGGTCGAGGACACAGACGCAGAAGGGCTCGTTACTGTTCAGATGGGGACGGTGCGGGAAAGCCTGAAGGGTGGCATCTGGGACAGACAGCAGGCAGGTGGTGGTGCCAGTTGCTGACACATGCAACGCTGGATGAGAGCAGGTGTGCAGGGGACGATTGCAGTCATGGGGGTGTGGCGCTTAAGGGTCTGGCGGGCAGCTGGACCATCGGCCTGGAGCTCAGGAGAGGGGCCGAGACTGAAGTTGGAGAAGGACTGAGGTCCCGAGGGTGGGTTCGAAGTGAGGGGAGAAGAGGCTGGTGGGCTCAGGTCCTCCAGGGCCAGACCTGGGTCCCCCACGGGCCCACCTGACTGGGTTTGGCTCTCCTGGAAGCAGTAAGGCCCTCAGGACTTGTCACTGCTGCCTTCCAGATGCTTCTGGGGAAGCCCGTTGTCTCCTCATTTTTGCGGTTGGCTCAGAAGAGGGAGCAGCCTCCAGGGTACATGGCGCACCAGGCACATCTCTCCCGCGCCGTCTCCCTCTCCCTCCTCTTCCAGGGCTCTTCCCTGCCTCACTTCTCCCTCCGTTGCATGCCTTTCCTCTTGAGAAGTCTTGGGAGAAATAAAATCCTCTTTGGCCCTTGGTCAAAGAGGTTTAAGCCTCACAGGACCCAGTCAAGCTTTGAGCTAACCCACAGCTGCCCTGGATCCCAGGGTTGCCATGGCAACAAGTGACAATGGCCTATATTTTCCTAATGATCAGGGACCAAGGCCTCACCCCATCTTACCATGGGCCTCTGCCTCTTGGCAGGCAGCTTAAGGCCCGGAATGTGGCTTAGACAAATCTGGTCACCCTTGTGATCTCCCTTGAATAGGAGGAGAGGCCTGGGGGATCTGACCTGGAATGGCCCCATCCTGTGTCCTGGTCAGGGATGTGCCCATGGGACATAGGCTCCCTTTTGCCCCAGTCACTGCTAGCAGAGGCCAGAGGGCCAGGAGGGAAGCAGTGATGAGATGTGACTGAGTAAAGCTGGAGATGGTTGGAGATAGACCTGAGGAAGAACTTCCCAGCATTGAGTCTTCTTAAATAGGAGACTGATTAGTTTGGTTTTCATGGAGGAGGAAAGGGCAGCTTTGGGCGGCATGGACCTCATCCCTATGAGTTGGCCCTTCTCCATACTCCACCACAGCCAGGAGGTTTTCACGGTGCACCCACTGGGTGCCCACTGTGTCCCCTGAGCCAGGGCCCCATGGATGGCTCGAGGCAGGTCCCATCTGCTCGTCCATTTGTCTGTCCCCACAGGGGCTGCAGAGCAGCTACTCTGAGGAATATCTGAGGACCCTCCTTTGCCGGAAGAAGCTGGAAATCAAGTGAGGTCCCGGGCACACGCTCTGGGCCAGGGGACAGGGCTGGGTAGGCGGCTTGTTTGGGAGACCGGCACTGGGCAGCACGGTGGGGCAGAGGTGAGGAATGAACCAGACTCTGGGGCTCGGGGCAGGGGCTTCTCCTGAGGGTCCCGCCTGCCTGGGTCTTTCCACAGCTCCCACACCTCCAAGCACAGCTTCCTGTCTCGGGCCTGGATCTGCCTCAGACACCACATCTACACTCCACAGCGAGGTATGCGGTGGGGGGCTGAGGTCACGAGTGACAGGTGACCTTACCCCTCCCTTGCATAGAACAACTGCAGTGGAAGGCCAGCTCCTGCCCCGCCCCCAAATCCGTGTCATCAGGGCAACAACCCCAGCTTGGGCCTGGCCTTGGTGGTCCAGGGTCCTGTGAGCCCTGGCCCTTCTCCTGGGCCCCTTGGGAGGGATGGGGGCTCCTGGGCCTGAGTGGTGCTGGGGCTCACCATGACCCTCCTTTTGGGGTCTGCAGGATTCCGACTTCCCCTGAAGCTGGTGCTTTCTGCCACCCTGACAGGGACGGCCATCTACCAGGTATGTCCTGCCTCTGAAGTACCGTTTGCCTCTGGACCCCTGCCCCTGCCCCTGCCCTCAAGCCTGGGAGGGCTCAGGCCCAGCTCAGTTCTCCAAAAGCCCCGCCCACCATCCTCTGCAGCTGCTTCCTACCCAGAAGGGAGGGGACGTTAACTCTTGCGGGGCTCCCATCAAGTCAGAGCGTGAGTTTGGAGTCACATAAACGTGGATTTAAATCCCAGCTCTGTTATTTACCTCCTGTGTGACCTCTAGCAAGTTACTCAACATCCCTGAACCCATTAGCTCAGCTGTAAAATGGAGGAAATAGAATTACTTTCCTTTTTGGGTAGATGGGAAGATTTAGTGAAATAATGTGTTTGATAAATCCCCACCAACACTACCATCTCCCTGAAAAAACAAAATCCTGGGAGGGAGGGATGATTTTTCTTCATCTTACAGACGGGGGGAAATTGAGGCTCAGAGAGGTGAATTTGAGTTGGCCAAATTCCTATGGCTAATATCTCAGGGTAGCCAGAATTTGAATCCAGATCTGTCTAGCTTCAATGCCTATGCTCATTTATAGGACGCCTTGCTTTCTCCAACATGGAAAAATTGGAAATTTTATGTTCCAAAGTTGAGGTAGATAGGTGATAGACAGAGGCGTAGATACACAGTTGTGCTGCTTGAAAGTACATTTGTGGCCTGTTAGGCTGAGGTCACATCTGTAACGTGCTGATTAGAGGCCTGAGGATGCTGCTCGAAGGGGCGGGCAAGAACCCTGTGATGGGTGACATGCAGCGTGTGATGGGTGACATGCAGCGTGTGATGGGTGACATGGGCATGAAGCGTGTGCTGCTCGAGTTTCTCCCCTGAAGTCTCCCCGTTAGCTCAGAAAACACTTCTCCTGGGATGGGGAGGCCTGCTGTGAGCACAGCCAGGCCTGGCACCCTCATTCTGGGGCTCTTCCAGGTGGCCCTGCTGCTGCTGGCGGGCGTGGTACCCACCATCCAGAAGGTGAGGGCGGGGATCACCACGGACGTCTCCTACCTGCTGGCCGGCTTTGGGATCGTACTCTCCGAGGACAAGCAGGAGGTGGCAGAGCTGGTGAAGCACCACCTGTGGGCTCTGGAAGGTGAGGCCTCCCGGGAGTCCCCGAGGGCCGGGAGCGAGGACGCGAGCTCGGTCCCAGACTGCCACGGACATGCTGGGTGCCCGTGGGCACGTCCCTCCCCCTCTCTGGGTCTTGATTGCCTCATCTCCAAATTGGGGTGGTTGGAACTTCCAGTTCCAAGTCTCTGAGACCTGAAGGGTCCTCTCAGCAGCCCCTCGTCAGCTTGTGTGGTGTCTCCCGCCTCCATCTGTGTCTTTGCCCAGTTCTGCAGGCATGGAGATGGGGCAGGCCATGCTGTGTGTGAGCTGAGGGGACAGCCCCAGGGCCTTTGCCGAGGTTGGGGAAGGAGGAAAGGAGGCAGGGATGTGGGACAGCAGGCCAGGTTCTGAGCGAATCCCCAGGGCAGGTGGGTGGGGTCTGGCGGGGCGGGGCGAATGCTGTCTCTTCCCCAATCCCTGTCCTCCTGGGCCACCTCCTTTCTCCTTCGTCTCTCGACAATGAGCCCCCAGGGCCAGGGAGCCATACCAGCCTGCCCTTCTGTGACTGATGCTTCCTTCAGCCCTTAGCCTGTTACCCACCTCCCCCATCTCCCAGGCCCTCCCAACAGCCCTGTGGGGGAGGCTGAGAAGTGTCCCCACTTGACATGGAAGGGACTTGCCTGAGGTTGTCCAGCCAGGCAGAAGCGGAGCCGAGAGAAGAATGCAGTCTCCTGATGCCTCAGCTGGGGCTCTCTCCACCACCTTGAGACAAAGGCTGGTGGTCAGAAGTCGTGGGGCCTGCGCCCTTTGCTGATTTGGGAGTCCCTTGCTGGTCTGGGCACCCTGGATCCTGAAGAGTAACATGTGATGGTCAGAGCTTAGGCTGCCAGTATCGCAGGCGGAGGTGTGACTGCTCTGCAACTGTTCCTGGCCATTCACATCATCCTCGTCCCCCAGACCAGGCCTGCTGGGGATGGAGAGGGGCAGGGAGTGGTGGGTGGGCAGAGGTGTGTGCAGGGACTGCTTCCTTCCCTGACCACCACTCCCACCACCTTCCTGAGTGCCTCTGCTCCCATACCAGAGGCTGCCCTGGAACTGCAGCTGTGGCTCCTAAGCTGGACAGGTGACAAGTTCTGGGTGGGCTGAAAATGACATCTCCAGGGAGGTATTCCAAGTTGGCTGCAGTCTGGGCCCCAGGCAGGATCAGACATGGCCCACATGAGCCCACATCCAAGCTTAGGCCTTGCTCACGGCAGCCCTGTTAGGTCAGCATCGTTGATCCCACCTTGTAGAACAGGAAATCAAGGGTCCGAGGCCGGAAGTGACATGTCCAGGACAATGGATCCTGCTTCTACTTGACATTTATAATCAGAGGCTGCAGTCTCCAAGCCCAAATGCTCCCACTTTGGATCTTCTTGGATCAAAAAGATCCAAAATGGGGCCAAACAGAGCAGTGTTTACTCTCCCACTTCACAGACAAGGAAAACTGAGGCCCAGGAGGATTAGAGATATGCTCAAAGCACTCAGCAAGCCAGGGGTGGAACTGGGATGAGATCTGGGCTCGGGGATCCTTTGGTTTGTTCTTAGCCTAAGGAACTAATGTCTTCTGAGCTCTGAGAGCCTGTTTGGGGCTGCCCACCTGGCACCTGGACCATAAGTCTGGCATTGTTCACAGCAAGCTCATGCCCTGAATCAGGCAGACTAGAATTCCTGCTCCATCACTCACAAGCTGTGTGACTGTGGGCAAGCCACTTCCGCCTCTCTGGACCTCAGTTTCCCTACCTGCAAAATGGGTGCTGAATCTACAAAGGCAACCTTGTCCTTGAGGCCATCGATCCGGTGGGGAAGAGAGATGGAGCCACAAAGCAGGGCCCAGGAGGGGGCAGGTGCAGGGCCCCAGAGGAGGCAAAGAGCAGGAAGATTTTATGCGTACCAGCATTTGGAGGGACCCAAGTTTGGAACCAATTGAGGGGAGAGGAGCAGGAGGCAGATAGATGGAGATCAAAGGCCAGGCCTGGGGCCAGGGAGGCTGGCTGACCCTTCACCCCGTGTTAACTTACTTGCTCACCTGCTCAGGCTCAGCAGGCAGGCTCTTCACCCCTGGCAGAAACCGTCCAGGATGCACCTTCGCTGGTGCCGAGTGGCTCCAGGACGGATAGAGCAGGGAAGAGCTGCACATGCCCAGTGCTTTCTCCTAGGCTTACCTCTCAGAAAAGTGCCCCTCCTGCCACTGGAGGAGTGAGCCAGGGGCAGGCAGAGAGGCCCCAGGTCTCTGCAGCAGTCTTTCTCAACCCTGGTAACCCTGAGAATCACCTGGTAACTTTTTAAAAATCCCAAGGCTGAAGCCCCAGGCCAGACTTCAGCAACCCCGAGGGTGGGGTTCAGTGTCTGTGATTGAACAAGCCCTCCTGGGGGTTCTGTTGCAGGCCTGAGTTTGAGAGCGGCTGTAGCAGGTTCTGTATGTGTCAGTTGGGTGATTGATTTCAATCGTCGATAGAAATAAATCATTAGGGCTCCATCTTCGGAAAGCCACAGGGCAGTGGTTCTCAACCCTGGCTGCACATTGGAATTACCGGGGTTGCTTTCACAAAAGCTAAGGCCTGGGTCCCATGCCCAGAAATTCTGATTGAATTGGGCTGGGGGGCAGCCTGGGCCATGGGGGTTTTAACAGCTCCAGGTGACCCTAATGTGCTGCCAGTGCCGAGACTCGCTTCTCCAGCACCTGTGGCTACATGGAAGTAGTGCTCGCCTTGTCTGTGGGTATTTGCTCCCCTCCCGAGTTTTTGGTGGGGATACAGGAACCAGAAACACCTCCCTGGGCTGACTGATGAGATCACGGTGCAGGCACCCTGGGCTCATTCTGGGTCTGCTTGGAAATGATTACACGTCCTGCTCCTTCACTTCCTAGCAGTGTGGCTGGTGGGTCAGGCCCTCTCTCTGTGTCTCAGCTTCTTCGTTGGTCCCATGTCTTGCTGTGCCTCTCCTGTGGGGTTGCTTTGAGTGTGCAGAGAGAGGCTGGATATGGATGTAGGGTGGAAGGCTTGCAGCCCTGCATCTCCGCTGTGCTTAAATACCAGGCTTGTTCACAACACACCGTGTGTTCTCCCCCAGCTGCTGGGGATACAGCAAACTCATGATCCGTGCACATGGCCCAGGGGGGCCGGGAGCTGGGGAGGAGGGGTTACAGCCTGGAGGAGATGGGTAGCAGCAGTCACCTCCTTCTTTCTGATGGACTCAGGCCACACTGCTTTGCACTCGCATCATCTGTGCCTGAACAAAGGCCACTGACACGGCCCAGGTGGGGTTTTATGGCTCATGTCATGCTGGGAGATGGGCAGCCTAGCAGGGTACCCAGCACAGCAAGCTGAGGCTGGGAGACAAAATGACCCCCTGGGGGCCACACGGCCAGGAAGCGTGGAGCTGGATGCAGATGCCAGGTTAGATGGAGTCTCTTATGGGGATCACACAGCAATGGAAGCAGCAAGACCAGGGTGATAGCCAGGTCTGCAGCGTCAGAGCTGGCCTCTCCCTGTCTTGGCTACCATATATCGCCTGGCAGTATGGCTGGCTGAGGTTGGCGACTTATACTGCATCTGAGAATGGGGGATGTGGCAAGAGGCCTCCACTCGGTATGGGGTGTGGGGCGGGGGTAACTCCCACCCAGGCTCCACCCTGGCAGCATTTCGGGGGCTCCCAGGAGACCCTCCAGGCCCTGACCTCCCGTTTTGCTCCCTCTCCACCCCTCCAGTTTGCTACGTCTTGGCCTTGGTCCTGTCTTGCTCACTTACCTTCCTCCTGCTGATCCGCTCGCTGGTGACACACAGGTTAGTGGTAGGCTCTGACTTCCCAGTGCAGATATGGGAAGAGGTTGGAGTCCTAGGGGCCTGCAGGACCCCTGACCCAGGAGGCCTGTGAGGAAAGCCCTGGGGCTGGAGGGAGGGAGAGCCTCCGGAGGCCCAGGTGTCACTGAGCTCACCTGCCGGCTGCCTTGTGGCAGGCGGAGAAGGCAGGCATTCCTGTGTGGTTGGAGAAACATCTGTGAGTGATATGGGGCATGGCTGACTAGGGGAGGGCGTGTGGAGGTAGCCCTCTGAGAAGGGGCCGCCTAGTAGTGCTGGATTAGATAAGGAAGGCACTGGGAAAGCTGGCGTTCTATGTGGGATGGGAAGAAGAGGGAGGAGAGGAGCGGGGAATGGTGCCAGGCGGGAGGAGCTGTGTGAGCAAGGGCGCGAGGCTGGAGTGAGCCTGACCCGTGAGAATGGGAGTGCAGAGGTGGCCTGGCTGGTGTTGGGGCACAGGAGAGATTGCTGTGGGACGTTGAATGCCAAGCTGCTTCGCTTGCCCTTTCATGGTGAATGATAAGGAGCACTGAGGAAATGTGAGCAGAGAGGGAGAGAAGGTTCTAGTTGGGAGTAGGGTGGGTGGGAAGGGAAGATCCAGGCACTTAGCAACGTCAGAGAACTGGTCCATATACCCGGTGCATTTGTCAGGCCTCAGGGTTGCTGCCCAGGGGTCTTTTCTCACCTAGTTGGCCCTGCTCAGGCTGGCATTCAAGGCCCTCAAGCCTCTGCCTGCTTGGAACCTTCCCTCCTGCCCTGCTGGCTGAGCTGCAAGTCACTTTCCATTTCTATGGTTGTTTCTCACTTTTCTGACTTGGCTTAGGTTGACTCTTCTGCCTGAATTTGCCTCCCTTGATCCCCACCCCACCCCCCACCAGCTTACTCTTATTCATCCTTTAAGATTCTATTCAGACATCACCTCCTCTGGGAAGCCCTCCCTGACCTCCCAGCCTGGGTTGGTAGCCTCCGCTGGGCTCCCACAGCCATGAGTTGTAATTAGACTGGGAGTTTAGCCAGAGGCTGGCCCAGAGGAGGAACGTAGGGAGTGTGTGCGCTCCCTGAGACCCCTGCCTTCCTTGCCCTCACCCCAGGGCCAACCTGCGAGCTCTGCACCGAGGGGCTGCCCTGGATCGAGGTGCCCTGCCGCAGAGCCTCCACCCCTCCCGCCAGGCCGTATTCTGCTGGATGAGCTTCAGTGCCTACCATACTGCTTTTACCTGCCTTGGTGAGCCCCCCTTGCCCACTCCACCTGGCCTCAGCAGCCCCAGACACTGGCCTCAGTGGGTGGGGGGAAATGCTCAGCAGGTCTTGGCTACCCCTGGGTGTCTGCCTGTGCTGGGGCAGGCTCTGGGGCAAGAGCAAGAGGAAGGACCCACCTTGCTCTCAGGAAGCTCACTTAGGTGGGGGGCAGGGGTTGCAGGAGCCCTTGGGGAAAGGATACCCCTCACACGAGGATGGCCCCTGGGTGCCACCAGGTGTTTACACAGAGGATGGACCCAGGCCTGGAAGGTGGGAAGTTCCAGGAGGCACATTCCTGCTTGTGTAAGGGAGGGCTATGCCACAGTGGGCTACCTCAGGAGGTAATGAGATCCCTGTCACTGGGGGTATGCAAGCAGGGTTCATGGCCATTGTTGGGGGCTGCAAAGGGAGTCTTGTCCTGAGGGAGTTGAACTAGATTAACTTCCAGGACCCCTCTCGGTGGACTTTCTGATTCTCCTCTTGCAAGCTTCAGTAAATAAAGCTCTCTGAAACGTGAGGCAGCTGGGGCCAGTGTTGCAAAAGCCAGGGCCTGATGTCTCTCCCGCTGGTTCCTTCAGTTCTCACCTCCCCAAGGAAGAGGAGAAGGATGACAAAGGTGTAGAGGAATTACTAGCACTGAACGTTGTAACTCCTCATCTTGGTAGACCTTATACCTCCCAAGCCCTCTGGTACACGTTATCCCACATCAACAATTAGCCAATTGTTTCAATAGACAACTTGCGGGCACCTACCATGTGCCAGGCTCTGGCCAGTAGGAATGCAAACGTTAATTTAAAATGCAGTCTTGTCCCCAAGGACTCGGAGCAACTGGGGGAAAATAATGTTTGCAAAGCACTTTGGGGTTTTCAAAGAGTTGCCACAGACATCATCCCATTGGATCCTCCCGAGAACCCCCGGAGGTAGGGGCCACCGTCCCCACTTTACAGAGGAAGAAGCCGAGGCTCAGAGGTAGAGCGATTGCTCCACGTGGCACCGCCAGGCAGCGGCAGAGCAGGGATCTGAAACCAGGCCTGCCCAATTCCAAAGCCCTTGGGTTCCGGCGAGTGGCAGGGGTGGGCTGGGTCCCGCAGAGCCTGAGCTTTTCCTCATTCCCCTCCCCCTCCCCGTCCTGGCAGGGCTCCTGGTGCAGCAGATCATCTTCTTCCTGGGGACCACGGCCCTGGCCTTCCTGGTGTTTATGCCCATGCTCCACGGCAGGAACCTCCTGCTCCTCAGATCCCTGGAGTCCTCGTGGTGAGTGAGGCAAGGGGTGGAGGGCTCTGGGACCCCTTCACAGAGGGCCACTAACAGTGACACCCTCCCCACCTCGTCGGCAGGCCCTTCTGGCTGACCTTGGCCCTGGCTGTGATCCTGCAGAACATGGCAGCCCGCTGGGTCTTCCTGGAGACTCACCATGGACGCCCAGACCTGACCAACCGGTGAGGCAGCTCCTGGGCTCGTGGCTCCCTCAGGCCCTCAGCCTCTTCTTTGATGTCTCCCTTTTTGTGCCCTTCTCCCTCCACTGCCATCTCTCCACTTTCTCAGGGCACCCAGAGGGTAGTAAAGAGAGCTTGCCTTACACGGGGAAATGGGGCAGCGGCCCAGCTTACTCCAAAATACCTCTCTGGTTACTTGTCAGAAATACTCCCATGAGCCTTCCCTGCTTTGGGGATCAGCACTGCTCTCTCCTGGGTCCTCTGTGCCCTCAAAACCATGTGCCTCCCCCACTGCAAGAAGGAAGTGAACAGAGACATTAATTCCATGTCAGATGCAAGGCTGTGGGTGAACCTCAGCCACAGGAGGGACTCACAGTCAGTGCGCAAGGGGCCCAGAGGAGGAGGTGGGAGACACTGGGGTCGTGGAAAGATCCAGACGGACCTGGACTTAAACTCCAGCTCTGCCACTGACTAGCTAGACAGCCTTAGCTAAGTCACCCAATCTCTCTGGGCCTCAGTTTCCCTTCAATAGAGGGAGTAACACCGCCTGTCTCTCAGGTGGTGGGGAGGGCGAGCTGGGTTGAGAGAGAGCGGCCCCAGCACAGGGTGGGCTGCACAGAAGGTGTACTCAGTAAACGTAGGTACTCAATAAATAGCTAGCAGCTGTGGTCATCTAGGTGACACAGACCTCAGCCTCTCGTCTCCTCCACCCAGGCGAGCGCTCTACGCAGTCACCTTCCTTCTCTTCCTCATCAACGTGCTGGTGGGCGCTGTGGTGGCCGCGTGGCGAGTGCTCCTCTCTGCCCTCTACAACGCCATCCACCTTGGCCAGATGGACCTCAGCCTGCTGCCACAGAGAGCCGCAGCTCTTGACCCCGGTAAGGTCACTGGGCAGGGGCGGGGGGCGGAGGTTGCTCAGGTTGCCCAAGCCGTGAGGGAGGGTCTGGCCTGACCTCGTCTAAGTGCTAACCTGTTCACGGAGGATGTGTGTAACCACGTGCCGTGGGGGTGGGCAGTGGACAGTGTGTGCATGTGTGCCCACGTGCAGTGGGTGTGCCACGTGCTCCGGTGTCCATGTGCTCTCATGCAGGGAGTGCAGGGCACTCCTGCGTGTGTTAGGGGCTCTCTGGGGGGCCCTTCTCCCCCAGCGCTGCCATCCTCCGCCCCCCAGGCTACCACACCTACTGCAACTTCTTGAAGATCGAGGTTAACCAGTCGCATCCAGCTGTGACCACCTTCTGTGCCCTGCTCCTGCGAACACTGAGGCCCCGGCCACCCACAGCCCCCCAGGACGGCCTCAGACTGGGGGAGGAAGAAGAAGGTGCACCTTCCCCTGGGGATGGGGGGAATCGAGCCCACCCGGCTTCTCCCAGGAAGGAGGCATGCCCCCTCCCCAACACACAGCCGAGTGAGCGCCAGGAAAACGCACGTTTCCTCTCTCCCTGGCTGCCTGTGGGAGACAGGAAGTGAGGATATTCCTGGTGTGTCTCAGGGTAATTTTTTCCATGATGTGAGCACACACTCCCTCTCTCCACGTGCGCAGGCACACACACCCTCTCACACAGAGAATTAAACGGCTGTCTTGCTAAGGCTCTGTCACCCCAGGCCACCCCCGCCTCTGCCTTTCAGGGAGTATGTCCTCCCCCTTCCCTACTGCCTGGAAAGTCTGTAGTAGGAAGAGGGACATTCAGCTGGCTCTAGGCCTTTGTCCCAGCCCTGCCTCCAGTCCCCTCCACCAAACTCATCCTCTCCCTCTTCTGTCTGTCACTCGCAGGATGACATCCTGAGCCTTTACAGAAACCCCTCTGCAGCCCCACGCTTCTCCCAACTTCCCACTCTATGAGCCGGCACCTGGAACTCCAGTCTCACCAGCCTCCCCAACACTACAGAAGGGATTTTCAGACTCTGCTCAGGTCTGGGTGCTGGGAGGCTTGGCTAGGTGTTGGTTGAGTGACTCACAGAAGGTCTCTCCCTCTCAGGGATGCAGTTGCTGCAGACCAAGGACCCCATGGCCAAGGGAGCGAGGCCCAGGGCCCATCGAGGCAGGGCCCGCTGGGGCCTGGCGTACACGCTGCTGCACAATCCGGCCCTGCAGGCCTTCCGGAAGACAGCCCTATCAGGTGCCCGGGCCAACGGTGCCCAGCCCTGAGGAGGGAGGCCAAGCCACCGTGTCCTCGTCTGTGCCGGGTGCTTCCCCTCCCCCCAGCCCACTCCCTCCCCGGCTCTCCCAGCATCACCCCAGCCATGGCAGCCTCTCTGCTTGGCACCAGCTCTGCCAGCAGGTCCCCAGTGACCAGCCCCAGAGGCTGAGGGTGGCCACGGTTGGCTGGAGGTCTGTCCACACTACAAGCGTTGGGAAGACTCTGGTCTGCCCCTTGGCCTCGGGGAGCCAGCGAAGGCTCTGGAGAAAGCGATCAGTGGCTTAGCCCTTGGTCCAGGAGCCCATGGAAGTCAGGCAGCCGCATCCTGGCTCCTCCTCGTGCTGGCTCTGCTGCCAGCACCAGGGCCTCCCTGAAGCCTTCTCCTGACCAGGCCTGGTGATTCAGGCGGGGACAGCCTCGTATTCCAGCTCGGCCCCCCTCAGCCTTGGACTTTACCACCATGGGACCAGACACAGTACTTCCTCTCCAGCTTTCCCCCTCCTCTCTGGGGGCCTCGTGGCCTGTAAGGCAGCCCAGGAGGAAGCCATGGGCTCCTACCAGGCAGCAAAGTCAGCTCAAACCAGCCCCGCACTGAGCTGCCCACACTTGAGAGCCTGATATTTTTGTAGTTGGTATGCCTTTAGATATTATGAAAGAGGTTAGTGTGTTCCTGGTAATAAACTTGTCCCTGAGAAGCAGTCCTCCTCAGGGGGAGGGGCACGTGGGGAAAACTGCCCACACTGTCCGTAAGTCAACACTGCATTTATGCGGCTTGTGGGGATTGGCACATTCTGATCACATGCTGGGCTGGGTACTGGGCCCAGGGCAGAGGAGAACCCATAGCCACATCCCTTTGGGTGGTGGAGAGACTGGGGACCCTATGATGGCACCCCTGAGCTGTGTGGGCATTGGTTTTGGAAGTGGGACTTGTTCTGGGTCCTCAAGAATGGGCAGGACTTGAGGAGGAGGAGCGATTTCAGGCAGATGGGGAAGCAATATGAATAAAGGTGTGGAGGTGGGAGGGGCACAGCGAGGGAGCTCTCCTAATGGGAGGAGACCAAGTATGCAGAGGAGAAGGGCAGCTGAGGGGGGTGGGGTCCCTTCCTCTGCTGGGGGCTGGTGGAGGGGGGAGGTATGAGTGAGGATGTGGGGTCCACTGTGGGGCTGGGGCTATGGAGGAGGGCTACAGAGATCTGGATCAGCGGGGCCTCGAGAAATGTCTGCACAGTCAGTGGAGACCAATCCCCTCCTTCCCACATCTCTACACCCCCACTACAGCCTCAAACACACATGAAGCCAGGGGCAGGGCCAGGGAGTTCCAACCACTTTTGAGGCTGCCTGTGAGAAGGGCAAAGAGGGCGGTCCCTGATCGCTCTGCCACCCATTGAAAAGTGTCTTCCTGGCCCTGTGGTAGTGACTGACAGCGTCGCAGGGACAAGAAGGCAGATTGAGTCTCTGCCCTTAACAAGGAAACAGAGTCACGAGAGTGTGATCAGGCTGGGACACTGGACCCCCAGGGCTATGTGAGCCAGAGGAGGGGCCTAGTCCACATTGGAGGATGGGGGGCATCCAGGAAGGCTTTCTGGTGGAGGTGATACCTGAGCCGAGTCTCAAAGGCTGACTTAGCCAAGAGAGGAACAGGAGAAGGGTGTCCGGATAGAGGGAACAGGATAAATAAAGGTGCAGAGGATGACACATCATGGAGCGTTAAGGGAACAATTAAATATCAAATCCAAGAGCGGCAGGTAGGGTGGGCGGTGTCGGAGAGCCAGTCAGAGGGCCATGAATGGCTTGCTGGGGAACTCGGGTGTCACCCCAAGATCAGTGGGGGCCGTGGATGACTTTAAAGCAGGGGAGTAGCTAGTTCATTCAGAGCTCAGTTGTTCCCCAGCCGTCCTGACTCAGGTCTTAGGCCCACATCCTACTCCAAGAAACCAAGCCTGCTCAGCTGTGAATGGAACCAGAGACTCAGGAGTCCAAGTTGGGTTAGGATTATCAAGCCTTAGATAATCAGAGTTGATTGGACTCTTAAGCATTACTATGCCCTACCCTGTCCTTTGTTTTCTGAGGAAATTGAAGCCCAGAGATGGGGAGTGACTTACCCGAGGTGGTACAGCACAGGGGACTCTGCTCCATCCTGCTGCTTTCCATCACATGTGCGGTCATCCTTGACATGCGCTGCTGGTGACATCAGCTCAGTGGGAACTGCAAATTGATGAGGGGAGTGGGGAGGTGCTGTATGTGGACCAGGAGGAGGGGAAGGGGGCTGGCCAGCTGCCAAGACTCACAGCTGCTACCCCAGGCTCCTTGGTCTCCCTGCTTCCACTTTGCTGAGCTCAGCAGTCCTGGGGGTTCTGGGCAGAGGCTGCAAAGCCTCTCCCACGGGGTCTTGTCCCTCTGTGCAGCTCCCTTCAATCTGGAAAGGGGCGGGGATGGAGGCAGTAGGGAGACACCTCTCTGACCCGGCACAGGTATGGGGTTCCACAGTCTCCAGGTTCTGACCCTGTCCCCACCTTCCCCATGCTAAGAGACCTGCAGGTTCTGCCAGGCCCTCACCCCCCAAGGCAGTTACTGATCCATCTCCTCTGTGGGGAAGGACTCCTACGGAAAAGACTTTCCTCCAGGAATACCATTTCCTCTTCCTGGAAAGATAGGAGCAAGTCCCATTCATTTCCTCTGGCTCCTCCCTCAGATATGTCTCTTGTTCTCAGTCTCTCTGGGTCTTGCTCTTTCCCTCTCTCTCCCCTATCCTCTGTCCCATATCTCCCCCTTCTCTCCCCTCCATCTTGCCTTGCCTGTCCCCCGTTTCCTCAATATACCCTAACGTCTCTCCCAGGAGCCGGACCGGGAAGAAGGACCACAACCCAAGCACTTCCATTTCCCCTGCCCCCCAAAATGCCTCCTCAGGCCACTGCTGCATAGAGCACTGCACGGGTCCACGGGGGACCCAGGGAAGCGTCCGTAATGGTTGTCAGGCTCGCACCCCCATTTGTCCTGTGGGCTAGTTTTGGGGAGGGAACATCTGCAGCTCAGCTCAGCTCAAGGCCCAGCCACCACCACACAGTCTGTGTGTGCCTTATAGGCCCCATCACGTGTGGACAGGCAGGCTGGCTGTCCTGACTCTGCAGCTCCCCATCCTATCCCCCGTCCCCACCCGGGGGGCTCCTAGATCCAGACAAAACTCCAGGCAGACACAGGGGAGCATTAGAAATGCTGTTTATTTCTCTGCTGCCCCCAGGCTGGCTGGCCTCTTCAGAGGGGCCGGCTACAGACGCATACTTGGAGAGAAAGGCAGGGCAGGTGTCCAGGATGGAGGGGCACACAAGGAGGGAGGGAGGGAGGATTAGAGGAGATGAAGGCCCCTCCTGGAACCTCCAGTCCTGTCTGAGATGAGGGCAGACTCCTGAACCCCCAAGTCGTCAGAGAACACCAAGGGACAGCAGGAGCTCAAGCAGGTCACCGAGTGCCTCAGAGCCATGCCAGCCACTGCCCCTACATCCTATTCCTCTCTCCTGTGCCCTGTCTGCTTCAAGCTACCTCCCTGCCAAGCTGCAACCCTCCGCTCCCAGCCTTCGCCAGCCTGTCAGTCAGGCCCAGGGCCTGGAGTCCATCAGGGAGGCATCACCCAGGGGGTCAGGGCATTGCCCCGTTAGCCTGCTGCCCTGACAGGGAGCATGGGCAATGTGGTTAGCAGCAATTAGCACCGCAGGCGGTGAGTTATGGGATCAAATTCTGTACAAGTCACCAGCTTTGAGCAAGGCTAGAAGTTGGGGTGGCAAATGTTCCAGAAGAAATGCAAAGGGGAGGTAGGAAGATATGAAGCTCCCATGCAGGCCTCAGGAATTGCCACCCCCCAGCCCCCACCCCTGCAGCACTTATAAGGGACATCTGCAGAGTCAGGGGGAGGAATCTGGGAGGCCCTGGGGCTGCTCCAGCCCAGCCCGGTGGGGGTGGGGCTAGAAGGAAGGGAGGAGGAGGAGGAGGAGGAGGCTCTGGCCCAGCAGGAGCAGGCCTGGGGGCTGCTGCCCACGGACCCCTTCTCCTGCTGCTGCAGTCTCAGGGCCCCTAGCACGGCTGAGGTAGATGATGACCACGTTGTCCTCGGGACCCGACGGCTGCACCTCGTTGTCAACCGTGTAGCAGCCTTTACCCTCGGCCGCTTTGCCGTGGAACCTGCGCCCTAGCGCATCCTCGCCACCCTCACCTGGCGTGGCCAGTGCCACGTTCACTGAGCTCTCTGCACTGCCCAGCTCGTTGGTGGCCAGGCAGCTGTAGGTGCCCTCCTCCAGCTTGCCAAAGTCGGGGATAAGCAGGCTGCCATTGGCAAAGGCCTGGAAGCGCGGCCGGCTGCTGGCTGCCGGGGCACTAGGCAGGGCACGCCCGTCAGCACCCACGTTGGGGCTGGCGATCTCCACGGTGCCGCCGGGCGTCTGGATGTGCCAGTGAAGCTGGGGGGCTGGCTGCCCATCCACATCACAGTGGAGTGCCAGCACGAAGCCGGGCCGCAGCTCGGCACCGTCCTGGCTGGGCTGATAGGTGAGCTGCACTGAGGGCGCCGAGCAAGGCAGCGGCAGCAGGCGGTTCAGCGGGGTGCCCTTGAGCACATGGGGCGAAGTGCAGGTGATGTTGTCCTGCTCTGGGATGGATACGGCCGTGGTCAGGGCCCACGTCTTGAACCACACGATGCCACAGGTACAATCGAAGGGGTTGTCATTAATCTGTAGGTGGGACAGCGCAATGAGTGGAGTGAAGGTGCCCTCGGCCAGCGTGTGCAAGCGGTTGTGGTTCAGCTGCAGCGAGCGCAGAGCGCGGAGGCTGCGGAAGGCATCTCGGGGGATGAAGGTCAGCTCATTGCTGTCCATCTTGAGCAACTGGAGGGCGCTGAGGTTGTGCAGATCGCTCCAGGCAAAGTCAGAGATGAGGTTGTGGCTGAGGTCCAGGCTCTTGAGATGGCCCAGAGAGGCCAGCGCACCGGCGGCCACCGTGCGGATCTCGTTGTGTGCCAGCCACAGCGACTGCAGTAAGGGCACCTCCCTGAATGCACCCGCAGGCAAGCCTGGCAGCTGGTTGGCTGACAGGCTCAACGTGGTCACGTTGGCGGGGAAGCCAGCTGGCACGGCCTCCAGGTCACGGTAGGCACAGTCGGCAATCTGGAAGCCATACTTCTCCCCGCAGTCACAGGGCTCAGGACAGGTCTGCACCAGGCCCAGGAGGACCGCCCAGCACAGCAGACGCAGCTCCTGCATCCTACCTCCTGCAAAGAGGGATATGCCACCAAGGTGACCCCAAGGACCTGCGGAAGGCACTCGTTCCTCTCAGGACCCCAGCCCCGAGCTCTTCCCTATGAAAAGGCCCTGGCCCACATAATCCAGCTAAGACCCAACACCACCCAGCCCACCACTTCCATTCTACAGAAGGGGAAACTGAGGCCCAAAGAAGGGCCACGACTTGCCCGAGGTCATGCAGCCAGGAGGGTTGAAGACAGGAAGGAAGAGGACCCCCGCTCCTCCTTCGAGCAGAGAGGTCTCCCTGCCTCGGCCAGCTCCTAGCTGACTTTATGACTTGAAATCTGTTTTCCAGCCGCCCCCTCCCCCTGCACTCCGCAGAACCTCCCTCCTGCCCTCCCACATCCTGGCCACGGTCCCTCCCACTGGAGCCCCCCATAGGTATGCTTTGCCCTGAACCAGACAAGGCCCCTTGTGCAGTGCACACCACCCCCATCTGCCCGCCTCCAGCTCCTACGGGCCGTGACCACAGCAGACACCAGATCCTTTCTACAGAATCACGCCCGTGGCCTGTTCTGTTCAAACTACGCCAGGCGGCTGCCTAAATAAACCCCCGCCAGGGACCTCTCAGCTGGCTTGGGCGAGGCCAGTGGCTCAACCCAAATGCTGCTGGGATTTCCGGGGCTGTGGTTGTTAGGGGGGCAGATGCCCCCAGACAGATCCAAGCAAGGGCTGTCCCAAGCACCCCGAACCAACAGCAAAGCGCCCAGGGGACCGCAGCCCCTGTGCCCAGCAGGCCTCCCCCTCCTCCGCTAGCCCTAGGAGCCCTCCTCCCCCTGGCTTACCTTCAAACTACTCTTTCTTAGCCAAGCGGAGCCTCTTCTAAGATGGAACCAGAAAGCAACAAAGGACGGAGTTAGCCTGGGACAGTCTGCAGGGCCAAAGGCGCCCAAGGGAAGATAAGGATGCTGGAGGGAGGGGCAGCCTGGTCCCTGCCCCACCTTCAGTTTGCAAGCCTGCCCGTGCCCGCCCTTCCCGGGACAGGGTGCCTAGGACCCTGTCTGCTGAGAGGAGGCTGCAGGAAGGGAGCCCAGACAGCACGTACACTCCCTCTTTCCAGCAAAACAACTACTCTGCAGCAACAAGGACCCGTGTTTCATAAGTGACACCAGAAACTTGACGGGGAAGAGATGCCAAATTTTTTTGAGTTTTTTTCGTCTCTCTCTCTCCCTCACTTTTAGCAGCTTCAACTTCCTTAAAGACACAGCACTAGCTGGACAGGACCCAAGAAAAGATGGGGCAGCAGGGTTTTTATGGAGGGAAGGGTGAGAAATGGAATCTCATGGAAGGTGGGAGACTTCTAACTTCATAGAGGAAGAAAAAGGGGGGGCTTTGTCCAAGCTGGGCCATCTGAGTGATGGCGCACGCATGTGTGCGTGTACAAGTGGGGGCTTGACGGCTCTGGATGAGTTTGTATGTGTGTTTGTGTGGCTGTGGGTGTGAGACCATGTGTCTGAATCTGTGTGTGTTTGGGAACATTTGAGTGTGTGTGTTTGTGTAGGTGTGAGACTGTGTCTTTGTGTGTTAGTGTGTGTCTCTCTCTTTGTGTTCGTGTGTGTGCGTGTGTAGAAGTGAGTGCGTCTGTGTGTCTGTGTGGGTGATGAGTGTGTTTCAATGAAAAGCTGACAAGGCCAAAGTGTAGGAAACACCCACCAGACTCCAGCGCCTCAGTGAGAAGCCAAAATGTTAAGCCTGGTTTTGTAAGAAAATACGTCCTCCTTGCCTGTGTCAGGCCTGTGCTGGCTCTGAGGCTGGGCTGCCCTAAACACATGCTATTGTCCAGGGAAGTGTCAAGGCGCCAAGGCTCCAGACACGGCTCCCCGCTGCGCCTGGTGGGGAGGGTCAGGGAGGCAGGCAGAGAGCTCAGGACAGGAACTAGTTGGGCTTCGGTTTCCCCATTCTGAGACACCCAGGCTCAAAAGATGGTTCCCTCACCCAGGAATGCCCACCTGGCAGGCAGAGATGAGGTTGAGGGGCCTCATTCCTTCTGGAATATTCTCTCTGTGGCCTCCTACAGTGCCTGAAATCCCACCATTGGTGCCGCATGTCTGTGGAGGCAGCATTGCTCTCTGGGGTCCACGGTCCCAATACTAACTGTGTAGAGGGGCCATCTGCCTCCAGGGTGAGGATATCTGACCTTTTTCCCCAAACAGGAGGGGCCAGGGGAGTTGGAGTGGGGGAGAAGAAAGAGGCCCAAACCAAGAGAACTAGAAGAGAAGCTAAAAGATAAGGGAGCCCCTGAAAAGAAGGTTCTAGACTGGATAATTTTGCTCTCCACAGCATAAGCCTATTCATGTCTTTTCAGTGCCCCTCCTCCAAGCTTCCTTTTCCTTCTGTCTGTATACCTGGCTGAATTCTGCTCATGACTCAACTTACCCTCTTGGCAGGGCCAAGGACAAATAGGTATTATTTTTGGCTGTAAGTGTCTCTGGGGAGCCCCATCCCAGCTCCTTGCATCCTCATTCTGCAATCACCAAGCAAGGCTGCAGAAATCCTGGGAAGCACAGTGTGCTCCCTGCAAAACACCCCAGTCTGATGCTGAGGGTATTCTTGTAGTCTAACCAAAGTCCCTCCTACTGCAGGTGAAGCCCTGTTTGGCTATCATTATCGGCCTGGAGAGTTTCTGGGAAAAGGCCTGAATTTGATGAGTCAATCAGAGGCTGGAAGAACCTACATCCAGAGTTTGGTAAATGAGAGGGGAGAATCAGCGACCTCACTGCCAGTAAGGGAGGGCTTCCTAGTGGAAAGGGGCTCACTGTGCTTCTGCACAGCCCATATACCACCTCACCCATGCAAGGACCATGCCACCTCTGAGGTGCTCTGAGGAGCTCACAGTCTTCACCCCGCCCACCTCCTCCAAAGCACAGCAGGATCAGAGTGCAAAGATCCTCCCAGCCCTCTGCCCTCCTGCTGTGGCTGGTTCCTTCTGGCATTTCAGGCTTCCGTTAAACACCACCTCATCAGAGCAGCGCTTCTGAGACCACCGAGGCTAAAGTAGGTCCCTCCATTGCCCTCACAGACCTCCCTGTTTTTTCTTCATAGCTCTTACTATCATCTTTCTTGACAGCTCTGTTTTCCCCAGAGTTAATAACTGTCTTTTCCTTCGGGTTGGGGGAAAGGGGTTTAGTTATTTTTAAAATTTTTTAAATATTTATCACTAATTCAATTCCCACCTCTCCTCTGGTTGGTAAATCTCCTCTTGAGAGAAGTAAACACATGAAGCACACTATCAATTTTATCTTCTTGAAGAAATTGCTCCCTGAGCCTCTGACCTGCCCTGATTTGGTTTATTAGACGCCTGCTGTGCTGTAGGCAGCGGACGGCCGCCTCTATCCCTGGGTTCCTTCTCACCTCTCAGGTTGGATCCCTTGCTTCCGTAGTTTACACTCCCATTTTGGGGGAACACCTCCTCCAGTGGCTTCCAGCAAAGGTGCATGGGAGGGACATTTTTGGGGACCCTGCAAGTCTGAAAACTCTTCATTCTGTCCCAACTCTTGGTTGATAGTCTGACAGGGTATAGAATTCCGGATGCAGAGCTTTTCTCCCCAGGATTTTAAAGGAGGCCCCCATTAAAGTCGTGGCTTTAATGCTGCTGACAGTGCTGGTGTGGAGGGGTCCACACTGTCTGAGATCGATTCCATGAAGCCTACCTGAGATTTTTCTTCCAGGAAGCCTGTAGAACCTTCTCTTTCCTTCCATGTTCTGATAATTCATGTGCTGTTCTTGGTGAGGGGCTGCCCTTCCAGACTGGAAGTCCACATCCTTCAGCTCAGACTGGAAGTCCACGTCTTTCAGCTCAGGTTGGAAGTTCACGTCCTTCGTCTCAGGTTGGAAGTCCACGTTCTTCGGCTGAGGTTGGAGCTCAGATTGGAAGTCCACATTCTTCAGCTCAGATTGGAAGTCCACGTCCTTCAGCTCAGAATGGAAGTCCATGTTCTTCTGCTCAGATTGGAAGTCCACGTTCTTCAGCTCAGGAAAGGCTTTTGATTTACTCCTTTATGATTTCCTGACCTCCATGAACTCTGTTCTCTCTTCCCAGGACCCCAGTGAACCAGATGAAGGGCTTTCTGGAGGGACCCCTAACTCCCTTATCTTTTCCCTCCTTTGTCACTTCTGTATCTTTCTGTCCCTCTTTCTAAGAGGTCACCTCAATGTTGTCATTCTACCCTTCTAGTAGAGCTTCTGATTTCTGCTTTATACATTTCAAATTTCAAAGATTCCTTTTTAATTTGCTGAATGTTCTCTTTAAAATATATTTCATCAGGTGCTTGTTTAATGGATACTATATTTTATGTCTCTGAGGATAATAATAGCTCTTTTTTTTTTAAAGTTTCCTTCTGTCAGCACTGCCTGTTTCCTTCAAGTTGCATTTTTTCAGCTTGCTTGCTTGTTTGGGACTCTGTCTCTCTTATTAGAGGTTTTGCCAATTAATTCACTTGGCAGAAATTTATTCCTGTGTGTTTAATGTGATACCTCCCTACTAGAGAGGAACCTTATTGAAGTCAGACTTCTTGTCCTCCCAGTTGCTGTTAATCCCTGGCACAGAGAAGATGCTTAATGAATATCCTTTGACTAGAATGGATGAGTTGGATTGGCATACCAGATACCAGAAATGAAGGTGCTTTAGAGGTCACCTTCTCCACCTCCTCACTTGGCAGAGGACTCTGAGCCCAGACTGGAGAAGGGACTTGCCCAAAGTCATATGGTTTCTTACTACAGGACATTTAAAGAATATTTTGCACAATCTGGGAGACTCACACTCTGTTAGATGGCTGAGTGTGTTACCAGTCTTCCTGGGGGAGGGGAGCCATTGACCCCCCATTCCCCAACATTGAAGACCTTGATGACAGCTGAACTCTAGGCTGCCCTCAGAATCCCACTGTGGAACAGCCATGGGGGGGCCGAGGGCAGGAGCAGCAAGAGTTCCACCCAGACAGAACTGAGTGCCCACATCAGTCACTGACAGCTCTTCCCATCTGCCCAGATGCCACCACTGCCTAGGGTACAGCCATGCCCCACTTCCACCAGGAAGAACAATAGGACAAGGGCCACCAGGGCCCGGTGGGCCTCAGCTAAGGACCATGAGATCCTCCAAGCACCTCACAGTGGAACATGCAGGGCTGCCCCCTGCAGAGCCCGAGGAGTGCTTGTGCACACCTCCAAGGATGGGGGCTTATTACCTCCTAGGCAGCCCCTCTACTCTCCCAGGGCTGTCATCGGCTGAAAGTTCTTCCTGAAAAGCCCATCCCACAAGAGATAATGCGAGCAGGGGAGGAGACAAGCCAGAGATCCAGCTCCCTGTGGACTGCCTGGGCTGCGATCTTCCCTGTCCTGGCCTCCTCTGAGCTGGGCTCAGGCCTGGAGATGGGGACCCCCGGTGAGTATGTGGATTCCTTGACTGTCCCCAGATCACAGATGGAGGCCCAGAGGCCCAGGACTGGAGGGCTCCTCTCCAGACCCTCCAGACCCTCAAACCCCTCCCCATCCCCGGGTCCACAGCAGTCCCTGCAACAGCGGAAGGGAGAATTAGGGGGTGGGAAGGAGGAGGAGAGGGGCCAGGTCTGGGATCCCCTCCTGCTAGCCCAGGCCCTGGCTCCTGTGGGCCGCAGGGTAGTTCGTTGCAGAGTGACCAACTGTCCCGGTTTGCCCAGGACCCAGGGGTTTTCTGGGACACAGGACTTTCAGCTCTAAAATCCGTACAGTGAAGGCAAACCAGGCCAGTTGGTGCCCTAGCAGGGGAGGTGGTGCTCACTTCTTCCCACAGAGGTTTCCTTTTCTGCTCCCCCTTCCTCAGTCCTCCCTGCCCCGCGCAGAGGCCCTTCTCCTCCCATTCCTCCCGCCTCCCCTCCCACCAGAGGCCAATCCCTCCCAGCTGTGGCTGCTCAGCCGTGACTTCCCCACCCCACAGAGGCCTCACGCCTGCTGACCAGGGGGCTGCTGGCACAGCCACATCAGCTTTTCCTGGAAGGCAAAAAAAGATCCTGGAGAGAGAGAGAGAGAAAATAGAGTGAGAGGGACAGAGCCCAGCAGAGAGAGAACTGGAGAGAAACTGAGAGATGGAGAAATGGGTGAGAGAGGTGGGGAGAAAGAGAGAAAGAAAGCAGAGAAGGAGCAACAGCCAGGGTCAGACCCGAAGGTAGAGAAGGAAGCAAGACAGAAAGTGAGGAGAGGAAGATCTCGTGGACCCTGAAATAGGCTCCCAGGGTAAAGAGACAGTGGGTGTCAGGTGTGTGGCCAGCTATGCTTGTGGGGCTGTTGCCATCGTGCCAAGAGGGGCAGGTCGATCTTGATCCCAGCCCTACTACCCCCCCCCCCCCCCCCCCCCCGCGCAGCTTGTAGGAATAATTCAGGGGAAGCTCAGCACCTCCAGGGCTCCTGGCAGGACTTGTTTAAGCCTGTGGGTCCCCTGGGAGGGGAGAGGCCGGCCTGGGCCCTTGAGAAGATGGGGTAACAGAAGGAATGCTGTGTGGTGCATGTGAGCGCATGTGTGTATGTGCTTGTGCACATTGGCAGGGGGTGGGGGGGTGGGGGGGGTGTCAAGATCTGCCCAGACCACCAGATTATGGGACTTGAGAAAGTCCTTCCCTTTTCTGGGCCTCAGTTTCTCTGTCCTATGTGCGACTTGGATGAGATGGTCTAAAGTCCTTCAGCCCCGATGTTCTGCCATTCTAGAATTTCTAATGAATGTCTACATTTACACGAAGAGTCTATGTGCACGACTGTATTCACATCCGATCATTTCTACTTGCACACACATGAGCCTGTGCTGGTTTTCCAAATGTGTTTATTGGTGTGCACACCTGTGGCTATATGGGGTGGCGTGAGAATATCATGTGTGCACCTGAGGCTGGGGGTGGGGGCAGCAGGGCAGGCCCACCTTCTCTCCTGCGTCAGCCTCAACCCAGAGTCCCCAGCCCAGGCGGAGCCGGCCTGGCCTCAGGCTGACCCTACAGCAAGTGCCCTCCCTTCTGTGGCCTTTCTCCCTCCACACCCAGGTGTGAGGGTCTCAGGTCCTCAGACCTTGGAAACTAGGCGGTGCCTCAGTGATCTGCCCCTGGCCACTTCTCTGCCTCATCTCCACCCTGCTCAGTGTGGCCAGCCCCCACCACCTGCTCTCGCCTTGGGGCCTCTGCTCTTGTTCTCTCTCGACTGGACTCTGTCCTCACTGTATTTGCATGACTCACATCTTCTTGTCTATGGAGACCTTGTTCAAATGACAGCTCCTCAGAACGGCCTTCCCCAACCACCTCATATAAACAGCCTGTGTCACTCTCTGTCCCCTCACCCTGTTTTATTTGTCCCTCTTCCCAACACTTACCCCTGACATATCTGTGAGTGTGTTTCTCGTCCATCTCCCCAGTGTGAATGTGAGCTCCACGTGGGTGGGCAGTTGGTTCTGTTCACTGCATTACCCCTGGGTGGCCAAAGGGCCAGCCGCTTAGTAGGTACCCAATAAACAGCTGTTGAATGAATGAATGAAAAATGATCTCTGGGCATCCAGCAAGAAGCCTTTGCCCCCCAGCCCTCCTCCATCTGCCCAGGGACTCTCCAGCCCCTCCCCTTCTGTGTGTCCCTGCCCTGCCTCTCGCTGGCCCTTCTCCAGCCAGCATTTCTGGTCCCTCCTTCTAGCGCCATTCTCACTGCCCTCTCCCTCAGTCTGCAAGGACCATTTTCAGCAGCAGCATATTTCATAGGAATTATTTTTGTTCTTCCCCAGGCTCATCCCACAACTTCCAGGAATCCAGACCTTGGCCACACACCCAGGCACATAGCAGATCTCCAGTTTTCAGGCCCAGCCCCTCCCAAAGACTAGGGGTGGGATTGGGGAGTGTTATGAATGTGAGTATTTGAGTTAAGGTTCTAGGCTGGGGCTAGAGTTACAGGGTCAGGATCCCAGGCCCTGTGTTAGCTCTGGGGCACTAGGAATGGGCCAAGGGCCATTTGTTAGGGGTCAGCTGGAAAGGCCAGGATTAGATGTGGGTGCAGGTTTACTGGGTGGGGCAGGGGAAGTTTAACACCATGGGTGAAGCAGGGTCTGGGGTCTGAAATGGGAGAGTAGCAATGGTCCTGTGCCCCATAGGGAAAGTGGAATTGAGGCAGTGAGCAGAGGATTGGAGAGTAGACAAAAGGAGAAACAGGGAGACAGGGGCAGAGATAGAGAAGAGCAGGCAATGACGGAGACACGAAGAGAAGAGAGATGGGAAAGGCCTGGGACAGCCAGGAGGAAGGTCGAGCAACTCGCTGACAGCAGAAAGCCATTTGGCATGGCAGACACCTGCTTCTCATCAACAGGTCAGGCTGCAGCGCTGTTTCTGTTGCGACGCTGCTCCACACCAACCACCAGAAGGAGGCGGCAGGCAGGGCCCTGGGTTTCTCCCAACCCTGAGGGGCTTATTGGGGGTTCAAGTAGGAACACTGAGAAGGAGGGAGGAGAGAGGAGCTCCAGCCAAGGCTGCTGACCACGGGGAGGGTGGGGCAACAAGGCCATGCTGACCTCAGCCCAAGGTAACCTCTCAAGGGGAGACGAGGAGACAGGTGGCCAGTCTGCCTGAGGAGGTAGCATTGGCTGCAGAGGCTTGGGGGAGAGCAGCCCGAGCAGGACTGAATGCTGCACAGCACTGAGGGTTGTAGAAGTTTCGAGAAGGGAGGTGAGAGCTGGCGATCAGGAAGACTTGAGGGAGGAGTTGGGAACTTAAACAATTTTCAAAAGTTTTATCAAAGTAAAACATGCAAATCGTAAAACAGAAGATCAAATTGACAGAGAGGCCTATAACCAAACGCTGCAGTTCTCTGCCTCCTCCCTTCCCTTCCACCATCCATTCCTCAGAGGCAACAACTCGGGATGGTTTCTGTATTTAGTTCTGCTGTGGTTGCACACATCGAGCCTGCCCATAACATTTGCAGGGCCTGAGGCAAGAGGACAGTTGGAGGTGTACATACTATGTGTCTAAATATTCAAAAGTTATAAATCCTACAAACTATGTAATACGTTCTATTCTCCTACCTTGACAAATGTACCTTCATAACCACTTAAAGGCCAAGTTGAAATTTAGAATTCTTGGACTCCTCTGAGTCCCTTGCCAGAACTAGACAGGCAGATGGAGCCAGACCCCAGCCCCCAGCCTGCAGCTGTCCTATTTCTCTTCCCACCCCAGGCTCCATCCCGCACCATGAGGGGCCTGGTGCATACATAGGTAGACACCCCAACCCTCACACCCAAGCTCTGTCCACATCCCCCACCTCCCTCAAACTGACAGGGCCCTGGGGAGGGGTGGTCAGGGTGGAAAGACTTATAGAGGCCGTGGAAGCAGGCTCAGGCCGTTTCAAGTGGGCAGAGAATAGAGGGTCCCAGGTCCCCAAAGCCTGGTCCAGAAGGAGGGATGCAGGCTCCCGGTGGAAAGGGCCCCTTGGAAAGTCATGGCCAGAGGAGGATTATCAGATAAAATATAGGACACTCAGTTAAATTAAATTTCAGATAAACAACAAATCATTTTTTGGTATAAGTATGTCTAAAATATTACATGAAACATACTTATGCTTAAAAAACAAAAAACTATTCATTGTTTATCTGAAATTCTATTAAATCTGGCAACTCTAGGCCAGAGGAGGGTCGGAGCAGAGCCCTCTGAAGCAGGGGGCTCAGGGCAGAGGCCCCTTCACTTGCATTGAAGCAATATTGGCCTGCATTTGTTTAAATTATATGCACAGACCACCATGTCTTGATGTAAAAACTTCATACAATATCTAATGACTCTCTGTTATGGGTTGAATTGTATCCCCCAAAAAGATATGTTGAAGTCTTAAACCCCAGTGCCTCAGAATGTGACCTTATTTGGAAATAGGGTCTTTAAAGAAGTAATCAAGTTAAAATGAAGGCATTAGGGTGGGCCCTAATCCAATATAATTGGTGTCCTTATGAAAAAGGGAAATTTGGACACAGAAGGAAGACAATGTAAAGACCCAAGGAGAGCGCCTTGTGAGGATGGAGGCAGATATTGGAGTGATACATCTACAAGCCAAGAAACACCCAAGATTGCCAGCCAATCACCTGAAGCTGGGAGATATGGAACAGATTCTCCCCCCAGCCCGCAGGAGCAACCAACCCTGCTGACACCTTGATCTCAGACTTCCAGCCTCCAGAACTGTGAGACAATATATTTCTGTTGTTTGAGTCACTCAGTTTCCGGTACTTTGTGATGGCGGCCCTAGGAATCCACTACACTCGTCTACGAAAAATAAGGTTTAGCTCAGTTATGCTCCCATTATTTCCTCTCCTATTCCTCCTGAGTTTTGCTGGTTAAAATATTCCTGGTTCTTCTATTGGTTACATTCATGCTCTAAACGATGCACCTTACTTCCTACTCCATACAGTGGAGATGCAATCTAATGACCTCCTAGCATGTGAAATGAGAAATTCACCACTCCTGTCTCTCCTCTTCTGCTCCCCATTCTTCTACTTCTCAACCTAAGTCTGTAATAGTCTTACTAACACATTTAAAAGATAATAATATTTAAATACTCTTCTGAAGCCATAATTACCACAGTTGCATTTTGTCCCTAGATTGACTTTAAAAGTTAAGGAAAAAAATCCATAAACCAACATTCCATTCTCATGCCTGTGTGAGTATAGTTCATTGCTGAGCCAAGGAGTATCCAAGGGTTACATTTCCTTCCTTTCTGCTCCAACGTCATGATGCCCAGGCCACTCGAAGGGCGGCTAAGAATGCATCAAGGTCAAATGCATTCAGGTTTCTTAGGCTCCATCAATTGCTCAAAGACATGCCTCATTTCATTTGCTTTACATTTGGGCGATAGCTTTTTGCACAGCTTTTGATTTTCCTGGAGTTTCTAATTGCTTTCTTTATTCTTATTGTCAGAAGACTAAGGTGCCATCACCAATACTAAGAATGACGCCGTCCTTGTGCTGACATTGCCTGGTGTTAAAAGCCCCTACTTTCCTTAATTACTTGCATTATTGACGTATGAGTGTCTTCTGTTTATTTTTGCTTTTCCAGCAGCTGGAAGCCCTTTGAAACCCCAAAGCCTTCTCAGTTGTAGAGCTCAGAATGAGGCAGGTCTTGAGAAGGCATCTAATCAAAGAGCCCCTTTGAAGCTTCACTTTCCTCCCCTATACTTACGTGATCAAAATGTTCCTTCTAGAATACCGTCAATGCTGGGGAACTTTCCACTCCAAGTAGGCCCATTGCTTTGGAGAAGTTTTGAGGGTCCCCTTCTTGGAACAACTCCAACCATCATTAGTCTTTTCTGGACTCCTCTCTGCCCAGTCCCCGCTCAGTGACTGCCTTCAGGGAGCTCCCAGTCAGGGGACCACATTCTGTTGGTTTATCTTTATCTTCCTCCTTCATGAAGCTCACCCAGGAGATGATCCCAATTGTCCACACTGGGGAATGAGAGTTCTCCTTCACTGGCTGTTCTCCCTGTTGCTTCCTAATGTGGTTTGGTCTTTAAACCCATGAGGAGGAAGGTTGGCCTGGGGGTGGGAACGGGGCAGAGCATCTTGACTGGCCAGCTCCTCTTTAGGGTGTGTGAGCCATTAGGATGGGAGGTACCCTCAATGCCAGGGTGAGGGCACTTAACTCAGAGGCAGCAGCACCCATACTTGAAACATTATCTCTCCCAGGCAGTTCCTTTGTTATTTTTAGGGAAGACTCCTCCAGTTTTTTCGCTGGGAGGGGATCAGAAAAATAATTAATTACACCCCTGTCGTTAATCTTTTTTTCTTTCTTACTCGAGGCAGGAATTACCAAAAATTGTATCTACCTTTCTTTCTTTCTTTCTCTCTGTCTCTCTCTCTCTCCCCCTCCCTCCCTCCTTCCCTCCCTCCCTCTCTCTCTCTCTCTCTGTCCTTCTCTCTTTCTTTCTTTCTTTCCTTTCTTTCTTTTTTGTGAGGAAGATCAGCCCTGAGCTAACATCCATGCTAATCCTCCTCTTTTTGCTGAGGAAGACCGGCTCTGAGCTAACATCTAATATCTACCTTTCTTTAAATACCTACTATGTGCCAGAGCATTTATACATACCATCTCCTTACAACCACACGAAAGGTAGGTATTTTTATTGCCCATTCTAGAGAAGGGGACATTGAGGCTCAGGTTAAGGAAATTGTTAATGTCACCTTGGTTAGGAAATAAGGGGACCAGAGTTCAAACCCACATCCATCTGATCCTCAAGGGGTCTTACAGGCTGGATAGGATGTGGCATCAGCAGGAAAAGCAGGATAAAAGACATAAAGGTGGAATTTGACCTAAATCCCTAGCCCCCAGAGAGACCATGGGAGCTGGGATGAGGGAGCCGGGGCCAGACGGCCCATTGGCTTTTCTCTCGTGGGCACCCAGGAGCCAGTGCAGAAGCTTGGATGTGAGAGCTACAGGATAAGAGCTAGGATTTATGAATTCGGCATCTGGGGCAGATAAAATAGATTAGGAAGGAGGGAGAGAAGGGGGCTGGGGCTGCAGGGAGAGTTGTCAGGAGGCTGAGTCTATTGCCCAGAGGAGAAGCGGTGGCAGGGAGGAGCAGTGGGGTGGACAGGTGTGAGGGGTGGTGAGGAAATGACCAGATGGGCCACAAATTGGGCCTGGGGCGAGCAAAGGGGCTTTCCCCAGGCTGGCAGGATGAGAGCAGTGACTGGTGGTGGGCCATGTTCACAAAGGGAGGGTGAGAGGGAGGCAACTCTAACAGTCCAGGGAAACCTATTCATTCATTCCACAGTGTCTCTGGGCTCCTGTTATGAGGCAGGCAGTGAGTCAGGTTCTGGCGACAGAGCAGGGGACTACATTGGCAGCAGATTGACAGCTCGTGGAGCTCACATGGATACCACCCTCTGAGCAAGGGGTCTCCTCCCCCTCCCTCCCCCATTCCTTCTTTCCTCTAGAGAACTTTCAGTGCTGTGGGTTTGAGCTTCTGGGGGAGGGGAGAGTCTGGTTGATGCCCCTTCTGACTCTGCCTCAGCCAAAAGCTGATCCTTGACCCCGAATATGCTCCAAGTCATGCACATTCCCCAGGATCTTTTCCACAGCTGTCCCATTCTCCAGTTTCACAGAAGGAATTTTCATTATGTTTTCTTTTCATCTCAGTTCCATTTGAGGCATTTGTGAATGTCCATCAAAATGGCTGCTGTGAAATTTTAAAATAATAATAATTTTAAAATAATCTAAGACCTTCCTGGGGGTCTTATAAATAAAATTTTAAATAATATAAGACCCAAGAGGCTGCCCTGGGTCTTATATATTCTCAACAAACTGGGCCACTATACTCTAATACCACTATATATCTATTAGAATGGCTGAAAAAGGAAAAAATTATAAAACTCTGAAATTATCAAGTGCTAGATAGGATCCAGAGCAACTCATACATTAATGGGGGAAATGCAAAATGGTACAGCCAGCTTGAAAAACAATTTGGGAGTTTCTCACAAAGTGAAACATACATTTAGCATAAAAACTATCAATTCTACTCTTAGGTAGTTACACAAGAAAAATAAAAACGTATGTTCATACAAAAACTTATATGCACATGTTTATAATAGCATCATTCATAATCACCATAACCATGAATGTCCATCAGCTAGTGAATGGATTAAAAAAAAACAATATTGGCATATCCATACTATGGAACACTACTTAGCAAAAAAAGAATTGAACTATGGGTACCCACAACATGGATGAATCTTAGAAGCATTATGCTGAGTAACATATAGGATGAACAACTCTTTAGAAAGACAACCCGTGACACAGCCATGCCAGACCAAAAAAATCCATAATAACATAATATATAATAAATAATTATACACATATGTGCTATTACTTTTAAAATATTACTATACAAATATGAAAAATAAGAGTTTATTTGAAATTATGTATTATTCTGTATTGTTTGCTTTCTGTTACATAAACGCTATTATTTAAACAAAACAATTAACAGTGGCAATTGATAATAATTAATAGTAGGACTAATTAAACATAATATATGTGAGAAAAATATAACAGTATTTTTATATGCTTTCTATCCTCTGGTACAGCAATTTATTTTAACTTTTTAAACTCTATTGGATATTTAAATTTTATAGACTAATTGTTATTGTGTATTCTTAAGATACATAAATATATGCCTTCTGAAAAAGAAAATGTAAATATAATAGTATTAATAGATATTACCTATATTTAATAAAAAATAACAATGACGTGTTTCCTTCTGTCTCTTGCCACAGTAGGATATTTTTACTCTTTCAGCTTCTTTTTCCAAGAATACTTCTCCAAATTGCCTGCAGCCTTTAGAACATCTTTCCCTTCTTTCACGTAGCCGTAAAACTGAATAGAGACAAATGTCAAGTCACGCTGACTTGTAGCTCTGCTCTTCTCAAGCCCACGTTACACTGGTTCCTCGAGTCCATTCACTGTGATGACACCATGCTACAAATCCTCTCAACAAAAGTGTTTAAGCGTGGAATAGTTAGGATTTTACTTATTAGCAGTAGCAGAGTTTTAGACTTGTAGAATTAATTTCCACCTCTCCCAAAACGTCCATCCTCTTTATATCTAAAGGCTCATTTTGCTAGACCGGCTGTTTGCATCCGTAAATTCATCGTACAAGCTATTCACGTCGAAAATGTCCATCATTTTAAAACATCTTAAAGCACATCACCACAAGTTAAGCCTCTTTTCTCAGGAAAAATGGTTTTAAAGCACAGAGATAATGTGAACTTGTGAAATTGAATTTGGATTTCAGTTAAGTTCCCGTTTTAGTAAAGAAAGTCCTGAGAAAGTCCTGTTTAACTTGGCTGTCCTTTTCTGGTGATAATTTTTTGAGTTCCAAAGCAGTCTTATTTCCAAGAAATGAGTCATTTTCTTCACTGGATGAGTTTTTGTCACAACCTACACCTAAATGGAACTAGTCAAGTGCACTTAGTTTACCCTTTTCGATGGCCTCTTCAAAGATCATCAGACAGTTTTGGAGAAACAGCATATAAATTTCCATTGTACAGTAACTCCTTTCTCCATCCTCATCCTCAATATATTTCCAAATTAAAGAAGATTCCACACTTTGAAAATATTATTCTATAGCAGACCAACGTTTTCATGTCTTTTCTACAAGACATCTTGTAGGCATATGTCTAAGGGGGCTATCTCCTTCCGCTTCTATAAATAAAAAATCTCATTAAGGTTTTCTTGCATGCTTTGAGGAAACTGAAAAGTGACCAGAAATTTCCTTATGAAAGTCTCAATATCACAGGGAAGCAAATCACACCTCTTTCTAGCAGGGTTATGTAAAACGTGTGCAGATGTGACATTTAGCACATAAGATTTAAAAATTTTTCTTTGGTAAGAAGTTCAGAGACTGAATGGAATTTTCCAAAATTTACATTTGCACCATTTGCCAAATATGCAGATAGATGAGCAAAGTCTAGTTTGCATTTGGACAACATATCAACAATCTTTTGTTTCATATATTCTGCAGTTTCATTAAGATCTTCATAGAAATCAGGAAAACAATTTGAAACTCCATCTTTCAAATCGAAATACCTACAAGCTAGGGAGAACATGTTTCTGTTGCCATGTTCAACACACTGCTTGATCCACTCTAGAATGTATGCTTGTTGGAATAGCTCACAGAATCAGCTCTGCGCTGTAAAAGGTCAACACATCTTTTCTCCCTTTTGTTTCCCAGCATGACATTTTGGTTGCAGCCTCTGAATCAGGAAATGTAACTACTTTAGTTTCATAAAGCAATCAAGGAAACAATACGTACGGTAGTAAGAGTTCCTTTGTGTGATATGCCCAGGCTAATTCCATGGCTGCTATGTTCAACTGAGCATTAGTGTCTTTTCGGGAGACAAAAAATCTTGATTGATTTAGATGTACCTGTCTCATCCCGGACTTGTGTGATTCAGCCTCCACATGTGGTGAACAGACCCCTCCCTCCCCAGCCAGGCTGCTGCACACAGCCCTAGAGGCACTCCCCTGCTGCAAGGACAGCAGAAGAGCATCTCTTGAACAGAACAAGAGTGCATCACCTCCCCAAACTAGAGCTGGTTTTCAGGGTGACTTTTCTAGACTGATGCACAGCTCTTCAGCTGTGTAGACAGAAAGGCGGGAGATGATGCTGCTGTAATCATCCTAGCTACTTCTAGGCCTTCCACGTGAGGGAGACAAGTGGGGGAGTATTCGCAACGGGAGTGATGGGAGGCTATCAGGGACATAATGCGTTGGGTGGGGGCGGGGAGACTAGATGCAGCCGCATTCATGGAAGAGGAAGCACGGTGGATGCACAGACGGGATGCACTTTTATCATCAGTTATCCTTGGGCAGGACTCTGCTCCATTCAGGCCCCCCACCGCAACCCCCCCATAGCCCCCTAAGACTCCCCCCCACCCCAGGAACAAGAAGGTGCCCTGTAAAATTAGGGTGGACCAGGCAGAGGGCAGCTGGTTGGAAAGATTCCTGAGAAACAGAGAGGGCTAGGCCACCAGACTACAGGTTAGCTACAAGCTAGGCCAGTGGGAGGAGACAAGTCAGCCCCTGCCTGCAGCTGAACACCGAAGAGAACACACCAGGTGGAGGGGAAACGTCTTTTGCTGTTGGATAATTTCATTGTTTCTAGCTTGTGGCTATTGCAAACAGCTCAGAGCAGGGATAATCAGCTAAAAGTGGATTTAAATAATTTTTTAAGTGAAGGGAAGAAAGATAAAAATCCATTGAAATTAAAATACGACCATAAAAATGCTCAAAGATGGATAAGTGTCTGCAAAACCTCTCCATGTAGAAAACCAGGGATTGGGGATGTTCAGTGACTAGAGACCTTCATGTGTGCCCAAATTGCTTTTGATGAGTCTATTTTTTTGCCACAGTAGGATACTGGTTCTGTTGGTGTCGTTTTTCCGTGCCTCTCAGAGTTATAGACACTGGGAAGCTGGCAGGGATGCAGGATTTGACAGAGGACAGATATGGGATCCAGAAATAGCCCAGAGCTGGTCAAAAGTGATGAAAAGATAAACAAGGCCCGGCAAAGCCGCCAGGGGGTGGGGACGGGCCCTGAGCAGCAGCTTTGGGGGAAGGGTGAACAGATTTTAGTCAACTCAGCTTTGTCAAGAGCAGCTGAGACTAACAGATCAATTTCCTGCCTCAGTCACTGGGGCAGGCGGGCCAGGTGGCCGTTGAGACACATGAAGACATCCAGTTGCAAAAAGCTGGAGAAGGTAAACATGGAGAAAGCAAGGCGAGGGCTGGCAGGGAATGCAGGTAATGGACAATGATTTTTGCATTTTCAACCAGATGTTTTAGCTTCATGTGAGACTGTCATAGTTAACCACGTGAACTCCGTTGTCACCCAGGCACTGACTCCTGCAGGAATAAGGACTTTTGGAGATCTTCTTCTAACCAGTGTAGTTCTCTCAGAAAAGTAACTTAAAATTTCCCACTCTGTGACTGCACATATTTCCAAGGCAGAAGGATGTGTTTCCAGAATCCCCAGTAGCTACAGCTATGAACGGGGAGAACCTAGCTTCTGGGGCAAAGAGGGGCCAGGCACCAGGTCTCCCAGCTTCCTTCTCTGTCTCCTGAGTTGAGCGGCTGTTCGTTCATTCATTTATTCAGAAAACACATATTCAGTACCTACCACGCTTCCAGCGCAGTCTAAGTCCAAGGAAAGAAAGGTGAGTAAGGCCGTCCTAGTCCTCCTGCCTGTACGGAGTCTTCCCTCCAGGTTTCTGATGTTATCCAAGTTTTCATTCCCAGCAAATGATGACTATATCTGGTCAATTAAGAACAAATCCAGACTTAGGTAGGGAGAGACTTTAATTAGAAAGAAAGGCTATTGCTGTAGAGAGAACACTCCCATCTCAGAAACCTGCAAGTGTCTTAAAATCAAACAGAAAAAGGCTTCTCTTTCAGAGGGCAGAGGAGAGGCAAGCAGAGATAAGCAGGATCTCCGCAGGGGAAGCTAAACAAGCAAGGGGAAATACCAGTGAGATCTGACCGGAAGAGTGTCCCGCTGTGGTCAGCCAGTTCCCAGAAGAGGCTGATAAGGGGGCACATCCCACTTTGTTGGTACTTGCCTAGGCTTGAGGGGAAGCAGAGTTCAGGGGCCTGTAGGAAAAAGAGAAGCCTGCATAAAGTGTGGTCAAGGCAGAGCAGAGCATAAGCGATGGGCAACTGTGGACGCCTGGTCAATCTCCAGGAACCGATGCTTTTGATAAGTGACAGCTGGGTGGCTGACAAGCACGAGACCACTCTGATGAGTTGCATTCCTTGGCCATTTCCAATAACCACCCACTCACACGGCCACATACAGACAGAACCACAGGGCTCCTATCCTGCCATGATTTTGATTGCTTTACTATGTATTTTATATTTTTATAGGCCACAAACAGTAGCTTCCCTCTGATGGGTAAAAGTCAACCTAATTACACCCAAAGCACACCCTATAGCCAAAGAAAAATGAGGAAACAGGTTCAGATATATCCCTTTGTTTCCTGAATAGAAAAGCCAGGGGAATGGAAATAGAGTTTGTAACTCCCAGACCACGCGAGGAAAAATATAACAAATAAAACTTGACTTACCTAACAGAAGGCAAGAAATAGGAGGGAAAAAAGAAACAAAAAAGTATAGTGGATAGGAAACTCCCAATAAGGTGCTAGGAATGGACCTGAACATGTCACTAAGCGCAATAAATTGTGCATAAGTTGTTATCAATGAAAAGAAAAGCATTCAGACTGGGTTTTTGAAAATCCAGTTATATGTGATTTCCAAGAGTTCGGTTATCTATTGCTCCAGGACAAATCACTCCAAAACTTCGTGGTTAAAGACCAAAATGATTTATCATTTCTCACAATCCTGTGGGTTGGCAATCTGGGCAATTCTTCTACTGGTCTTTCCTGGATCACTCATGTGGCTGCTGTCAGCTGACTGCTCCACTGGGGCAGGAGAATCCAGGTGTTCTCCAGATGTGTCTGGCAGTTGGTAATGGCAGTTGGCTGGGGCGCCTCAGTTCTCTTGGATGTGGCCTCTCTTCCTGCAGGAGGTTAGATGGGCTTTTTCACAGTGTGGTGATCAGGGGGTTTCAAGAGGGCAAAAGAGGGAGCTGCAAGGCCTCTTAAGACCCAATGTCAGGTCATTTGTCACATGTCACCTTTGCCACATTCTACTGGTCAGGAAGTCACAAGTCTAGCTCATGTCAGGTGGTATTAGAGTGATGGCAGGCATATTGGGGAGCAGATAAAGAATACGTTGAGCTGAGGATACATTTAATTTGGGTTCAGTGACATATGTTTATGTGATTTTCAGTCACTTCCTTATAGAGTTGCTATTGCTCATCACCTTATTGTAAAAACGGTGTTTGGGAATACTCCTATTGCCCACTGGGTCAACTCACCCGGCACTGTGACTGGAAGGGCAGGCCCAAACATTGTATGGTAATATGAATTTGTTCTATGGCATGTGGCAATTAAGTATGTGGGTAGTGGAGAAAACACAAGGTTTGAGATGTATGGAGCCAAAGGCTGGTTGGTGGAAAATTCTTCCCATCATCAGATGCACAAAACTGTGAAGAGAGGGTTTGGTTCTCACCAAAGCTTAGTCGAAGCCCATAGCCTCTTTGTCAGGAATATATTCAGTATTACAAAATAGACCAATACCTTCTAAATACTAAGGGAAAATGCTCTCAAATCTAGAATTCTATACCCAGCCAAACTATTGAGCAAATGTGAGGGCACACTTTTTTCCTTCTTGAGTGGGAATCACATGAAATAGAATTTATCGGAATCCCTGTGTCTGTGGGACACAAAACTGTAATAGTATTATCAACATCAAGTCCACTTGTGTGAAATCGCATGTTTTATGAATCTTGACTAGAAATAATAGAAAACAAATTTTGATCAAACTCTCTAAAGGAAAGACTGAATTTCCTTTTTATTCTCTCCGTGAAAAATATAAAATGTTACAAAATCATTACCATTAGAAGAAGCGCTGGTGGCTTTGTAATGTGTCAACTTGGCTAGGCTGAACTATGTTTCCCAGAATTCCCTTTCCTAAGTGTTTCCATTTAGGGTGGCCACAGGAGACAATTTTGAGGGTGATTTGGAGGTCAGGAGAGAAACAATAGCCATTTTCTTTTTAAAGATTTTATTTATTTATTTATTTTCCCTCCAAAGCCCCAGTAGACAGTTGTATGTCATAGCTGCACATCCCTCCAGCTGCTGTATGTGGGACGCGGCCTCAGCATGGCCAGAGAAGCAGTGCCTTGGTGTGCGCCTGGGATCTGAACCCGGGTTGCCAGCAGCGGAGCGCGCGCACTTAACCGCTAAGCCACGGGGCCGGCCCCACAATAGCCATTTTGTAGCTCACACATGTTGTTGCTTCCCTGCTGGCTCACCTCCTTGGTGAGGAGCAGCAGCCGCTGGGCCTACAGCTGCTGCACCATCGCCTGGATCCTCCTTCAGCTTCTCCAACTCCTGAGCCAGGTGTGTGTGCTTAGCTCTGTGAGGTAGGGCACCACATTCTCCCGCAGGACACCCACATCCTCAAGGTTGGAGTTCTAGTCTGTGCTTGTGGGTCCCAGCCCACGCTCTTCCATTCCAGCTGGTCCTTGCTCTCCCCCATTTTACATCCATCTTCCTTTCCACCCTGCCTGCCCTGCGGAGTTCAAGATCCAGCGGCAGATGCAAAGGCAATAGAGTTATAAAGCATGCTTAACCAGCTTCCACAATGTGCACATCAAAGTGCTGTAACAAATCCCTAGATAGATGGATGGATAGAGAGAGAGAGAGAGAGAGACAGACAGATGATAGATGGACAGATAGATAGAAATTTTTCCTTCTAGTGATCTGCTTCTGATTGAAGCTCAACCAAGACAGAAGCCATCATAGATACAACTAAAATTTCAGGAGGAAAATTATTACAGAGGCGTGTCGTAGAGTTTAATGTTAGACTAATTTCCTGCCTTTTGTGGTGTTTGTGGTATTTGTTGCTATTTTCAAAAATTGCAATTGTTGTGATTTCTTTTCTCATTCTAAATAAGTATTTTCTGTCATACACAATTCTGTATAATCGTGTATGTTTTAGGCCCCACAAAACCAGGATCCTCTCCTGCCTTTCTAGAGAATGTGCTCCCTCAAAAAGAGGAAATAAACCAAGAAGAGGAAGACAGAGGGTCAAGGAAACAGGATGTTTAACATCAGACAGAGCAGAGGTAATTTGGGGGATGATGGTGCAGGAAGTCCCAGGATGGTAACTGTGTATCAGGCCCAGTGAGCAACTAGCCCAGATGGGAGCAGAAGGATGGAGGGCTTCAGGGAAGTGTTTCCAAGAAAAGAAAGGAAACTGATGAAATATCTCATTTTTAAAAATATATTTATTATATATATATTTATATATGTATTTTATAAATTATATGTGTTTATATATTCTATGTATATAAAATGTGTATTTTTAAAAAATATATTTTAAAATATTGAGAGGAAATATATATTTCTGCAATAAGTTTTGGGATATAGTAATAGAAACAAAGAAAATAAGAAATGGAAAAAACAAGGTAATTATCAACTCCAGGGAGAACAAAAGGTTATACAACAAATGAAATATAAGCATAATTCAGTACATGAACCAGCTGTGAGTAGTGTTGTAATTATCATAATGTAAACACTGAACATTGATTTAAGCGAATATTGTAATTTAACCATCTTGAAAGGATAGAGGGAGGAGGGTTGAGAGAGAGACAGAGAGCATGTGTGTGTGTGTGTGTGTGTGTGTGTTTGCGAGAAAGCTAATTCTTCAACTTCCTTAGAAAGTCAATAGGGAATATACAAGACTGAAAAAATAACAGAAAAGCATGTTTTTTGTTTTTTGTTTTTAATATGGTGGAAAATAGTGGAAGAAGTAGCTGAAAAAGTTGAAGGTGTTTGCCCTAGGGATCTGAAATCAGAGATGAAAACAGGACTGTTTTTTCATTATAAGCCTTAGAGAATTATTTGAGTAAAAATAAATTTTGATAATAAAAAAAGATGTTATGCATATACTTTAAAAAAAAAAAAGGTAGGAATTGCAACATTAACATTAGAAAAAATAAAATTCAGGGTCCAGCCCCGTAGCCTAGTGGTTGAGTTCAGCGCACTCCACTTCAGCGACCGGGGTTCAGTTCCGGGACATGAACCTATACCACTCGTCGGCAGCCATGCTGTGGTGGCTATCCACATACAAAATAGGGGAAGATTGGCACATGTGTTAGCTCAGGGACAATCTTCCTCAAGCAAAAAGAGGAAGATTGGCAACAGATGTTAGCTCATGGCCAATCTTCCTTAGCAAAAAATAAATAAATAAAATTCAAAGTAAAACGCATTAAAAAGAACAAAGAGGCTATTTCATACAAATAGATGATATAGTCCACCAAGAAGATATAATCAGCATAAACATTTATGCATCTAATAATACAGCTTTACAGAAATACAAGGAGAAAACAAATCTATGATAAAAGTTGGAGATTTTTAACACGTCTCTCAGAAAATCAGATCAGATAGACAGAAAATAAATAAGGATATGGATGGTTTGATAATAATTAAGCAGCTTGATGTAAAAAATGACCTAAAATATTTTACCCAATGATTGGCAAAGTACATATTTTATGGGAGTACATATGAAGTTTTCCTGAAAAATTAAACATTTTTTAGGCCACAAAAGAAATCAATAAAACTCAAAAAACAGAAATCATACATGACACCTTCACAAACCACATATAATAAAATTAGGATTTTTTAAAAAAGAGTAGCCAATTGAAACAGCAACAACAACCAAAAAACCATCCACTTGAAAAATTTAAAATACAGTTATGAAAACTCTGGAGTTAAAGAGGAAATTCAAACTGGAATTACAAACTTTTTTTATTGTGGTAAAATATACATAACATAAAATTTTAACCATTTGTAAGTGTACAGTTCAGTGGCGTTAAGTTCATCCCTACTATTGTGCAACCATCACCACCATGCACCTCCAGAAGTTTTTCATTGTCCCATACTGAAACACAAACTTTTAAAATAACAAAAATGTTACATAGTAAAACTTGTGGGATTTATCTAAGACAATATGCAGAGGATCTATAACCTTCAATGAATTTGCTCGAAAGAAAAAAAGGTTAAAAAAAATTAATTAAGCTTTCAACTCAAGGAGCTAGAAAAAGTAAATAAATAAACAAACCCAAAGAAAGTAGAAGTAAAAAAATTTGACAAAAATAAAAATAAAAAATTAAGGAACTAAACAAAAAAAAAGTAGTAGAGTTGATCAACAAAAACAAGAGCTATTTTTTTTTTTTTTTGGAAAAGTCCACATCTTGGGAAATCTGTGTGCTAAAAATTACAAAATGCTGATAAAAGAAATCAAAGATGACCTAAATAAATGGAGAGACATATCATGTTCATGGATTAAAAGACTCAACATAGTAAAGATGTCTATAAGTTTAATGCAATTCCTATAAAAATCCCAGCAAGGTTTTTTATAAACATAGACAAGCTTACTCTAAAATTTATATGGGAAGGAGCAGCCCCTAGAATAGTTAAAACAATCTTGACAAGGAAAATAAAGTGGGAAAAATCACTGTACTTGGTATTAAGTCCCACTGTATAGCTACAATAATCCATGCATTGTGGTATTGGTGGAGGGATGGATAGGTAGATCAATGGAAGAGAATAAAGAACCCAGGAATAGACCCATTCAAATATGCCCAACTGATTTTTTACAAAAGTGCAAAAGCAATTCAGTGGAGGAAAGATAGCCTTTTCAACAAAAGGTGTTGGAGCAACTAGACATCCATGGGGAATGGGTTCTCCTCCTAAACCTCATGCCTTATATGAAAATGGACTCAAAATGGATCATGGATGGGGGCCGGCCCAGTGGTGTAAGCAGTTAGGTGCGCACCTCTGCTTCCGCGGCCCGGGGTTCGCAGGTTCGGCCCTGGGAGCGCACCAACGCACTAATTGTCAGGCCATGCTGTGGCGGCGTCTCATATAAAGTAGAGGAAGATGGGCACGGATGTTAGCCCAGGGGCAGTCTTTCTCAGCAAAAAGGAGGAGGATTGGCATCGGATGTTGGCTTAGGGCTAATCTTCCTCATTGAAAAAAAAAAAAAGGATCATGGATGTAAATGTAAAATCTATAACTATAAAACTTTTAGAAAAAAACATAAGAGAAAATCTTTAGGATCTAGGGCTAGGCCAAGAGTTCTTCCACTTGACACCAAATGCACAATCCATAAAAGGAAAAATTGCTAAATTTGACCTCATCAAAACTAAAAACGTTTGCTGTATGGAAAACTGTGTTAAAAGGATGAAAAACAAGCTACAGAGCAGGAGGAAATATTTGCAAACCACGTATCCAACAAAGACTAGTATCTAGAATACATAAAGAACATCCAAAACTCAACAGTAAAAACAAAAACAATCCCATTAGAAAATGTGCAAAAGACATGAGCAGACATTTTGCTGAAAAGGATATACAGATGGCATATAAACACATGAAAAGATGTTCAACATCATTAACCACTAGGGAAATGCAAATTAAAACCACAATGAGATATCACCACACACCTATCAAAATGACTAAGATAAAAAATAGTGACGACACCAAACGCTAGTGAGGGTGCAGAAAAACTGGATCACTCATTGTTCTAGGAAGAATAATGGCCATCCAAGGATGTATACATTCTAACCCCTAGAACCTGTGCATATGTCAGGTTACATGGCAAAGGGGAAGTAAGGTTGCAGATAGAACTAAAATTGTTGATCAGTTGACTTTAAAATGGGGAGATTATCCTGGATTATTTGGTGGGCTCCACGTGATCACAAGGATCCTTAAAAGTAGAAGAGAGACACAGAAAAGAGTCACAGAAAGAGATAGGATGACAGAAATAGGGGCAGAGAGTCCAGAAAAAGAACCCATATATATAGGGCCACCTAATTAATGACAAAGGTGCTAAGACCTTATAGTGGGGAAAAGTTCATCTTTTCAATAAAAGGTGTAGAGTCAACTGGATATCAATGTGGAAAAAAACTAATCTTGACTCTATCTTACTCCATATACAAAAATAACTTCCAGATAGCTTGTAGATCTAAATGTAAAAGGTAAAGTAATAATGCTTTTAGAAGAAAACATAGGAGAATATTTTCATCATCTCGAGATAGGCAAAGATTTCTTAAACATAATCCATAACATGGTCTCTAATCATAGAGAAAAAAATCAATAAATTGGAATGCATTAAAATTAAGAATAGCTTTGCATTAAAAAAAACACCATTAAAAGAGTGAAAAGAGAAGCCATAGAGAAGAAGACATTTTAAATACATAGGACTCATATTCAGAATATATAAAGAACTCCTACGAATCGATAAGAAAAGGATAGACAACCCAATAGAAGAATGAGTAAAAGACAGTTTACATTGGAGGAAATCCAAATGGATAATAAACACCAGTGTTCAACACCAGCGAAATGCCAGTGATAACCCTGGTGCAATGCTGCTACACGCCCAACAGTGCAAGTGTCAATTGTACATATTGAAAACTGTTTGACAGTATCTACCAGAGCTAAGCATAGGCATACTGTATCGCCTTGCAATTCCATTCCTACAAAAATGTATAAATTCCCCAAAAGACTTATACAGGAATGTTTATAACAGCATCATTTCTAATAGCCCCAAACTGGAAACAGCATAAGTGTCCATCAACAGTAGTATGAATAAATGAATTGTGGTGTATTCACACAATGGAACACTCTACAGCAGTGAGAATGAACAAATTATATGCAATAACACGGATGAAGCTCACAAACACAGGGTAAGTGCAGGCGAAACTCACCTGTGATGTTAGAAGTCAGGATAATTAGGCCAGGGGAGTGCCTGGAAGAGAGCGTCAGGAGGCTGCTGGCTGCCCATCATTTTCTTTCTGTGAATCTGAGTGCTGGTTATTCATGTTTTCTCTTTGTGAAAATGCTTTTCTGTGTGTGTGTTATACTTCAATAAAAATTTTACTGAAAAAGAATACACGTTATGGCATTGCCTCAAAAATATACAATGCAAAACCAGCAAAATTACAAGGAAAAGTGGATAAATCTACAATCATAGAAAGGGATTTTAACACACCTTTCTCAGAAATTAATAGAGCATGCAGACCAAAATATTGGTGAGGAAATAGAAGATGTAAACAATAAAATGAACAAACTTGATCTCATGAACGTATAATCATGAACCCAACAATCCAAGAATAAACATTCTTTTCAAACATATATGAACATTTACAAAAACTTACTACTTACTATTCCTCAGAGCAAATTTTAATAATCAAATAACTAACATCTTACAGTCCATATTTTCTGACAGCAGTACAACTGAATTAGTATCAAAAACAAAACAAATGTGGCAGGAAAAAAACATATACATTTTGAAATTTAAAAGCATGTGTCTAAATAATTCATGAGTCAAAGAACAAATCTCATGGAAATAAAATATTTAAAACTAAATGACAGTGCAAACGCTGCCTACCAAAACTTGGGGGATGCTGTTAAAGTGGTACTGAGAGAGACATTAATAGCTATAAAGGTATATATTAAAATGAAGAAAGTTTAAAAATTAATGAATTAAAAACTGAACTCAAAATGTAAACACTGAGGGTTGTGTTGGTCTGAGTCAGAGGGAGCCTGTGCCATAAGTCTCTACAGTGCTACTCAGAAAATATGATGTTGGTACCAACAGGATCCTGGGCAGCTGCACAAAACAGTTCCAGGCTCCATTGTGGTGTGAAAGCAGCAAAGGACCTTTGTGAGAGGCCCTAGCAGGAGCTGAGTCATGCCTGCAGACCTCCCAGACTTCACCTGAGCAGGCGCCACCATCAGGGTGGCCAGGGCCTCAGGCTAGCTCTCCATGCAATCGGCATGGAGTCAAGACTTGACTTGATTTACAGTGGACATCTTGCTCCCGGAACACTCAATAACAATAGCACCTGTCAGCTTTGCACTGAGACTGTGCTTGGTTTCCCCTCTGACTTGCCCCAGGTGACATTTGTTCTTACGCTACCCAGGACCACAGTAGCTCAAGATGAGGGTGGGTAGAGCCCTAGATCCCTGGTGGGGTGCAGATGGTGGAGATAACACCCTTCACATGCACTTGGGAGACTGAACTGAACCAGACGGAAGCTCCCTGAGCTGGGGTGGTGTTAATGACCCTGCTTATATCTCCATAGAGATACATGCAAAAACTGGTCTAAAAAGATACGTGCTACTCTGGTCAGAGTGGTTACCACTGGGGAGAGCTCTGGGATTGCAGGTGGTGGTCAAGGGGAGCTTCAGTTAATCAGTAATTATTTTAGGACAAAAATGCATTCATATGTCATTCACGTAATTTAATAAAAATTCTTTTAGAAAGAGACTGGAAGAAATATAAAATGTTAACTCTGGTTTTCGTTGGATGGGGGTATTATAAATAACAAATTATTTTTTCTATACATTTCTGAATTTCTCAATTTTCTCTAACAACACTACCAGTAGAACTTTCTGTGATGATGGAAATGTTCTACATCTCTGCTGCCCAGGATACAGCAGCCACTACAACGTGTGGCTACTGAGCACTTGAAACGTGGCTAGTGTGACTGAGGATTGAATTTTTAATTTTACTTGATTTTAATTAATTAAAATTTAAAGAACCACATGAGGCTAGTGGCCACTGTATTGGACAGTGCAATTCTATAATGAGTATGTATTACTTTCTGGCCTTATTCCCAAAGGTTATTTTTCCATTTTAAAAATTGAGGTATAACAAACACAATAAAGTGTATAGATCTCAAGTATGCAGCTTGATGAACTTTCACATATGCATACACCTGTGAAACCACCATCCAGATCAAGATCTAGAACATTTCCAGCACCTCAGAGCACTCTTTTGAGCACGCTCCCAACTCTAGTCAGTACCTTCCATCACTATTCTGACTTCTTTCACCAAAAATTAGTTTTGCCTGTACTTGAACTTCACATAACTGAAATCATGCATTACGTATTCTTCATGTCTGGCTTCTTTCACCCCACATTGTGACCTCCACACTGTCGTGTGGATTTGCAGTTGTGTGATAGTCCATTGTATGAATACACCACAGTTCCCTCCCTCCACCCCCAGTCTCCTATTGTTGGAATTTTGGGTTATTTCAAATTGGGGGCTATTACAAATAAAGCCACTATGAACCTTCTTGCACTTGTGTCCACCAAAAGACTCGTTTGTCTTTTGATGGACTGAAGCGCTCGTTTCTATTGGGTATATGTCCAAGAGTGAAATTGCTGTATCGTAAGGCATATTATCTTTCACTTTAGTGTACTGTCAAAGATTTTTTTTCAAAGTGGCTGTGGCTATACCCATCTACATTCCCAACAGCAACAAAAGAAAGTTCTACTTTAAACATGCATAACTTTTATAATCAGGAAAAAAATTGTTATTTTGAGAAGTGAGAGGCAGCAAGAGGAACCCTTTTTCTAGACAAACTCCATAATTAGCAGCAAATTTAACAATATATAAAATATATTATCCTTCGCTTAAACTTATTTATAGAGGTATTGGATGGAGGTTTGGCTTAGTGGCTAAGAGATCTGGGGTTGGAATCAGACAACTGTAGTGCCAACCTCAACCCTGCAAATGACCAGCTGTGTGACCTTCAGCAAACTAGTAACCCTCTCTGCTCTTTGGTTTCTTTTCCTGTAAATTGGAATGATAATATTATCACCTCACAGGATTATTGTAAGCATTAATAAAATGAAGTTTATAAATTCCATAATATGTGCCTGGAATATGGTAAGTGTTCAATAAATGTTAGCTACCATTGTATTATTAATATTTATATTAATATTAGGTGACCATTAGCATTTTTAGCCAATCTAAATATGTGATAAGCCACTTTTATTAAAAAGCATTGGTAATTAATTCTCAATTCCCATTCCATCCCCATTTCAACACTAATCAATTCTTATGAAGTTCCTCTCTGATCTCTATGATCGTGGCAGTTTTTCTTTCAAATGGTTGGAAGGCGTGAATGGCTTTTAGACTCAATTTAAGGACCAGTTTGCTAGTGTTGCTAAGAGAAAATGCATCTAATTTGCCAAAACCAAATTAACTCCTAATACACAAGGGGACATGTTTAAGCAGTAAACAGGTGATAAAAATATAAACACTTTTCTTCTCCTTATTCCGTGTGGAATTAAACTTAATTATTAAACTTACATTCACATGTCCAGGCAAAGCACATGCCATTAGCACAATTTAAAAAAATCATACCATCTTCAAATTACCTAAATTACTTATTCAACCAAGGGAGGATACAAATTCTTTCCAACTAATTGAACCCAACAAGTTGGTTTTATATTCTACCCATCATGGGGTCTTTGAATGTCTTTTTTTTTTAATTTATATCAAGTCTCATTAGGAACACTGGCCATATTTTGAACTAAATGCTAATATTGCAAGACATTTTCTAATTCAATCTCTTTTATATGCCAGTCATAGCAGATCTTTCATTTTCAATATAATGTTATTCTCTATTGAGTCCTAAGGCAAAATCTTGTCATTGAACACACGTGTGGGTGGGTGTGTTGCAAATGCAATCAATTAATTGACACATTATGACTGAAATGGCTCTGCTTGCTCCATTCTCAATTTTCCAGCAGAATTGTTCTTGTCAATATCTTTATGTTGAAGATTTACAAGGGAAAAGTATTTGTTAGCTCAGACTTGGCAATTTATGGCCTCCACATAGGGCCTTTTTCCTGTCCTAGTACCCGGGTTTGGCTTTTTCAGCACAGAATGCACTTTATCCCTGAAAGGGCGAGGTCCCCCAGGGTCCCTTGCTCAGTGCTCATGCAGCCCTGGTTCTTTCTCTGCAGATGATGCCTCCTGTTGTGCAGACAGAGGGTTCCGCTTTCCCTGTGCAGTGTCTCATAACTGGGCTCGATATTAACAAATCTGGGGCAAGGCAGTCATGGCAAGATGCCACCCCCTTTCCTTTACCTACCAAAATGCATTTCCCTGAGATCCAGGAGGGAAAACCAAGATTAGCATCACCACCAGGGAGTAACAGTCCGAACATTTACTGACTCAAATGATCTTTAGAGATGTTAGCTGTAGTTGTGGCTGTTACTGGGACATCATGGGTGGAAGGCGCATTCCAGGCACAAGAGCAGGAAGGAGAGGACCACACACCAGCCGCTTCTTCCTCAACAAAGCCCTGCCTCACGTTGTCCTTTTATATTAATGGACTTTCTGTAATGATCTTCAAGATGGTTCTCATTCCAGCCAATCTTTAGGAGACACTTGTAAGGGGAGGTGGCGGGGGGAGTGCTCCTTTCAAATCACCTTTCTACAGACAGTTTTCCGATCTGATTCAAGGCCACATCCTGGGCATCTGGTTTCTGTAGCTCAAAGAATTACCACTCCTGATAAATTGCTCCGAGTTCCAAGGCTACTGCTGTCATATTGCATTCTCTGACCATTTTCCAGGTCCCCCCAGTACACACTTAGGCGCGCGCGCACACACACACACACACACACTCCTCAATCCATGAGACTCCATTCCTATGTAGCATCCAAATAAGTTTTTTTTTTTTTTTTTTTGGTGAGGAAGACCAGCCCTGAGCTAACATCCGATGCCAATTCTCCTCTTTCTTGCTGAGGAAGACTGGCCCTGGGCTAACATCCGTGCCCATCTTCCTCTACTTTATATGGGACGCCACCACAGCATGGCCTAACAAGCGGTGCGTCGGTGTGCGCCGGGGATCCGAACCAGCGAACCCCGGGCTGCCACAGCGGAGCGTGCGCATTTAACCACTTGCGCCACCGGGCTGGCCCCAGAATAAGTTTTTAAAATTATTATTAGTGTGGTAACATTGGTTTATAACGTTATATAAGTTTCAGGTGTACATCATTATATTTCCATTTCTATGTAGACTACATCATGTTCTAAATAAGTTTTATGACAAAACACACTGTAGAGACTAAACTAGCACCACACCTAAAGCATGAAGTAGAAACGCAAAAAAAAGTGCATTGAATGAAAAGCTTTGGAGCCCTGGAGTGAAGGACGGGGGTAGGGATTCCACCTCCCAACCTCCTCCGGTTCTCACAGAGCCCGGGCCAGTGGCAGAGTCATGCCTGAGGGGTGGAAGTGAGGGAGAGACACACTTGAAACTGCTCAACAATTGGTTCCTTGGTGGGAGGGAGTGAATAGTGAGCTCCCTGTCTCTGGATAAGTACAAGCTGAGGTTGCACAACCACCTGATGGGGCCACTGTAGAAAGGAATTAAACCTCAAATGGGTAGTTGAATTAGCAAGTCTCCAGGGTCCCTTCCAACCCTAGGATTTTATGAGATTCCTTGAGGAAGAAAAAACGGAGACTCAGAAAGAAAAAGAGAACATGGGTGGGGGGGGAGGAAATGAAAGAATAAAATGTAAAAGGAGACAGGAAGGAAGGCCGGAGGCTGGGGACCGTTCTGTGCATGTGCCAAACATTTAGACAGAAACTGGAGCGTTCCTGAGAGGGCTGGCATCTCAGTGGGCAGTCAGCAGAGTGTCACTGCACCCTGGTCCTCCGCCTCCAGGACCCACCCATTCCAGGCCTGTGGGCTGAGCCTCCGGGCCTGGCCTTGCCCAGGGAGCATGAGGTCTAGCTGGGCAGTCCATGTCCATTGGTTAGGAAGCTTGGCCCAGGACAAAGAAGGGGCAGAACTCTCAGCAACTCTGCACATTTCTCTGGGGGCACTCGGGATCCTATGGGGTCTCCAGGAGGCCTCTCAATCCTTAGGACGGTGGGGGACAGGAAGGAGCCCTTCTCCCCGAACCACTTCCCATGACCAGAGGATTGGGCTGGACCAAATCAATAAGCACTCAAGGGCCCAGCCAGGCCTGTGCCCAAATGCAATCATGTGGGTGGTTTCCTGAACCAATTGTAGGAATTGGGCCAGTCCCAGCCCCTGCTCAAAGCCAGCATTTGCAGGTAGAACAAAGCAGCCCTCCTCCTAAAAGATGGTATTTCTGAGCTGTGTCCCTGACAGTGGGGTGGGCTGCAGTGGCAGGGCTCTCAGGCTGTGGCCCTCAGAAGGGAGTTTGTCTCTGAGACAGCTTTGCTGGTCTGAGAAGAGAACCTGGGCTCCGGCCCTGGAAAATGTCACAGCCACCACCTCTGCCAGGAGACACGGTAGGATAGGATGCTGGGTGTCTGGACCTGGGCCTGGTCCCCAGTCTGCACTGGTCCAAGTAGGAAGACCTGATACCCACAGAGAGGGTGAGGGACGAGAAGAGATTGGAAGAGGGAAGAAGGGAGAGTAGGGATGGAATCGTCATCTACTCCCCTCATTTCTCTACCTTTCCTCTTCCACCTCCCTTCCAGGCCACTCCCTATCCCATGGGGCGATTTGGCTGAAACACACAGGCAGCCCAACTCCAGCACTGCAGGCTGGTCAGGAGCACAGCATCCACTCTTGATCCCTCTGTCTCTCCTGTTCCCCACCCAAGAGGCCCCATTTCTAGGACTGTTACATCAGTGTGCTTTCAACCCTGATTCTACATGTGCACCCACCTTAAGCCCACCCCAAGAGCCTTACACACCCTGACAGTTGTCCACACATATTCACTGAGCGCCCCTCTCCCAACACACACACGCAGGGGCACACACTTGGTTCCTGGGCTAAGGTACCAGCTTGTTCTGTGGAGTCAATTTTGCCAGGCACTCCTCCCCCCTTTCTGCTCTCCAGCATTTGCCTGCTCTGTAGTTTGTGTTACAAGCCCCAGCAGCCTTGCCCCTATGAATCTCCCCACTGGCTTCTCTGAGAAAACAGAGGCCGGTGTTGAGACACAGGAACTAGGCAGTCCACACACACACACAGCCACGCCCAGTCACAGCCACAGTGTCAACCCAAGGAGGACTGTGCACACACACAACCCACTCACGCACACACCCCCGAGTTGCCCTTGTTCAGTCTGCAGAGACCCATCCCTCCCTCCCTGCAAGCCCTCCCCACTCACTTCCAGCCTACCCCCAATCCCACGTGGTTTCGCCCCTGCATCCTGCAGCTGGAGGCACCAAGAACAGGCGCCGCGTGGAAACATCGGGCGAAATCACAGACAGTCGAACACGAAATCACACAAAGGATCCCAACAGGAAGACCCCAGGGGCTCCTTCCTTCTACGGTTCCTCCCTCTGTCCCCCGACAAAGAGTCAAGGAGCCCACATCAAATCGATTGTTTTATTGACTGTTTACATACAGACGCCTTTAGAAAAGGGCGCGGCTCCGGGGGGTGCTCCGCCCCAGGCCGCACTTGTGCTGCACTTCACGGACAGGGTTGGTCCCCACGCCCAAAACCCCCCACCCAACCCCGACCTTTCCTTCCAGAATGAAAAAAGACCCCTGCCCGAGTCGCTGCGCCGCGTCCACCCCCCCTTTCCCTCCCTCCCTGCCCCCTACACTACAGGTCACACTTTACAGGACACAGACTTTTCTCTTACAGAGCACGCTCGTCTAGGACTACACGCCGGGGAAATACTATTCTCCCGGAGGGAGGGACGGGACCGGGAGACGAGAGGACCGAGGGGCTTTTCTCCACCGGGATCCCGCCGCACGGTCACGCGCAAGCTTTGTGCGAACCCAGGCGCAAGTCCTCACGAGAGACCCGGCCAGGAGGCCACCGTTGGCTTCCCATGCCCCCGGCGCCGGCGCTTTTCGAGCTGAGGTCTCAGCCGGTCTTGCAGCAGCGGAAGCTGAGCTGTCGAGCGCACTGATCTCCTGAAACTCCAACACAGCGACAACGACATTGGCCGGGGACCAAGCCCACACCCTTGGCGGAAAAAGGGCATGCGGTCCTGCGGCGCTGTAAGTTAGGAGAGAGGGCGAGAGAAAACGGATTCTCCCCCACCCCACCCCCCCAACCCCCGAGAGAGAGAGAGAGAGAGAGAGAGAGAGAGAGAGAGAGAGAGAGAGAGAGAGACACACACACACACACAATTTTCCCAGAGGCTGGGAAGGGAGTGTTAGCACCAGACCTGGAGTGTCGCTGTCTTTGAAAACAACGAAAATATGAAAATCGGAGGGCAGAGCTGAAAGGCGCCCCAGGCACGGGGCTCGGCTCCAGCTGGTCAGAAGCTGAGTGGGGGTGGGGGACAGAAGGGTTTGGGTCCCAGTCGGAAGGGGGCTTTGAAACTAAAATCTAGGGAGTGGCCACTGAATCCTAGCTTCTGGGACATGCACCCCGGAATGGGCGGAGTAGAGGTCGAGGCGGAACCCCACACCGCTCCACGCTAGGGACATTTGCTAGGGGTCCCGGGCTGACCCTCGAGCCACAGCGTTACCACCAGATGTTTCCAACGTCTTCTCCTGTTTCCTGTGGCTCCAGAGCCCACGATGGGGCGGGCCGCTGGGCAGAATTCGCAGATAACAATTGCGGTGGGAACGGAGAGGCGTGGATTTCGCCTCACGGTCCGCGAGTTGTGTCTTACATGTGGAGGGAGGAGCGGGGAAGTGTGCTTGCCGTGGAGGGGAATTCAGCCCACAAGGACAATGACGGTCGTGGGTGGCGGCAGACTGGCGAAATCGTCCCACTCTCACTAGAAGTCCCCGGGAGTCAAGATTGGGGAGTGATAAGGGGGCGGAGTAAGCGAAGGCGGCGGAGGACAGGGGCGGAGGGGGGCATAAATCCTGCCAGCCCTGGGCTTCTGCTCCCAGGCACCCAGGTGGGGGATGGGAACAGGCGGGCCGGGCGGGCTCCGGGTTCAGCCTGCTGTCTGCCTGTAGTTGCCGTTAATCTCCTGGTCGATGTCGACCGCCTCGGCACCCAGGGGCAGCCGATCACTGTACTCGGAGCCCGCCTCAAACTCTTCTTGGTTGGCCTTGGACTGGGACTCCACCAGCGAGCAGGCTGCTAGGCTCTCCTCCCTCTGCAGGTCCCCACCTGGGTCCCCCTGCTCCGCGTCTTCGTCAAGGCCCTCCCCGGGGGCCTCCTCTGGCTCTCCACCGCCCGCCTCGCCGCCTGCTGGGTAGCTTTTCTCGGACTCGAGGTAGGAGGCACGCGGGTCGAAGTCGGCCGCGATGCGCTTCTCCATGGGGTCGGGGGCCTGCGGCCGCAGGATAAGACGGTAGGGCTTGCCCGGGCGTTTGGCCAGCAGATGGCAGCACGCGGCGCCCAGCAAGGGCACGGTGGCCAGCACCAGGAGGAACACGCTCACCGCTACGATAACCAGCAGCGAGGGCAACTCCTTCTTGGTGGCGAACACCACTTGCACGTGACAGGCCTCGCCTGCCAGCGCCAGGCACACGGAGTAGTTGGTGCCAGGCCGCAGGCCGCGGAACCAATAAGCGTTGACGCCCTCCTCCACGCGCGACCACTGCACTGCTGCGCCGCCCCCCGCCGGGCACAGATAGAGCAGGCGCAGGGGCCGCCGCCCCGGTCGCCCCGCTCCCCCCGCTCCCCCAGCCCCGCCCAGCCCAGGGCCCCAGCGCGCCGCCAGCGGCGTCAGCTGCACCCGCGCCTCGCGCTCCGCCACGTCCAGCGCGATAACGCCCAGCTCAAAGAGATGCGGCTTGAGCTCTGCGCTCTGGTTGAACGCGTGGTTGGACACGTACCGCGAGGGGTCCCCGTGGCCACAACTCTGCTCCTCCACAGGATCCGCAGATACCTGGTCTTCCACCTCCTCTCCCTCACCTGCCTCCTCTTCCTCCAGCCCCTCTGTCTCCCCGAGGACGCTAACCCGGTCCAAGCCTTGGCCTTTGATTTTGCCCTCGGGCTTGGAAGGTAGGACGCTGTTGCCTCGGCCTTTGGCTGTGGACTTGCGCTCAGAGGTCGGGGCCTGCCCATCAGGGTCACCTCCTGCTCCAGGAGCGTGCTTTGGGGGCCCGGCAGCCGCCACCGCCACGCGTACTGATGTGGAGTTGGTGCCCAGCTCGTTGTGAGCACGGCATGTGTAGACGCCTGCCTCTTTGGCACTCAGAAGGGGCACCAACAAGGATCCGTTTGTGAGGGCCAGGAAGCGCGGAGTGGCTGGGGGCGCGGGCCAAGCGGGTGCCGGAGTCGGGGTTGGGACCTCCGTCTGCGTCGGCCCGTCCCCGTCCCCTTCCCCTTCCTGGCCTTCCACGCCGTCCCCGTCGTCCTCCCGGCTCAGGATCGGCGGCTCTAAGACTACAGTGCCACCTGGGATCTGAAGTTGCCATTGCAGGCGGGGCGTGGGGTGTCCTTCGGCGACGCAGTGTAGCATGAGCGCTAGGCCGGCGCGCAGGGGGCTGCCTGGCGCCTCAGACGGCGGCTCGGCACTCAGGCTCACGCTGGGCGGTGCACAGGATAGGGCGGGCAGGCGGTGCACCGGCACCCCCTGAAGCGCGGGAGGCGAGGCGCACGCGATGGAGTCGGGTTCGGGTAATGAGACCCGAGTGCTCGCGGCCCAGGCCTGCAGCCATACAAGGCTGCAACCGCAGTGGAAGGGGTTGTGATAGAGTTGCAGATGTGATAGCGCGCTTAGCGCGTCGAAGGTGCCAGGAGCCAGGGTACGCAGCCGATTGTTGTTGATGCGCAGGGAGCGCAGGTCGGGCAGCGCACCGAGCGCGTCCCGGGGTAGCGAGCCCAAACGGTTGTGGTTCATTTTGAGAAGCTGCAGCGCGCTCAGGTTTCTCAGGTCGCTCCATGGGAAGCTGGATATGAGATTGTGACTCAGGTCGAGGTTCTTGAGCTGGCTTAGCACGGCCAGCGCGCCCGACTCCACCGTGCGCACCTCATTGTGCGCCAGCCACAGCGACGTGACCTGCGTGACGTCGGCGAAGGCCCCGCGCCGCAGCACGGTGATCTTGTTGGCGGACAGACTAAGCGTCGTCACGTTGGCCGGCAGTCCTTCTGGCACCTCGCGCAGCTCCTTGTAGGCGCAGTCGGCAAACTGATGCGCGTACTTGTCCACGCAGGCGCACGGCTCCGGGCACGCTCTGGCCTCTCCTAGCAGCGCCCAGACCAACCATAGGGCCAGCAAGGGCAGCATCGCGGATCCTGCAGATGGAAACCAGGGAAAGAGGGGAGAAGGTGACTCAAGGAGCTCCAGCTTCCCTCCCATATCAAGCTCTGCCTCCGCAGACCCGTCTGGAGCAGGCCTCAGGGCTCCAGTAACCTTCTCCTCTCCAGGAGCCTCTCTTGGGCACGAATGGAGCTCAGCAAAAATCTTGAAATTCAATGCATGCACCCTATCAGGGCCCTGACTTCCTTTTACAGCGGCCTCGTACCTCGACCTTTTTTCCCTACCTACCCCCTCACCCTGGCGCTGGCCCCTCCACGGGCTCGGCTGCTCGCCAGTCTTCCCTGGGCTCTGCACTGACCCCTGTCTGCGTTTCTAAGCCTTCGTTTAACTCTGTAAAAGGGATACACAGAAAGAGGTTTTCTGTCCATGACCGGCTGTCCTCCCTTGAACTCTTTGTCCCATGTACAGCACTCGCACACACACCCATACAGGCGCACAACAGTACAAACACACGCTCGGGCCCCGCCATCAAACCGCCAACTTCTGCAGGGGTTTAGAGGTTCACAACACATTTGGTAGACACACAAACACAAAGACACCCAGACACGGACACAGTATACCCTGGAGACCTCATTGTTCTCTCAGCTGAACCCAGCATTTGTCCAGCATTCTCCACCACGGTGCAAAGCGCTTTCCTGTTCACTGTGAGAATTGACAGACACAAGGACACATGTCCTCACACGAACCGACCCACACACAGGGACACGGCGCACACCGTGCACACAGCCCTCCACTGAGACTGAAATCCCAGCGGATAAGCAATGCTTAGAACTTGTGGCCAGTGGCAAGAGGCATGCGACCCGGGGAAGTAGACTTGCAGGCTCCTCTCCCATCGCGACAGACCATAGCCACCTGCCCTGGGCTGCAGCTCCCGTGAGGGGAGAACCAGGGGTGCTCAGTTAACCTTCCGACTGAGGAAGGAGGTCCTCCCCCATGTATGGACCAGGAACATTGGGGGACCTCACTAAAGATTCTCCCGCCCATCCCGCAGAGCCCAGGCGGCTCCTGGGGTGAGGGGGGAGGGGTCCCCAGCCGACGGGTCCTGGGGACTGCCACTAGCTAACTAAGCAGGGGAAGGTTCAAGGTTCTGCCCCTTTTCTGTAGCTCCACGATGCCTGAGGATCCCCACTCCCAAGTAAAACCTTCTTATCCCCAGCCACACAAACGCACTCACACACAGACTCCCCGCTCCCACCTAGGGCTCTTGGCAGTTTCGGCAGAGCCCCTCCCACACTCTAGTCTTTGAGAACCCAGGTCCCCAACTCCGCCTTTGCTCCTGGGGGAGGGGCCCCTCCCCTCCTCTCCCGGTCTCCCCCACACAGCGCAGCGAGGTCCGGCACCCTAGGTGAGATCTACTTCCCCCTGGGTCGAGGTTGTGGGGCCGTCCCCGCGGCTTACCCGCTGCTCGCTGATTCCCCGCACGCTGCCCTGGGGCTGCAACCCCTTCGCCAGACTTGATGTCGCCGAGCCAGGACGACAGCCCCAGAGCGCTTCCCACATCTGTTGCTTCGGCTGTGGGGAAGACGGACGAGGGGCAGAGACAGGGACTGGTAAGTTTGGGGACTCCTCTGGCCCTGAGGTCCCACTTCAGTTTTTCCTTTCGCGTCTGTTCCCCCCACCTCTCGCTGGCTGCAGACTGAAGAGAGTCCTCGCGCGCTCCCGGGCTCGGCAGGAACGCGCGCAGTTTCACCCACCTCCCACATCATCTACATTTGTTAAAGCCATAGAGGCTTTCCTCCTGGCCAAGAAAACCTTGGTCACAAGGGGCGCCCCCACGTCCAGCGCTCTCGGCTCGGCTCTTCCCAGTTCACCGCACCCCTATAACCCATGCCCCTCCACATTTACACATCTGCAGACATTGTCACTATCCCTAATCACACCGCCCCCCCCACCGTTCAAACACATTCGCACAGACACGCAGAGACCCTCACATCCTCCACACAGTCGACCTTCACATGTTAGAATTATCCATCATCATGTAATGATCGCGTCAATGTGTTGAGGTCTCGCTATGTTCACACACATTTTCAAAGGCACACCTTCACCCGGGACAATCACAATCCTCTCCCGCCCGCACGCACACACATTCACGCGCACTCACCCTCACGCGCGGGTCCCGCCAGGGCCAGTGAGCTTCGCTGCTAATTGAATGCGAGCCGCTTTTACGCCCCGCAACACGTGAGACAAACCATTTTTGAAGAATTTGGGGGAAGGGAAGGCGCACGACTAAAGGAGAGGAGGCGTGTCTTTCCCTTTAAACTCTTTTTGCAAATGCAGGCTATGGCGCAGACAGACCTGGAGCCGGGACCCGCTGAGCTGCGCGCAGCCAGGCTCGCGCGGTCCCTTCCTTCCCGCACCCCTCCCCGCTAGCCGCCTCCTCCCCGAAGCCACGTTCAACACGATGCATAATTGATAGTGTTAGCAGAGCGCCTCACCCTCCCTGCCATTTTTGCCTGGATCTGGGCAAATACAAGTCCTGGTCTTCCCCGCCCCCTGCCAGTAGACGGGAACCCGAAGACGGGAACGCACGGCCCTGCCCGGCGCGAGGGGAAGGGACGCCCTCCTCTCTAGCCCACCGCTGCCCCTGCCCAGCTTCTTAAGCCAGACTCTTTACGTCTCCTCTTTTGTGGCTAAACCAGCGTTGAAGCCCAATGCCCAAGGCCCGGGCCGATGTGCACCGCCAAGTGGGGCGGGGCGAGCGGATATCAGCCTATATTAACTGGAAACCAGCCTGAGAGCACCCAAGCGCCTCGTCCTGATATCTTGCCAGCTAGAGGCGAATGGGGCGCCGGGACTGCAGCAGACAGCGGCCCAAAAGGGACGGTTACAGAACGTCTGCGCCTCTTGAGCACTGTGGGCTAGGAACTTAAAGCCAGAGCATCTCTCTCCCTCCCCCTCCCACGCCAGTATCTTCACAGCCTCACAAGCAAACACACCGTCAACCCCACACACTATCCCCCAAAGCCTCCGCGGCCGCCACCGCCCCACTGTCTCACGCCCTCACACAACAGCCGGCCTCAGCAGACTCGGATACTCGCTGTTCCCGACTCTCACTCCCTGTCTCTGGCGAAACTGCGACATTTCTTTTAGCAACAAGGAGGTGGAGGCGCAGGGATGTCGAGGCATTGGGGCTAAAATTCGATTTCTGTCCCCCTGCACTGCCCAAGGCAGCCCTGGAGACAGAGTTGCTGGCCAGAATCGGGAAAGGAGTACAGGCTCCAAGAGACACGCAGAGCCCCGGTCTCCCCGGGTCCTTTCCGTAGACACTGAGCTCTAGGGGCGCACGTGGCCTTCCAGCTCTCACCCCGGGCCGTGGGGTGTCTGGCAGTGGGTCCACAGAACCGGTTTGGGGTCTTTGAGATGGATCTCCCTATTTGAGTGTTGAGCATTCTAATGAGCTGAGGAGGTGGGGGAGAGAGACGGGCGAGGAGTGCTGCAGCTATAGAGACCACCCGACCCTGGGTTCCGAGGATCCTTTGTAAATTAAATATGAACAGACTGGCGCATGCACACTCCCCGCCCTCCCTCTCTCCTACTCCTGCCGTCGCTACAGGCGGTGCAGCGAACTGAGATCAGCGCGCTTCGCTCAGCCCAGAATTCAGAACCCAGAACTTCCCTCCACCTGCTTGGGCCTGTAGTCCTCACAGCCCGCCGAGGGTGAGGACGCTGGGGGCGCCCTGCGGCCGAAGGCATCTTCCAGGAGGGTGGAGGGATGAGAGCACCTTGACCCTGCGGTGGGACAGCGGGAGCAGGTCCCTAATCCAGGAGTGCCTGTAAATATTCTCAACAAAATATTGGCAAACCGAATTCGAAACCTGTTTGGGCCTGGCTGGGTCGAGGAGGGGGCGTCCTGGGTGTGTTGTGGCATCTTGGGAACCCTGAGGGAGAGGTTCCGGGAGTCTTGGCCTCAGAAAAGGGGCGTGGGGAGGTGGGTGAGGCGAGGATGGAGAGTCAGGTCCCGGATGGAGAGTCAGGGAGATGAGAGGCGCCTGGCATAGAGGCAGGGACCAAGGCTCCGGCGTGGAGGCGCAAGGCTTGTGGATCCTCCACCTAGTTTTCACCTCTTTTCTGGCTCTTTTTGCCTTCGGTGAGGAGGCGGACGCGGAGGCAGGGGGGCGGGGGACAACTGGGAAGGATTGAGGGACTGGAAGACAGGCTGGGGAGCGAAGGGAGAATGGGCTCGTTCACTCTGCGCCGGGCACTTCCCTGGACCGCGGGGACCCGCCCCACCAGCGTCTTGGGAACCTCTGGGGCCCGCGGGCCAAGCAAGACCCCTTTCCCTTACTCTCTTGCCGGGATGCGGAAGCCAAGGGAATTCGGCAGGGAGACAGGGCTCCAGGAGCCGGCTAAGGGCCCGCTGGCCACCCAGGCGAGGCGCCGACTCCTGCGGGCACCTGCAGCTCCCGCCCACTCTCCTGCAAGCGCTTTTGTTCCCCAAGCCTGCCTTGGGCGAAAGACAGCCCTTACCCCGCCTTCGACTCTGGAGAGCCCAGTGCCTGCCCTGGCAGGGCTGCAGCCCGAGTCGCCCCGGGCAGAGTCTGGTGAGGACTAGGTGGGAGCCAAGACTCCGGATTCAGCCTCCAATCCCGTCTAGAAGACGGAGCACATCTCACCCAGCGCCGCCAGGCGCGCAGGAGCGGGTCTAATGTCTAGAAGGTTAATAATGGTACAGTTATTGAAGGGCTGGGGAACCGGGAGCGAAAATACCACCGCTGCGGCCGCCCACGTCTTTGATCGTTAAAGAAACAGGCACTTTATCAGGTGCGTGGAAGTAGGTGTGGGGAGAAGAAAGATCTAAGGTTCCAAGCAGTCAGTGCGGAGATTCCAGATTTAGAATCTGTAGAATCCAGGCAAAGGCTTTTTGACCCGGCTGGGGTCCCGACCCTAGGCAGACCCAAGGGCCGATAGCTGGAGCTCCGGGCAGCGTTTTGTGGATCGACCACTAACTCCGATCTCGCGGACCCAGGCGGTCGCAAGGTTGGAGCGGGTTGAAACCCAGTAGATGCCCGCACTAGCTCCCGCGGCTGTGTCCGCGCAAGGTCTCCGGCCCAGGCCTGGTCCGCGCGCGCCCCCTGCTGGAACCCTCCTGCCTGGCGCAGAGACCCGGAGCAGTGGCTGCGAGGAACTCCGCGAGGAGGGCGTCGGCTGGAGCCCGCACCAAGGCGGGCGCTGCTCTGGGCAGTGCAGTCCCACGGGGCAGTGTTACGAAGCGGGGGATGCTTAACCGAAGCACCGAAGCTTTCCTTCCCATGCCCACCCAGCCTGCGTCCCAGGAATCTGCACCCTCCTCTCCCCTGCCAACACAGGCACAGCCATCGCTTTGCACCGCATTGTGTTTCCAGCCCCCCGGGGTGCTAGAGGCACCTCTGAATACTCGTTGAACGAATAGTCCCTGGCAGGAACCACTGAGCTCAGTTTTCCCGGGACGAACCTTCCTGTACACCTCCCCACTGTCTCTTCATGTGCTGTATGGGGGCCCTAGAAGGCAGTCCTTTAGTCTCATGATTTTGTCAGGGACCTATAAAATGTCCAAGATCTGAAAAAGAAAATCTTTGGCTCTAAGAGGGGAAAAGAAAACTGCAAAGTTGAAAGTACTGGATGTTTCGTTAAATGTTTGGGACGTGTCACATTGTGCAAATGGTTCAGTTGACTGCACTCAGAGTTATACATGCCCTTGAATTTAATGTGGCACATGGGAAATTTAACGGATGTGGGAGGGCCTCTGAAAGTAAGAAAGTCAGGGTCGGGAAGGGCACCAAATATCCCCAGCATAGCAGCCTGCTCGGGAGACCCTCCACACAGCTGCCCTCCAGCCAGAATCTCCTGAACACTCCCTGCTTCCCGCCTTTCAGCTTCTGCAGTCCTGTTCCCCCACCCCCCACATTCACACGGTGTTCCCACACTCTCCCCAAGAAGCTGCTTTCCTTTTCTGATTTCCAGCAGAAAGCTCACTCCACTGGGGAGCCAGTCCCTGTCTCTACTCCCCCTCCCACCTTCCATCTCTCCTTCTCCTTATATACACTGTACATAGCGGTTAGGAGGAAAGGTTCTAGCATCATTCTCCACCATGTACTAGCTGTGTGACCTTGGCCAAGTTACTTAACCTCTCTGTGCCTCAGGAAAAAAAAGAGTATAAATATGAATACCTATTTTATTGGGTTACTCTGAGGATTAAATGAGTCAATATATGCAAAGCACTGAGTACCTGGCGCTTAGACAGTGCTCAGAAATGACCTATTATGCTTTTCAACAATAGCTGGAATTAGCCATCGTTGTTGCCTTGCAGAGTTGAGTACAGGTGTGCCGAGACGTTCTGCTGCACGTGCCCCTACAAGCTTGTGTCCCACCTCCCTTGCAAGAGGAAGGACCTTGGCCCTGCCCTCAAATGTCTCTCATCACCCCCTCCCCCCACACCATGGCATAGGCAGCAATCAGAATTACTACTATTATTTGTAAAGATTTCTAGTCTCAGATACTTAAACCTAGATTCTGATGTTTGTGGCTGTTACCAGTGCGCCTGTTGGGGAAGAAAAACCTGCAGCTACAGCCTTAGTGGAAGGTTTTTAATTAAAATCACAATCTGTTTAAGTATTCATTGGGCTCTGTGACTTTAATTATTTTCTAGGGAAAAACACAAAACCTACATTTGCATATGGAAAGACTATTGATTTCAGAGGAAAGTAGCAACTTGTGGCAGTTTGCTGGAGGCAACTGGGAGGAATTTCCTGAATGGTTCTATCGAAGCTCGAAGCTTGACATTATTAATAATCTGGGATCCAGTCCACGACCTTCCTCCCAGTGCTTTCATGAAATTAGCTTAACTTGCTGGCAAGGCCTTTTATTGCCATCAAAATTAAGGACAGCTCTTCCAGGTCATCTCATGTAATTATCCCGGTCTGTGCCTGTCTCACTGAAGATGGGGAACTCCTGCCTGGAAGAAGCAACACTGCTGTCTGGGAGGAACAACATGCTTAGCTGTTCTACCCAGCCCAGGCAAGACCAGTTCTCCCCAGAGGGGGGTCCTGGGCAGTCAGCCCCTCCATGGCAGGGTGAAGCAGGGGAATGGAGGGCAGGACTCACTTACGACTCATCTGCAGATAACAAAATTCCCATCTCAAGGTGATTTAAACTATTAAGTGTATCATGTCACAATCAGGAAGCAGGGCTGGTTGATTCAGAAGCTCAGTAACATCCGCAGGCCCAGGTGCTTTCTGTCCCTCTCCTCTGCCACCCTTAAAGGGCTTCAGCCTGAGACGCATGTCCCTTGGTGCCATTGGAGGGCTTCAGCAGCAGCTAAGGTAACATGCTCATCAGTAAGAGACTAGTGGATAGAGAGACTGAATACTCTTTCCACACACCGCAGCCTCTCCTTAGGTCTTACTGACACGTATTGGCTTAAGACTCCCCATCTCTGAGCCAATCACTGGCAAAGGAGATGGAATTGATTGGCTTAGAGCAATCATCTAGCCCTGAAATGGATGTTGGGGAGTCAATCCCAAGACTCACTACAAGCAAGAAATGCTCTTTAAATAGAATTGTCAGGGAACTGCATGATCAGAGCAATCTAATGTCCTGTCGAAATGAACTGAGAGTGACATAATTATAATGAACCTGAGTAGATACCCTTTTATCTGGAGATTAGACCAGTCTATGCCCATAGTCTGCGAGCTGGGTCAGGACTCAGGGTGAGCAGGGACAGGTCTCAGTGTGTGAGCAGGATCAGGGCTCAGTGTGGGACCAGGGTCAGGGCTCAGTGTGTGAGCAGGATGAGGGAGCTCTCTTGGGCAGGCATACAAACTAGAGGATTCTCTGCTTTCATAGAATTCTTGAAAGGATAAAAATCTGTTCTTGGAAATGCCTATGCTGGGATCCAAAGCTATTTTAAGAGTAGTGGAATCTTCAGCCGTTAGTTGGCTATTTAAGAACAGGAGACGTCTATGAACTCAAAGATGTTCCTACATGACTTCACATCCTGAACATGTCACCCCGTCCCATGGCAGAGAAGAGAGGCACCTTACTGTCGAGGTGGCAAACGGAAGGAAGAATTCTACCCTGGTCTTATGAAGAATGCGGAGGCAGCACAAAGCTGCCAGCTTCACACACTCGCTGTGCGATCTTAACCAACCCTTTGCCCTCTCCCCTTCTAAGATGCCACCCCTGCGGAGGCAGGAGGACGGGCTAGATGTGCTCCCTCAGTGCTGCTCTTCTCTGGGACCCTGCTCCTCCGGTGCTTCGGCTTGAGAAGCCAGTTTGCAGGTTGAGTTGGGGCCTGTAGGGGGCATCTGCCGGGTTTCCCGGGATGACGTCTTCGGAAAGTCTGGGGACCATTGGTGCCCCCCTCCTCATGGCCCTGGGCAGTTTCTTTGTTTTCCTCCTACCACACTGCAACCTGCCTCATCTCTGGAGGTCATCAGCACACCTGGGCCCAGGAGGTAACCCTCTTCCCAAATTTGCTGCGCACTGCTGTGCGGGCGGGCGTGTCTCTTCCTCAAGACTCTTCCTCAAGGCCCTTCACATGGTAGGACTGGGGGGGGGGGGGTGATGTCATTAGAGATGAAATGCGATCATGGACTATTTCAGGAGCCTGGTATGTAGGCCCAGGAAGGAAGGCCAAGGCTGCAAGGGCTCCCTGGCTGGTGGGGTCATGCAGGAGGGAGACATGGCTCTTCTACCCCTGTCTGCTCGGGGATCCTCGGTTCTCCATGGCCTGGTGCCATCAGTGGACATGGAGAGAGGCCACAAGGAGCACGTAGTCAGAGACTTCCTCCCCCTCGTGTGGCCCCCAGCAGAGCCCACAAGGGCAGAGTCCGGGGTCTCCTCCTCCTCCTCCATCACCCAAACTCAAAGCTCCTGGGGGGCCCCCCCGGGGCCTTCGCGTCCACAGTCTCCATCAAAGCCCAGAACAGCACATGCTAGGGCACACGGCAGCGTGGAATAAACTGAATTTCCTCTCGGGTATTTTCAGTTTTTCGCTGTCAACAGGCCCTTCATTTGTTTTTGGAAGTGGTTTCCCAGAGGCAGAGCTGAGATGAGATTTCACAAGCGAGGGATGGGTTAAGGAAATGCCTCAGCAGAAACCAGTGGGGGAGAAGGGAAGCAGGAGAGGAGGGGAAGAAGCCAAGCCAAGGTGGGGTTTCGGCAGCCTCAGTCCCATCCCAGGGAGCTCTAGGCACAGCTGCACCTCAGAGCTTGTCCTGGTTTAGGCGGGGAGCGCAGCTTCCATAGGCGCAAGGCAGTCGGACAGCAGACATGGGCTAGGAGCTGCCTCCAGATGGAAACTGCCAGGTACTTCCCTTTCTCTGTGCCTGTGGGCAATCAGCCCCAGTAGCCCAAGGGCAGGCCTCAGAAGAAAGTGGCAGGTGTGAGCTGTCAGAAGTAAAGCACAAAGAAGGGGAGGGACGTGCACACAGGAACGGCTCTGCTGCGTCATTCATTCTACAAATAGTTAACTGAGTGTCCCCGTGTCGCCAGGTGCCGTGCTTGGCATGGGCGCAGCTGTGAACCAGGCAGACGCCGTCTCTGCCCTAAGAGAGCTTACAGGCTCCTGCACCTCCTTGCATGGTCGGGTCTCCTGTGTGGGAACCTTGGGGCTTCTGGAAGGCTCGCGTCCCTAGCACAGGCTGCATCTGCTCCAGCCGGTCGCCTGCAGCCCAGGCTGGCAAGACTCTGTGAAGCCTGCACCAGCCCTAGAGAAAGGACGGACAGGGAGCTGTCCAGAGGCAGGGAGCATCAGAGCTCGGCCCGGAGGTCCTGTATCCCTATCCCTTCACTTTACTGGAGGGAAGACAGGCCAAGAGGGGAGTCACAGAGTAGGTGGGGCTGAGAAGTGCCCCCAGCGTGCAGCTTCTCTGATATGCCCTCCCAGAGCAGTCTGGTCAAGAACAGGCCGAGCTTGGTGGCCATTGCTGACCTGGGTGGTTAGGAGGCCCCTGAGACTCGGGCAGATGTGGCTTCTCCGATGGCAGAGGGCAGCTGTTTCTGGAGTGGCGCAAGTGTCCCCGCTTCAGGTCTCCTGTGTTAGCCCCGGTACCCCTGCTCCAGTGCTCATGGGCACCAGAAGCAGAGCCCTGCCTGTGTCCGGGAGGGACTGAGGCTGTGCCCTCAACTGGAGCAGCTCTACTAACAGCATGCTGACCTCCGCCGGGTCCCACAGGGAGAGCACCTCCAGACAGGCAGCTGGCCAGGCAGAGATCAGGAGGAAGGAGAGCCCTCCTTCGGGAGGGTCTTGGCATGATGTAAAGGTGCCTCCAATCTGCACCCAGGCCAGGCCAGTTCTAATGGCCCTGTCTCAGTGACAACGGGTACCACTCAGTGTAAGGGGGTCCAGAGCAGGAGTTCAGGGATTAGGGGGCTGTACCTGCTTTTCCACAGACTTCTGTGAGACTTTGGAAAAGTCTCTCTCTCTTCTTGGCCTCAGTTTCCCCTCCTGTGCCATGGGGCTAATAGTCCCTCCCCATCCACCGGCATCAGCTGGGACAGTAACTTGGATCTGTCACACTCTTGCTCGTTAGGCCTGTCCCTAACATCCAAAATGAGGAAGATCCCTCCACACAGCACCCTCCCAGGAGGGACAGCCACCGTGCACAGTTCTCTGCAATGTCCTCTTTGAAGTGCCACAAATAGGCTTTCCCAGCGAAGCCAGCATGGATGGGCTGGGAAGGGTGAACGGATGCAGTGCCTGTGAATTCCTCAGCCTCGTCTGCCTGAGCCCTTATCTCCAGACCCAGCTGGAAACTTGATGTATTTATTTGCTTCTCCGAGGACCTCCTCTGTCCAACCCACATCCCTGCTGGTGCTGCAAGAAAGTGACCTTCCTGTAGACACTATGTCTGGTAGCCAGGGGGCTGAGGGGGGGGGGACTGCTGTAAATCCTTCCAGCCTGCAGGGTGACCCTGTCGGGGTAGAGGAGACACTCGAGGAGGCTTGGAGAGATGGGGACAAATGTACCACGAGAAGCAGTTGGGGACAGAGTCACCCAAATCCTAAATGGAGTGGAATCAGGAGAGAGAGGAGAGGGAGAGAGGGAGGGAAGGGAAGAGGAAGGAAGGGGAGGGGAGAGGAGGGGAGGGAAGAAGCCCACAGGCCTTCTGGGAGTCAGCCTTCCCAGGGTTGACTTCTCCTCTAGGGTGTTGGATATATAGTTATTTTTTTTTTTTTATGTGTTTCTATTTTTTTTTTTTTTTGTGAGGGAGATCAGCCCTGAGCTAACATCCATGCTAATCCTCCTCTTTTTGCTGCGGAAGACCGGCTCTCAGCTAACATCTATTGCCAATCCTCCTCCTTTTTTTCTTCCCCAAAGCCCCAGTAGATACTTGTATGTCATAGTTGCACATCCTTCTAGCTGCTGTATGTGGGACGTGGTCTCAGCATGGCCGGAGAAGCGGTGCGTGGGTGCGCGCCCGGGATCTGAACCCAGGCCGCCAGTAGCGGAGTGCAAGCACTTAACCACTAAGCCACCGGGCCGGCCCTAGAGTTATTTTTTATTGAGCATTGCCAATTCACAATGTTTAGTGCTTTATGGATCTTATTTAATCCTCACCATTTTTGCAGTAGCATTACCACCCCCAATTTGTATGTGAGACCACAGAGGCTAAATAGTTTGTCCAAAACCCAAACAGAGCTGGGATTTGAACCAGGTCCCTCCAAAGCCCATGTCCTAACCATCACCCAGCACCCTTGCCCACTCCCAAGCAGACTCAACAAGGGCACCACTGTGGGCCCAGCCTTGCCCACCCTCTGCCTCCTCCTTTGTTGGTCTGATTCACTGTAGAATCAGTCTACCCTGGGGTCAGCCAGGGCTTTATGGCTGTAGAACTCCAGAAGAGAGTCAGCCCACAGCTAATTCTACCCCCAGACCCTCTGCATTCATTCCGTGCAACAAACACAGTTTTCGACAATCAGACAAGCGACACTGGATTTCGCAATATCTCCTATCACACTTGTTTAGCTGGCTAGCTTCGTGGAAAATTTATGTGGTTAGCTAGCCAGGTCTTGTAATCTGCTAGGAGATCAAGTTTGGGGTATTTACAATATTTATAAACTGACTTTCGCATAGTCCAGGCAGCTGGTCTTTGAAGAACTCCTCTGGGCTGAGTTGGAGGAAGTTCCTTGAGCCAATAATGAAGGAATTTTCCTCTCATTTGTCAGCAAATGCATTTTGTAAGGCTGGGTAGAGACTTCCAAACTTTCTGTTTTGTTTTGCCTTTTTGTTTTGAAAGGGAGAGTCAGTTGAAATTCTAGTCCCTTCTCTCAGTAGAGTCCCCACAGGCATCTGCTTTATTCAGGTGCGAAAGGTCTGGAGCTGACCCCTGGATTCAGAGATAAAAATACATGATGGTGCGCTCACTTTGGCAGCACATATACTAAAACTAGAACAATACGGAGATTAGCATGGCCCCTGCGCAAGGATGATACGCAAATTCGTGAAGGGTTCCATATTTTAAAAAATAAATAAACTAAAAATAAATGATGGTGCTGCCCCCGTCCCTCCCCCGCCCCAGGCTCAGCCTGAGTCAGGGACCAAGGCCGCTCCAGGGGACGTGTCCTCAGAGATCTCTGCCCACATTCCCCTCTATCTCCTTGCAGCCTGTTCCCACTGCGCCCCCACCTGTGGACTGAGCCACATGGAGGGGTTAATAGCCCCCACTACACTTCTTACTTGCATTGTAACTGGAGATGGGGCCTTACCCTAATTCATGCATTCTCAACAGGGGCAATATTGCCCCACAGAGGATGAAAACTGGTTTGAGGAAGGGCACTAACAATCTTAGCTATTCCAAGAGTTTCTGACCGTCCAAAGGACCACAGCACCTAAGCAGATAGACAGTCCATCTGTGTAAGGAAGAAGTGAAATGATCTCTATTTGCAGATGGCATGATCTTGTACGCAGAAAATCCTAAGGAATCTACAGTGTAGCTATGGTTTTAAATTTCACTGGGGGGAGTCATGACTAGGAAAAAAATTGCCTAAAAAACCTCCTTCGGGGGGGCAATAATGGGAAAAAAAATAGTTGGAGAAGCACTGCCTTGAAAAAATTAGAATTAGGGTAATTTCAAGTGCTGGGACCAAAAGGATGGGCTGTGAGCCTCCTGGGGCCTGCATTTCGCATCATGTGAGATGGGCAGACTAGGAGGGCCCGGGAAGGAGAGAGCAGCAAACCTGAACCCCGACACATGGCGGGGCACCGGGCAGGGAGGGCCGCAGATGGCACCAGTCTAGATGCGGACTCCCTGCGGGGCAGATCCCAACTCTGCCTCGTACAAGTTTAATGACCTTGAGTGAGGTACTCAACCTTCCTGCCCCACCCCACCCCATGTTCATCTGTAGAAGGAGGATGATGTAACCCCGCGGGTTATTGGGAAGGCTGAACCAGGTTACCTGTGCTGAACGAGAAAACAGCGTCTAGCACATAGTGATCTTTCAGTCGGGTTAGCTGGGAGCATTACTCACCTGGTTGTCCCGGAGGCTGACTCCTGGATTGGGTCATTGTGCCCCCCCCCCCCCCCGCCGGGTTCAGCCAGCTCAGGCGGAACCCCTGCTGGGTGCTTCTACAAGGGGATGCTGGGGAGGGAGCTAGACTGCACTTGGCAGCGCAGGACCTAATAAAGGGGTCCTCCTCAGAAGCTCCTGCCCAATTGTCTGCAGTTTCAAAGACTTTTCTGTTGCTAAAGTGACAAATCCCTGTAGCCTAAAGAGTGATTCTAACTCGGTTCCTAATTAAATTCCTAACTCCATCCCTGACCTAAATCACCAAATGTGACCCTAAATTCGATATAACCCCAAATCCTAACCTCAGGCCTCACCAGCCCGACTCCTAACCCCACTCCATCCTTACCCCAGTTCTAACCTGGGCCCTAACCTTAGCTCTAACCTTCACCCATAACCCTCACTCTAATTCCACTGGTAACCCAGTATTTCCCAAAATTACGTCACTCACTTCCACGGTCACATGTTTCGCTATACCTGTGTTCCTTCTGAGCATGTGGTTACTTAATATTTGTCTTTAAATTAGAGCTTTAAAGAATCCCACTTTAGCGTCATTCTGAGCAACTATATTCCAGAAATCACGGTTCTGATATGCTGGTTGTATTTTTTCTAGTTGATGTTAAAATGAATACAAAACAGTTAACCTTAAAAAAAAATGTTTCTCCGTGCAACATCTACCTAAAGATATCTCCCATACCACCGGAAGTATGCGTGGCACTTTGGAAAAGGCTGAAGCCACCGCGAGCCTAAACCCCACACACCATGGTTCCCCACCCACTTGGAGCAGTAGCCTCAACGCGCGACCCGGTGGGGCTGCGGCGCCCTCTGCTGGTGAATCTGGGAGCCGCTCCCCTTCGCTCTGGGCGGGTCGGCAATGTGCGACTGTTCCTCTGATATGACGTTTGGTGTCACTAGCTGTGGAGTTCTCTTGATTGTGAAGAGTGAAGAAAGATTAGGAACAGCCCCCTTACTCTAGGCGTAGGGGGCCTGGGGGTGAGGTCAGAGGAGGAGACAGGAGCAGGCTGGGGCTGGGCCTGCTGGGAGGTGTGGGGTGAATTGTCAGGGTTGGGACTAGGGGGTCAGAGTGGGTCCAGGGTAGGAATAAGGATGGAAGTGGGGCAGGCCAGGGCTGGATGAGGGGAAGCTGCAGGGCGAGAGAACAGCAGGGCCAGACACCGGGTAGCAGCTGGTGTTGCGCAGGTAGAAGGAAGAGCTAGCATGGGGTTGAAGCAGATTTTTAAGTGAGCTTGCTGGGAGTGTGAGTGAGCCCTTGGGCCTCAGAAGGAGGCACTGGAGCAGGGCAGGGCTGGGGGGGCTGCCACAAGAAGGCTGTTCACTCTTACCACACAGGTCTGTGTGGCTGAATTCTCCCACCGGGGTGTATTGGGGACAGAGAGCCACCTACTGTTCAACCCCTCCACTGTGGACGCCCTTGACCTCCTTCCTCGCTCCCTCAGACCCCAGGACCCTACAGTTGTCTGCTCTGTCCCAGATCTTGTTCTTTATTCCCCAGAAGACAAGCCCATGTACTTTTTTGCTAAGATCCAACTAATATCCATTTATTTTCCTATAACTTATAACGCAATAACACTGCCATCTTGGTTGTCTGTGAAGTAAGATCTCACATTTGTGTGGTTCTTCATATATTAAAAGACTATTTTCAGGGGCTGGCCCAGTGGCTTAGCGGTTAAGTTTACGCACTCCACTGCGGCTGCCCAGGGTTCGCAGGTTCAGAACCCCGGGTGAAGACCTACTCACCGCTTATCAAGCCATGCTGTGACGGCGCCCCACATAAAGTAGAGGAAGGTGTGCATGGATGTTAGCCCAGAGCCAATTTTCCTCAGCAAAAAGAGGAGGATTGGCAATGGATGTTAGCTGGGGGCTAATCTTCCTCACCGCTCTCCCCCACCCCCCAAAAAAAGACTGTTTTCACAAATATGTTCTCATTGGTTCACACAAGATCCTGTGAGGTAAAAATGATCAGAATTATCCCGTTTTACAGAGTTAGAGCCTGAGCATCAGCAAGTTGGACGCTCCAGACCAGAATTACAGGCTACTGGGGATTGAAACTCAGTGTCTTGACCTGTAGCCCAGCAAGCTCGTGGTTAGTTGACATGGATGAACCTAAGACAGAATTCAGAGATGAAGCACAGGTGACCTAGGTGGACTTGCTCTGAGAGACTAAGACTCCAGGACTGGAATTTGGGCACCTGGGACAGGTAGGTGGGGTTAAGGGTGGTGGCACTGATCAAATCACAATACCTGTGCCAGGGGAGCCCTGCAGTACTAACGTGAATTCCATCTGTGATGGCCAAGACAGTGACACATTAACGACACACCACCTCCTTGTTAAGGGTTTTACCACCTGTGGCTCTGGGGACACAGACAGGGGTACAAGATTACCCAGCAAGGGACAGAGTACAGTTCCTGCACACCCTGATCTCTGGCTCCTGACTCCCTCTAGTGGGTAATTCTTGAAGCTGGCGCTTCTTTCCCTCCATGTGGCTCTCCTTTTTGGAAAGGACCCCAGGCAGGCCCACCCTGGGTCTCCCCACTTGGAATGGGGGGGTTCACATCCGTGAGGCCCTCAGCACCGAGCAACGAGGCTCTCTCAGCTCTGCTAAGTCCCAGAAGGTCCCCACAAAGAGCAGCTCTCCCATGCCCAGGAGTGCCCCCTCTTCACCAGGCGGGAAGCTGCTCAGTGTCCCTGGGTGGGCAGAGTAGAGACTGTGATTGGCGCATCAGGCTGTGAAGATTCATGTCTTTATTAAAGGCTGTGGAAGTAGAGGGAGGGCAGAATAGCCCTTTCTTACAAAACCTGTGATCAACTACATCTGAAGACAGCAAACATTGGGGGGCTGGGCTTGGAGCTGGAAATCAGTGGATACTGCTAAGTTCACAGCGAGGCTGGGGTGAAAATGATATGGGGAGTGGCCCAGGGGCTGCCTTGCAGCTGCCAGGATGGTCATCGGTCATCGCAGCCAGGCTGGGGCCCCATCTTTTCTCCTTCCCTCTCCCCATTTGCCTGTTCCCACAGGCGCTTCAGAGCCGGCACCTGCTTTGAATCAGGGTCCTAGGTTAAACGCACTGGAGTTCACTGTTAGAGCCAGCACCCCCACCATGGCAGCAAGTTCCTTTGGGCACCCACTGGATGGGGGCTGAGGTGTGGGCACACACAGTTCAGCCCTGTGGGAGCTGAGGCCTAGAGGCTGGAGGCCTGGGCTGCGTCCCAGTGGCCGGGAGCCACAGAAGAGGGATGGGAGAGGGGGACAGGGGAGGGACAGTGGTTCTGCTAGTCTGACGGGATGGCCCTGTGTTCTGCTGCTGGCCTCTGGTGTGACCACAAGGTTGGGGATCTTAGCTTAGGGCTGGGAGCTTGGGCTCAAGAATGAAAACCTTCTTGTCCACTGCCTCAGAGGCCTGCTGTCCATTCCTAAAACCCCAGAATGGCAGACCTGGATGGGAGCTCTGAGCCTGTCTGGGCCAACCAGCCCATTTTACAGGTGGGGAGGTGGGGCTCAGGAAGGGGCCTCTTCCAGGTCACACTCAGTGCACGCAGTCAGGGCCAGGACTTTCTCTGCAGCTCCACACTGCTTCCCCTTGGAGGAGTAGTCTATCAGACCAACGGTTCTGAAATTTAGTGGGCATCAGAATCATCTGGAGAACCTGCTAAAGCAGCTTGTTGGGCCACGCCCCAGAGATTCTGATTTAGAGGTCTGGAGTGGAGGCTCTCAGGGGATGCCAATGCTGCGGGTCCCTGGACTACACGGAGAGCAGCACTGGGTTAGAGGACACTCCTCAGGAGGGTTGGGGGCGCAGTGCAGAGAGCGAAGGGCCATGCTGAGAGGAGCTGGTGGCTTGGGGAGGTGTTTGGGTGGCCAGGAGGGAGAAGCAAGCATGGAAGGGTCAGAATTTGGAAGCAGGGACAGGCATGGGGCAGCAGCCTCTGTCTCTGCTGATATGAGGCCCTTTGAGGATGAAAATGTTCCAGAGGGGAAGTGGACAGAGTGGCCTCCAGGCAGGCAGGGGCTGGGAGAACCCAAACTCGTGAGGGGCAGTTTGCTTGGAAAGGCACTTTGGGTACCCGTGGGGCCGCTGGTGTTGCCGACAGTGTCTGTGGGAGCTGCCATTAGTCCCCTGGGGCAGTGGCTGGGGGTCAGGGAGGAGCTGCAAGGACACCATGGATGTGGCAGGTCAGGTGGCGGGGGCAACATGGGGCCACTTAGAGAGCCCAGAGGCCATGCTCTCTTCACCCGGGACCTCCTGGTTTCGGCTCCTGGAGGGGAGGGGCCTGCAGTCTGGTGAGCTAGCCCACTGGTGCTCCCAGGGGCCCCACGGGGATCTGGTGGCCCCTAGAGGTGGCTTGGCCCTGAAACCTTCTTTGTGGGATTTTTAGAGAAAGGGAATTTGGTCCCAGAGGAGAACTGATTCTGGACCAAATGACAACTGAGTACTGGGGACCAGGGCCTGGAAATGCTGTGATGGATGGGGCCTGGCTCAGGGACCCCCGCCTTCTCTGCCTCCAGAGACTCCCAGCCAGTCATCCCCTCCTCTCAGCTCTGCTGGGAGGCCCTTTCTGCCACGCTGTGGCCAGTGAGAGGGGCAGAGACGCCTTCTGCCCGTGTCAAGGCCGGCCCATCCGACAGGCCTTCAAAGTAGGTGCTCAGAGCCTGCAGGTTGAGAGGAGGCTGGGCTGGGGGCAGCGAGGTGGTCTGCGGGCTCAGGTAGCGGCTGTACTTCTTCAAGCCCCCCTGCGGGTCACGCTGGTGTGCAGTCAGCAGCTCCATGAAGCTCACGTTGTGGAGGGCCAGGAGGCGGGCCTCGGCCTGGGGCAGGACGGCCGCCCGCACCAGGGGCTGCAGGGACGCGAAGCACTGCAGGTTGCTGAAGGGGTAGATGTGCTGGGCCAGCTCGGGGCCTGGGGAGATCTCGAGGAGGCGGCACAGGTCGCGCATGGTCAGCACGGTGGCCAGGGAGCTGCGTTCGCTCATGTTTCTCACCAGGTAGGTCTTGGCCAGACTCTTGAGTTTGAAGCTGCTGGCCCCGGGCACAAGTTCCCGGATAAGGGGCAGGGTGGCCAGGAAGCCCGAGATGGCCTCCTGGAACTCCCACAGCCTGTTCATGCCCTCCAGGGCCTGGAAGAAGTTGGGGAGGCCAGGCCCCCACAGCTTATAGCAAGCCAGCACGGGGCGGTGCATGGAGCTCAGGAAGCCGAGGAAGCGCTGCAGCCCCACCTCCAGGGAGACGGCCTTGGAGTAGACGCTGAAGAGGGCCTCCGGCTGGATGAGCACGCGGAACTTGCTTTGCTGGTTCACAGCCGCCAGCTGGCTAATCTTCTGGGCTGAGCAGGAGAGAAGGGCAGGGTGAGGCCCCAGGGGCACGGGAGGCATTGGGCAGGAGCAGGGGGTCCTCTAGGGCTGCCGACCCACCATCCAGAGACCCCACCTTGGAGCCTGCTGGCAGGAACCAAGCATTAGCCTCCAAATGCAGCTCTGACCCTGGCTCTGATGGGGACAGGGGTCAGAAGGGGTCAGGCTGCCCTCCAGACACCCCATGCTCATCTGCTGGGAGTCGGGCTCCCACTATCTTGCTCCCTGCCCCAGAGTTCACCAGACCCTTTAGATCCAGGTCTCTCCTGTCTGTCTTCTGTCAGCCTCCACCCACCTACACTCGAGACCCCTCCTTGTTTCTACCTGGCCCTCCACTCCCTGCCTCCGGGCCTCCAAACCCATCAGTCACTTAGCTAAGGCTCCCAGCCCAGGCAGAGCCCTGGGTCAGACAGCACACCTGCCGTCCACTCCATTCAGAGCGTGGTCCAGAGCCTCCCTGTCAGGTCTGCAGACGACTTCCCTGTCCTATGGAAACACCTGCTGCTTCTGTTTGGCCAGCCCCATGTTGAGTCCATGCCACAGGGCAGGGCCCGGGCCTTCCGGCTCAGGGAAGGGCACTGCAGGGCCAGAGCAAGCACCGTGGGGAGTTGAGGGCCTTCCGGGAGAAGGGGTGCTCTCTCTGTGACCTGGGCTCTGTTGGCCTCCCCGTGCAGCCCCTATAGAATGGGCCCTGTACTCAGAAATGTGCGGTCACAGCCTGCGGCCTTGCTTGGACTGCTGGTCTCATGGCAGTGACTTCCCGCCCTGTGTTTCTGTTTAGAAGTGTGTTCACAGGCTTTCTAGGAGAAGCACGGGTCAGAGGTGAACTCATGGAAGCACTTGCCTCCCGCTTTCAGGCACCGGTCAAGGCAGAGGTCCTCATTCAGACACCCGGGCATCCCAGGGGAGACGCAGGGCTCTGCCCACTCTCTGGCTGCAGCATTGGCCAGAGCTCAGGGCTCTCTTGGGCCTTGCAGATGGCCCTGCCTGCACTTATTTTGGGGACTCAGAGACTAAACTAGAAAGGGGCGGGGGTGCACTGGAGAACCCACTTTCATTGTCAATCATGAGGTCAAAGAAAACCAGGGGCCTGTCTTCTGCTCGGGGGTCGGCGAGGCTGTCGTTCAGGACCCTGAGGGAGCTGGGGCCCTCCAGCTGGAGGTCACTGGACTCGCTGCTGCTGTCATCCAGCTCTGGGGAGGACTGCAACACAGAGAAACCAACAGGTCAGGGGTCCGGAGGGCGAGAGGGGGCATATTGGTAATGCATGGTTGTGCCGGTGAGCAGGTGTGTGTGGTTGTGTGTGCAAGAATGTGAGTGTGTGTGGGAACACAAGCATGTTTGTATGGCTGGGGGCATCTGCATGCACATGAGGGAGGGTGTGTTATTGGGAAAGGGAAGGTGTGTCCACAAGAGGATGTGTATGTGTGCGTGAATGGATGTGAATGTGCATGTGCACGTGAGAGGGTCGTGTGTGTAAACCAGTGCACTTGCATTAGTGAATATATGTAGCAGTGAGAGGATGAGATCCCGTGGGCAAGTGTGAGTGTGTGTGAAAGCACGAGTGTGGGAATGAATGCAGATGTCCACTGTGTGTGTGTGTGTATGCATCTGAGGGGTGTGAATTTGTGAACCTGTGTTGACACAAGTGTGTGAACATGTGAGAGTATGTGAGTGGGCGTGTGCATGGGCGAGTAGTGCTGGGTGTGGAGGCTAGGGGTGGAGTCAGTGCTATGGTGGGCAGGGAGGGGTCTGCTCCTCACTCATCTCTCTGAGCAGACTCAGAAGAAACATCACAAACTTGGGACAGGAGGAAGGAGCCTCATCTCCAACCCCAGATGTTTCTCTGGAAGGGCCCAGGAGCCTAGCTTTTCTTGTCCCCAAAGCCAGCTGAGGTTCCAGTGTCCTACACAGAGGGGAGGGGGAGGATTGCTTGGCCTCTAGAATGCCACGTCCAGCTGGACAGAGCCTGGCAGTGAGGGCAGTGGAGGGAGAAGGCTCAGAGCCTGGAGCACCCCCTCTCCTCCCCTGGGCTTAGGAAGCCTGAGGCCCAGGGGTCCTCTAGGCTGGGCACCTGAGGCTCTGTTCTCTCCAGCACCAAAGCAAAAACAGTTTGAAAGGCCTCGGGTGGAGGAAGGGCTCTGGCTCTGAAAGTCTCCCAGGAGGCTGGGGCTTCAGAGGGAGGAGAAGCCTCTCAAAATATACAGTTAATTGCCCATCATCTGCACAGCTGCCAAATCCAGACGTTCAGTCTTTGGTGACCTGCTCAGAACCTCCTGTGAAAGCCACCTGTGGACATTAGCCAGAGACCAGGAGGAAGGGACATGGCCAATGTCACAGGGCCAGCTGGGGGCACTGCTGGGACAGAGTCCAGAGCAGGCCTCCAGTCTTTCCTCCTTATGGACTGGCTGATGGAGCTGGCCTCACCTGGGGCTGACTGAGGCCTCCAGGAACTCTGGCCTCTGGCTGATATCCCTGGCCCGGAACATCACTAACACGTTCTCCTAGGCCCTTCCACGCTCCTGGTGAAACATTTGTATTAACAGAACTTCAGCTAAGAGCAAAGTCATTACTAAAGACAGGTAAAATGTGCTGGATTTTCCTAGGAGTGGCTGATTTTTACCTTATTTGCATTTCATAGCCCTACCTCAGGCTCACTAACTTCCTTCCAGTCGCTGCTAGAAACGGACATTCACTATAAATCTCTCTAGAGCAGGTTTTCCTTAGAGAAGCCTGTGAGTTCTGGGACTTCGTACAGAAGGCCCTAATAAAAGACTTTGTCAAATGCCTTGCATATCCGTATCCGTGATTCGGCCACGCTTCAAAGGCTGATTTTGCATGTCTTGCTCTGAGTCTGTCTCTGTCCTGGCTCCCTTTCCTCCCTGTAAGGAGTCTTCTACCGGTGTCTTCCTCGAAGTCACTAGCTGGTGGACCAGAGACAACATCTTCCTCCATTGTGGGAAAATCCAGGTGTTTCTCCCTCCAGGCTTCTGGTGCCTGCTCCCGCACTTGGGCGGGTGGAAAGTGCTGGGCTCCCCTTGGTATGTTCTCCCCTGGGTCCCAGCCCCCTCTGGCCAACAGCTGAAGAACTGTCCCCTTGGCCGAGTCCTGCCACCCACTGACATGGCACACTGGGCTTTCTTGCTCTTCTTCCTTTCGCTCCGACCAGCACTGCAGAAGCCCTTGCAGTGCCCTGAGCACTCCACCTGTTCCCTTCCTTCTGGCAGTGTCTTCAGGCCAGAGAGCCGCTCTTCGCTTCGGATCTTCTCTGCCAAGAGTGGAGCTCCCTGGAGAGCAGCACAGCTGTATCTTTGGGCTATCTCCCTCATCTTTATACCAGGTCATTCATGATGGCCATCAGAATCTCACTTTTAGAGCCTCCCATTGTCCTGGGGTCCTTCTCTCTTTTATAGTCACGGACACGTCCTTTGTCTTGAACTCACTGGAGACGCTGCTGGCTCCTTTAATAAAAGGACACCCCTTTTGGCTAAGCTTGTTGACGGAGGGAAGGCTGGGTCTTCCAGCCCAACTCCTCTTCCTCTCAGATTCCCCTCGTCCTTGGGGACTTCCATCAAGAATGGCTACTCCATGGGGCTGGTCTCACTGGAGCACTTCCAGTGACCTCTGGCCAGCTGTAAACTCAAGTCCCCCTCCCTGCCTGAAATCCCAGAAACACAGCTGGGAAGTACTGGCACATTTAAAAAAGACTTTTCTAAAGACCCAAGTTTAACATAGGGCAATCTGCCGCCAGCAGAGGCTCTGGCGCAGGATGTCTTTCCAGCCCTGCTCACTAAGGGAAACCCTCGTGATCCACCCCCACACCCCTACTCCTCGCCTTATTACAATCAGGATAATTGAGTGGGTGGGGAGGGAGCATAGAGAGGGACAGTGGTAGAGCCCAGAACCCAAGCCAGGAGAGGGCCTTTCATTGGAAAAGGCTGGGATTTGCTTGGAAGGGAAAAGGAATGCAGCGGAGGGGAACGGAGTGGGGAAGAGATGAGAGCTCACGTGTGAGGACTGGAAAGTGAAAAGTGGGGAGACGCTTTGAGGAACTAGGAAGTGGGAGATGATGAGAGCTACAGTAAAGAGGAAGAGGAATTTAGGAAGTGCTGTTAGGAGTTGGATCCCCTTTAATATTCTTTGAAAGATGCAATACTGGAATTTATTTATTACACTTGGTTAATGGACTGTGTTTCTTTGATTGTAAAACTGTGCTCAGACCAAGCCACATGAGATCAAGGATTTTTCCAGGGCACACATGCAATCTGGTTCACGAGCTGTATTGCACTTATCTTCATCACAGGTCAACTTAGCAGGTCAAGTATTCCAACTCAGCATAGCAGGTCTAACGGCCATACCAAGAGTGACCATGGGAAGCAGCTGGGTTGACATTTCAATCACCTTGCAAAAGTCTAGGAGGTTTATATGGGAAGATCCAGCAGCTCCTCTCCCTGCTAGATCACATCCCAGTATGTACATGTCACCTCCATTCAAAGCTGATACATACACAAATGAGCAGCATTTCTCTGTCACAGATGTGCAATTGAATCCCCTCAATTCAGTGGTACTTTGGCTGTGCATTAACAGCTTTAAAAATCTTGATGTCCAGGCTGAACCCCAGCCCAATTCAATTAAAATCTCTGGGGCTGGGACCCAGGAATCTGTCCTTGGTAAAAGCCCCCAAGTGATTCCAGTGTGCAGCCAGGGCTGAGAACAACTGTCCTAATTACTGATTCATTCCATGTTTGGTCATCAGCAAATCAGACAAGAGCCAAGCTCTTTGATATTGAGCATCCAGTCCCCTGAAGATATCTATCTAGTATCTGACATTAATTCTTATCAAGAGTCCCCAAGCTCCTGAGGAACTTTCTCAGCACCCAAGCTTAAGTAATAGCGGGGATCAGTTTGGCAAGACACACACATTGCTGTTTTTTGCAGACACAAAACCCCAGCTCTTGCGAAGTCTGGAAGACCCCAGAGATACCTCATGTGTGTCTGTGAACTGGACCACCCCGTTAGCTAGCCTGTGGCCCCTACTACCTTCTGCCCACTGCTTCAGCCCCTCTGCAGGCTGCTGCTGCCTCTCAGGGGACACGGCTCCCATCTTCCCAGCTGAGCTCCTGTTCTTTTTCTAATACACTCACCAGCATCATAGCCTCTCCCCTGTATCAGCTGCTCCCCACAGGCCTCCCTTCCACTGCCAGTCACCACTGCCACTTCTGCCAGGGGCTGCCCTCTCGGCTAGGCCCCCTCCTGCTTCCACTTGGTCCTGCTGCTGCTGGGCACGGGGGCCAGTCATCTGTAGCAAGAGTGGGTGAGAACACCCATCTTTTTCTGCCATGGATCCTAACACAAGGCCCACGGCAGAGGCACTGCTGACCCACCCTCGTTTTTAAGCATAGTCCTCACTCCAGGTCTCCACCGTCAGACCTCGGTATTGCCCCTCCACCCAACTATGGCCCCACTGCCTCCTCCAGCAGGGGTGAGGTCTCTTACAGATCACTCTTCCTGCTCAAGCAGTCTCTCCCCGAGCCCTGCCCACCATGCCAGACCTGTGCCAGAGCCCCCAGACATGTCTAGTTAACGGTCTAGCAACTGACACAGCTGCAGCCTGAGTGGGGAAGTGGGGGCCAGGGGGTGCCTGCATGCGATGGTACACTTGGAAAATGTGGTATCTTAGCAAGCCAGTATTCTACAACTTTCACACTGAAAGGTCGGATCAAGTCCACGAAGAGAGCATGGGTATGTGTGAGCCTGGAGGACCCTGTGAATGTCACCCTGCCCCCTCCCTCTAAGTTGCCGCGGGTCCTCGAAGAGAACCAAGGGTTTTGGAAGGGGGCACAGAAGGTGGGTGAGAAATGCACAAGGGGGACCTAATTTGTTTTCTTTTTAATTTTTTTCAAAAAAAAGCTTGGGAATCCTGTAATGGTTAAATTAAAAAATGTGTGTCTGATGAATACCTACATAAAAGTGGTGGTCCTCTGGCTCTCACCTCCAGACCTGGTCTCCAGAGGTGAGCAGCTGCTTCTAATCATTTAATTCTTCATAACCTGAAATGTGCTTCTCCTTCCTCCCTTGATTAACCTCAGACCTCACCTAGTGACTCCTTGCTGGCGGCTGAGGATGACTGACACCCACCCCCTAAGTATTGCTGGTTCCAGTTCCTCCACTTGACTCTCAGGAAGGCTGGCAGGACTACTGGCAATCCAATCCCTTTCTCTATCTTCCCTTCCCAGGCTTCTACCTCCACCCAGTGTCAGTTTTAATTTTATCAAGATTATGGGATGGAAAGAAGTGCTCAGATTTCAGAGGAATTTAGAACATGTAAAGATAAGACTCAAAAATTGACTGACTGTGAGGAATAATAAAAAGGGGGGTTGTCCAGGGCAGCCCTGGGGTCTTGGCTTGTGTAACTGGGCAGACTAGTGCAACTTACTGAGTGGAGGACGAGAGATGAGTTTGAGGTATCCATGGGGCGTCCGAGTGGAGACGTCAGAAGGCCATTGGCTATACTGGTCTGGCAGGCAGGAGTGAGCGCTGGGCACCAGCAGCCCCTGGACAGTAACTGAAGCTATGGGTGTGGCTAGATCACCAGGGAGAGGATATAGACGAAAAAGAGAAGAGCGCCCAGAAGCAAAGTGGGAAGAACAACATTTAAAAGAACAAAGACCTAAAGCAATCTACAGATTCAATGCAATCCCAGTCAGAATCCCAATGACATTTGTCACAAAAATAGAAAAAAGAATACTAAAATTCATATGGGGCAACAAAAGACCCCGAATAGCTAAAGCAATCTTAAGAAAAAAGAACAAAGCTGGAGGCATCACAATACCTGACTTCAAAACATACTACAAAGCAATAGTAATCAAAACAGCATGGTACTGGTACAAAAACAGACACACAGATCAATGGAACAGAATTGAAAGCCCAGAAATAAAACCACACATATACAGACAGCTAATTTTTGACAAAGGAGCTAAGAACATACAATGGAGAAAGGAAAGTCTCTTCAATAAATGGTGTTGGAAAAACTGGACAGCCACACGCAAAAGAATGAAAGTGGACCATCACAAAAATTAACTCAAAATGGATCAAAGACCTGAAGGTGAGACCTGAAACTATAAAACTCATAGAAGAAAATATAGGCAACACAGTATTTGACATTGGTCATAAAGGAATCTTTTTGGATGACATGCCTACCCAGACTAGGGAAACTAAAGAAAAAATAAGCAAGTGGGACTTTATCAGATTAAAGAGCTTCTACAAGACAAACGAAACCAGAATCAAGATGAACAAACAACCCACCAGCTGGGAGAAAATATTTGCAAAACATATATCTGACAAGGGGTTAATCTCCATAAAAGAACTCATACAACTGAACGACAAAAAAACAAACAACCCGATCAAAAAATGGGCAGAGGAAATGAACAGACACTTCTCCAAAGAAGATATACAGATGGCCAATAGGCACATGAAAAGATGTTCAACATCACTAATCATCAGGGAAACGCAAATCAAAACAACACTAAGATATCACCTCACGTCCGTTAGAATGGCTAGAATCACCAAGACAAAAAACAACAAATGTTGGAGAGGATGTGGAGAAACAGGAACCCTCATACACAGCTGGTGGGAACGCAAACTGGTGCAGCCTCTATGCAAAATGGTATGGAGATTCCTCAAAGAATTAAAAACAGAAATACCCTATGATCCAGCTATCCCACTACTGGGAATCTATCCAACGAACCTGAAATCAACAATCCAAAGAGGCTTATGCACCCCTATGTTCATTGCAGCATTATTCACTATAGCCAAGAAGTGGAAGCAACCCAAGTGTCCTTCGACTGATGACTGGATCAAGAAGATATGGTATATATATATACAATGGAATACTACTCAGCCATAAAAAAGGACAAAATCGTCCCATTTGCAACAACATGGATGGGCCTGGAGGGTATTATGTTAAGCGAAATAAGCCAGAAAGAGAAAGACAAACACTGTATGATCTCACTCATATGTGGAAGATAAACCAACACATGGACAGAGAAAACTGTATTGTGGTTACCAGGGGCAATGGGGGTAGGGGGTGGGCACAAGGGATGAACGGAGACATATATATGGTGATGGACAAACAAAAATATACAACCCAAAATTTCACAATGTGATAAACTATTAAGACATCAAAAAAAACAAAAAAACAAAAAAACAAAAAACAGAGACCTGAAAGGAGAGTGAAGAGGAGCAGCCAGAACTACAAGAGAAGCTGGGAAGGAGAAAGCAGAGGACCTGAAAGTAACAGACTGAGAACTCAAGGGACAGGAGGCTGTGGTCAGAGTCTCAGTGGGCCAATTCCCGGTGATGGTGAGGTCCAGGGTGCAGACACGTAGTTGGCAGCTGCAGTGGAATGGGGTGAAGACCCCCAAGAGGTCAAAGAGTGGAGAGGCAAGGGTGGTGGATGCTGAAGTCACCCAGGAAGAAGGCTGGACCTGCGTGGGGACAGGAAACCTAGGAGGCAGGTCCCGGGCTCTTCCCTATGTGGGGTGAGGCAGGAGGATGTCTGAGAGGGGCTGGAGAAAGTGGGGCTCACCTGGAGACCTGGAACCTCAAAGGCAGAGGGATCTTACCAGACGGTGGGACTGAAACAGTCCAGGAGGCACCGAGGGCCTTGACCCCACCTCCCACTTCTGATGCTCATAGGGTGTGAGAGAAAGAGGAGACAGTTTCCCCACAGGAGAACCGAGTTTCAGCGCACGGAGGAAACAAAGCCACCTGCAGGGAAGAGCTAAGTCCAGCAGGTAAGTTGATGGTCATGGAAGAAGGGTTTGCAAGGGTATCTTTCAACAAATATTTATTGAGCAGCCACATCTGCCAGGTCCTGGGATGGACACAGTCCCCGCCCTCATGGGCTCAGATCCTGGCAGAGGCCTAGTGGAAAGGCTTGGGGTGGGGGTATGGGGCAGTGGGAGGTGCAAAGGGTGAGAGAAGCTTCTTTTTCTTGGGCAAAGAGGCCCAAGGATGTGTGAAATGATGGCCTGAATCCCAGTCATGTCCTCTTGGCTGAAGAGGACTTAAGTCTTCCTGCCCAGAGTCCATGTAGCCATTCATTCCTTGGTTTACTCCTTGACCAAGATGTATTGAATGCCTATTGTGTGCAGGACCTTTAGTGTGTGGGCTGGGCCAGGCAGTGGGATGGAGGCTCAGGGAGCAGGTCATGGGTGTTCGGCCACAGGTTACAAGAGGGTGGTGGCCAGCAGCTGTAGAAAAGGGAGGCACTAGGGACTCTCAGAGGCTTGTCTGAGGGGGGCCAGGCTGGTGGGGGACCTTTCTGGAGGGTGGGGTGGTAGGAATGCAATTGGAGGGACTTCCACTGGGACCTGGACTTGGGGATTCTCCATGGGGGCTCTGTCACAATCCCTGGGGGAGACTCCTGCCCCAAGAGTCTGGGGTGCTCTTCCTCCCCCAACACCCCCCCTGAGAGAGGCATCAAGCTGGGGAGCCACAGAGGACAGAGGAAGGGCAAAGAAGTTGTTAAGCCACTGTACATGGGGGAAGCCGCGGAGGCAGCGGCCTCGGGATAGTACTGCGCCTCTCGCCCAGCGGGGTTGCCCGCTTGCCCTTTGGAGGCGAGTGGGACACTCTTGGGGATTGGCACGATGGTTGGGAGGCCCCATGGTGGCAGGGGTAGTGACTTGGACCGTGAGGGGAAGGAAAGTCCTCTTGGGGGTACAATAGACTTCGAGAGGCAAGCCTAACGAGCGGCGAAGGTGGGTACTTCTTGGTGTTCTGCGTGACAGGGAGCTGATCCCACGGTGGACAGCAGCATGCTCCTGGTGACCGGCAGTCTGGTTGGGACATTCAGCATCAGGGACAGCAGCTTGCTCGATGGGAGGGTGGAGAGGCCAAGCCAGGGGGCGGCATGTGCCATGTAGCAGACGGGTGAAACGCCGGCAGGGGTGGGACGCTCCTTGCGCTCTCCGCAGTGGCTGGGCTGGCGAGGAGTGTGGCGCATCGCTCTCCATGGGCTCCACGCGCTTTCCAATACAGAACCTCAGACTAAGGGCTGGAAGGGACCTCGGGGGTCACCCAGTCCAACCTTTCACTCTGTTCAGATCCCCTTTCCCCTGGACAGGTGACAGCTTAGCCTCCATTAGCAAACCTCCGGAGACAGAAGGGTTACAACCCACAAGGCCACTTGTTCCATTGTAGGATGGCTTTAAAGAAGTTCTTTCTTACATGGAGTGAAAACTTGCCTGTTTGGGCCCTGCACGGTGCTGCCCACGCCCACACACCCCTGCACCGGCCCTCACTGGCTGTGATTAACTGGGGAATGGGTTCTCGTCCACCCTCCTCACTGAGGCCTTAAGAGGACAGAAAATGCATAAGGAAGCTCCAGACAAAGGCATGGGCTAGTCCAGAAAAGAGACAGGGCTCTGGAAGGAAGCACTCTATCAGCATTTCAGAGGAGTATACGTGGTTACTGAAGGCTCCTGCCCCAGTATGGAGGGAGGGCTGGGGTGGTCCAGGCCCGCAGCTGGCATTTGGAGACTGTCCTCAGGACAGCTCAGGACTCATTGCCTCGCTGGAAATTCCCCAGGCGCAAGGCGAGTCTGAGAGTCACCTGCTGTGGCTGTGCCCCCTGGGACCTGGCATGGGGAGAGGCAGGAGTCCTGGGCCGAACTTCTGGGCCACTCACCGAGTTTTCGGCATCTGAGTCTTCTGAGCTGCTGATCACCACGATGCGTTCCTCTGAAACAGGGCAGGGGAGACAGCGTTAGGCCCTGCCAGGGATGCCCGGGCAGGGGGGTTCTGGGGTATTCTCCCGTGGGAGTCCTTGCAGGCCAGTGGACTGGGTGGGTGACAGCTGCCCTGCAAGGGGGGATGTGAACATTCACCATGTGTGCCAGCGTGAATCTGTTTCCTCAAAGTGGCTTTCCATCACTGCCTGCCCTGCCCTCCCTGTGAATACTTAATTCAGCTGTTGGCCCTAAATTCAGCATTTGCTCCCTGTAGACATTTGACCCCTTTTGCAATCTTAAAGAAGCACCTTGGTTTCTTCCAATTCTCAGCCCCTTTTGATTACCAATAGTGTTTGTGAGCAAGGAATATCAGTCGGGGCTCAGTATGTGAGCAGCGTCAGGGCTCAGTGTAGGATGTAGAATGAAAACAAAGCTGGACTCTGGATGAAGCAGATCCAGGAAGAATTGTCTTAAACGTTCCAGAATTTTATGGGTTGACCTACACTCATGTCCAAGGACTCCTTGTGTGGCAGTGTCCATAAAAGATATCCAGGACAAATGAGGCACCTTCGGTGGGTGGCCTTTGCAGAAAAATTTGGGAACTGATGGGAGTGGTCTCGATCCAAGTCCTCTCTGAGAGTGTGCCAGGCACCCACCCACAAACATTTCTTGGGGAGACCCACCCTGTGCAGAGGCAGGGTTCCAGGCACTGTAGGGTGTGTTGGGGGAAGGAGCTATGGACTGTGGGCCTCAGCCCTTCATGCTCCCCACAGTGAATCCCGGCAAAGCACATGGTAAGTGGATCCACCTCACCCCCAGGCAAACCGTGTGCTTTCCCTGCCCCATCAGGTGGTAGCTGAGAGCAGGACACACAGGGAAGACTGGTGGCTTTGGGCTCCCTGGGTGGCGTAAGGATGCAGAAGGGGGGCCCTCCCAGTCCCTGGAGGACAGCATGCAGGCCTCAGCCTCTGCTGCCCACCCACCTGCCTACCTGCCTCCGCAGGGTCGCTGGTTGTGTGGTTGCTGTTGGGCAGGAAGACCTCATTTCCTACGATGGGGCTCTTGGGGCTGGGAGGCTTGTCCAGGTGGGGTGGCGAGACTGCCCTGGAGGTGCTGGGCCTGGGCTGCTCGGGGGAGCTCCGGGCCAACCTTGCCTCTCTCTCCTCAGACTCCATCTTGATGACCTTCCTGGGGCACTCGGTCTGGCAGGACTTCCTCTTCTGTGGTGTGGCTGCGCTGGAGACCTCCTGTGCAGTGGGAAGTCACAGGGCTGGGTCAGAAGCCTCCAGAGGCACTGGGGTGGGGGGCAGGGGCCTGTGCCCCCCACCTTTCCTCTGCTCTCTGCCATGCAGATCATGCCTCTCTCCGTACAGGAAGCCCTCCCAGGCTGCCATGCACACAGGCCCTGCCTGCTGACCACTGACCTCTGCTGGCCTCTGATTGCCCTGGGAGTGGCTCATGCTTAGAGGGGAGCTTCCTAACAGGGCAGCCAAGAACGAGGGAGAACATAGAGTAGGTGCTAATTAAGGCCTGGAATCTCACCCCAGCTCCACCTCTTACTGTCTGGTGGGATCTGGGCCCTCGGGAGGGGACGTGGGTCTGGGGAGAGCCTCACCTCTCTGTCGGAGGGGTCTTTGATGGAGTAGGCGTACACTGGCACAGGGTGTGCTCCAGGCACCGCCTGTACCACAGCCACAGGTTGGGTCTCAGCCAGGGCCTCGGCCAGCCCCGGGGCCGGCGCCTGAGCCCTCTGTACCTCCTCTGGCTGCAAGGTCAGGAAACGAGAGTCAGGAATGACCAGGCAGCAGGCCCAGGGCTGGGACCCGAGGCCTGGGGTCAGCCCAACCCAGGGCCTCACCCAGCCACAGGTGCAGGCTGCCTGGTCCAAAGGGACCAGGAGGCCTCCCCACACCCTCCATGACTTCACCTCCTTCTGACCCTGAGGTGCTGGCTTCAATTCCTATGCTTCCTAACAGGGCCAGCAGACGACCTCAGGGTCACACTGCCCGGCAACTCCTCAAGGCTCACTCGACACCAGCCCCAGCTACACACCTCCAGGGACACAGTGCTCACTACTGACGGAAGCAGCTCTTCAAACTGCAAAGTTGTAATGGTGAGGACATCCTTCCACTGGGCTGAAATTGGCCTCCCTGTGACCTTCATTCTGCCCCCAGGGCCTTAACCCCACCTGGATCAGAACAGCGACTACACACTTTGGGCAAATCACTTAACACTTCTTGGGCCTCAGTCCCCTTCTGTAACAGAGGAATAATAATAATATCGCCCTCACAGGGTAATGTGGATGACATGCGTCACTACAAGTAAAATGCTTAGAAGAGCACCTGGCACTTAGTGAGCACCGATGATGATGATGATGATGAAGAATACTGTTTAAGGCTCAGTGCTGAGTGCTTCATGTACCCATCCCAAAATGTAGGGGCAGTTCCTCAAAAAGGGCAGTTCCTCAAAAAGTTAAACAGAATTTCCATATGATCCAACAATTCTACTCCTAGGTATATACTCCAAAGAACTAAATACAGATATTCAAACAGAAACTGGCACGTGAATGTTCACAGGAGCATTATTTACAATAGCCAAAAGGTGGAAACAGCCCAAACGTCTATCAACTGATGAATGGATAAATACAATGTGGTACACCCATAAGGCAGAATATTATTCAGCCATGAAAAGGAATGAAGTTCTGATATATGCAACATGGATGAAACTTGAACACATTATGCTAAGTGAAAAGAAGCCAGCCACAAAAGAATACATATTGTATGATTCCATTTATATGAAATATCCAGAATACTTAAATACATAGAGACAGAAAGCAGACTCGTAGTTGCCAAGGGATGGGGGAGGGGGAAATAGGGAGTGACTGTTTCACAGGTATGAGGTTTCCTTTTGGGGTAATGAAAATATTCTGGAACCAGACAGATGTGATGGTTGTAGAAGATTGTGAGTGTACTAAATGTCACTGAATTGCACACTTTAAAATGGTTAAAATGGTGAATTTTCTTATGTGAATTTTACCACGATAAAAAAAATTATAGTTAAAAAAAAATAGGTACTACACTATGATTATTGCCAATCTACAAAGAGGGAAACTGAGGCACAAAGAGGTGATGTGATTTCCTAAGGTCAAATACCCAGGAAAGGCCTGGACCAGGGTTTGAATCTAGCGTTCTGGAAATGGAAATTCCCTTCCTGCCCCTGCGTGTGATCCCTTTTTAGTCACTGTCTCCTTTACATCCCTCCCCACCAGCTTCCTCTATTGTGAGAAACTGAAGCATTCGCTGGACCGTTTGCTGAAAATGAGTGACGGGTGACCCAGACTCCAGGGCTCAGCTCCAGGGGCCCTGGCCTGCCACTCCTGTCTCCAATCCTGACCCCTGGGCACCTCACTCTGTGTGCCCCCAATGGATGAGCATCAATCAGGAGCCTGTAGTCCATCCATGCAGTGAAGGAAAGGGATTCCCACCTGGCTGGAGGGGGCGCTCCATCTAGGAAAGCTGCATGGGAAGGGCCAGGCACTGGACGGGGAGATGATGAGGTCAGGATATGCTTTCCTCACATGGACAAGCTCTGTCCCTCCTGTGTGGTGGAGGACACGGTCAGGCCCACCCTCACAAGGGAAACACCAGGGATTACCTGGCCAAGCCCGGGCTGGGGTAGGCAGGGAAAGACCGGCATGATGGCCCCTGTGCTGGGTACTGGAACCCCGAGGTTGATGCTCCTTAGCATCAAGTGCTTTGATGTAGGATGTGGGCTCTACACCATTTGCTATAATGGATGACTTCCTTCTCTCCTCCCTCTTCCCTTCCTTCCTGGGTTTTTCTTTCTCAACATCTTTACATCAAGGGAGGAGAGCTGTCTCTCTGGATCAGAGAACGGAGCCTGTCTGGGAGAACGGGTGAGAGTGAATGCTCTCCCAGGCCTCTAGGAAAGCCACACGATCTCCACTCTGCTCTCTACGCCAGTGTTTTTCAAACTACAGTCTGGGACCCACTAGTGGAACACAAAAGCAATCTAGTGGGTCATGACCAGCATTTTTTATATTACATAGTATACAAAATATGAAAGTACTTCCCATGTAATAAGCATAATTTGTTTTGCAAAATTTCTGTTTTAGCTACAGGTACTTGTGGGCATGTGTATACACTATAGGTTAGATGTAAAATATATTTTTACAGTGGATGGTGGTCAAAAAAGTTTAAACCACCTCATACCCATTAGGATGGCTACTATAAAAAAAAAAAGTGTGGGGCCCCGCCCGGTGGCGTAGCGGTTAAGTGTGCACACTCCGCGGCAGCGCGGTGGCCAGGGTTTCGGATCTTAGGCGCACACCGACGCACCACTTGTCAAGCCATGCTGTGGCAGGATCCCATATAAAGTGGAGGAAGACGGGCACAGACGTTAGCCCAGGGCCAGTCTTCCCTCAGCGAAAAGAGGAGGATTGGCGACAGATAGCTCAGGGCTAATCTTCCTCACAAAAAAACAAGTGTGGGTGAGAATGGGGAGAAATTGGAACCCCTGTGCATTGTTGGTGGGAAGGTAGAATGGTGTGGAAAATTGCACTATGGAAAACTATATGGCAGTTACTCAAAAAATTAATAGAATTACCATACATCCAGCAATTCCACTTCTAGGTAAATTTTATGTGTATTTTATCACCATTACAATACAAAAAAAGTTGAAAAGGCCCTGCTCTATCTATCCTCCCATGTCTGGCTGTACAAACTGCTGGGATGTAAAAGACCCTCTTTCACGTGGACCGTGACCTCCCTGAAGGCAGGGCTGGGCTCCTCTGCCTCTGTCCCACCCTCCCTGACAGTCATTCCCTCCCACTCCCCCAGCCAGTGTTAATGAAGCAGGGACACATGAGGGCTCAGTAAACAAAATAAAATCATGATGATTGATTTATAATTGTTGTAAAGCTTTAAAATTTTTTATTTTTTCCATTAAAGTATTGCAACGTCATTACAAAAAGAGCCTATGAGAAAGAGGAGGGAAAATGCCTGAGCCGCCGCTGCGCGGCCCCCGACCCGCGGCCCCCCCCCCCCCGCGCTCCCTGGCTTAAGCCTGTTGGCGAGTTTGCTCATCTCCTCCTAGGCACACGGTTGCAATGAAAGTAAACCCGCATTTTAAGAGGGATGAGTGCTGGCACCAGAGGCCCAGCTCCTGCCTCCTAAGGCAGGGCCCCGGGGCCAAGGGTTGCCTTTCTCCTGGCACACAGATGGAACTGACTTTCTCCTGGGACAGCCAGCCTCACTCGAGCTGCCACACCTGCCCTTTGCACTCACAGTGTGTTACCAGTTCCTTCACCCAGCTCCACCCACCCCCAGCCTATTACCAAAGTGAAAGCAAAGGGCTTTGGACAAAGAGCATTCTTCTGATGTTCCAAGTTCAAACTGTTTAGAAGCTGATAGTGAGAAGCTGTTACCCTGGCCCCTGGCCCCATAAGACATTAACCACAATCCCGCTCAGAATAAGCCTGACGTGTTGTCTTTAGCTTGCAGGAAACCACAAAGTAAGGAAGGAGAAGATGGCTGAACAAAACCAGTCAACACCGGTTGAAGGCAACACTGCAGTCTGACTTGATCTGACACAGACCCCACAGCTCTGTCACAATACATTACCATATTATAGAACACACCCACTGACGCCACGACAGTTTACCACTGCCATGAAAATGGCAGGCTATAACCAAATAAGGAAAGAAAGGAGGTGGCACCCTTGCTCCCCAGAAAAGCCTGCCCATTTCCCAGAATAACTAGGAATATTCCTCCCCTTCCTTACCTAGACCCCTTATAACAGCTGCTTAATCACACCAGGAGCTGAGAAGTTGATTTGTGAACTTTGTTCCCACTTCTCTATTCTTTGGCCACTGAATAAAGCTTGTGCTATTGAACACTCAACGTCGGTCTCCTTTCAAAGTTGTGACCCGGAGCAGAGGAAGAACCCTGAGAGGAAAGGCAAGAGATCCTCCTCCAGTCTCTCCCTGGCTGGGGAGCGAGTTCAATCGGTACCAAAGTCACATCAAGACAAAGATCTGGCAAAATGCCTCAACCACAGGCAAGACAGCAGGGGCCCTCTTGCTATTCATTAACCAGCGACTGGCACCTGGAAGACGGCCGAGATCTGTGACCCACAGCACTTTCCACTCTTACTCATGTGATTTATTTGGGGATATTATTCATTCTAGCATTGCTTGTAGTACCAAAACAACCTAAATATGCACCAACAGGGAACTGGCTAAATAAAGTATGCTCCATCCATTCATTGGACCACTATGCAGATGCAAAAAGGCATCAGGAAGCTTCCTGCCTACTGATAGGGTAAGAATTCTGGAATACATCATTGGTGAAAAAGCCCCAGCACAAAACTATGTATATATGGTATTATGCTACCTTTGTGCAAAAAAAAAAAAAAAAAAAAAGAATAGAAAACTAATGTCTATAATCATATTTGCTTGTAATTACATGAAGAAATTCTGGAAGGATATGTGAGAAATTAATAGAGAACTGGACAGATGGGGGACATTGTAGGAGTGAGACATTTATCACTTTCTGTTTTTATTTCTGACCATGTGATTGTATGACATCCAAAAAATAAAATAAAATGGCCTTTTTTTTTAACTTTTGAAGTTGTGTATATGGGAATGCAGCACCTAAGGCAGTTAGGAGCTGGCTTCTAGTCCTATCCCTAGCTTGCTGTGTGGCCTCGGGTTAAGTCACACCCTCTCTCTGGGCCTTAGCTTCATTCTCTGTAAAAGAGGGGGTTAGACTCCATGCTCTCTCCCAGCTCTGAAACTCTCAGATCCTAAGTCCTGCCTCCTCCAGGAAGCCTCTTCTGCTTGTCTCAGCCTGCAGCAATCTCTCCCTCCCACTGGCCATGCCATGGCAAAGCTAGAAAGGCTTATTGCCCTGACCACCCCCACCAGAAGACCTTCTTTCCATGGAGGACTAGTCAGTTCTGGGCCCAGATCCTTGACAGGCAAGCACACGCAAACCTGGATGACCAGGATGGGGAGGAGACCAGACACCTGGTGCAGGAGGGAACCGAGGAAGCTTATCCTGGTGGAGAGGAGCCATGCACGCAAGAGCCCAAGAGGGCAAGTCAAAGGGATGCCACTGCATTTCCACCTAGGGAAGCACTGTAAGTCAGAGCAGCTCAGAGACGGCAGTGAGTGCCTCAAGAATGAGTGAGCTGCCTGTCCCTGGAGGTGTGTGCATTGAGGGAGATCAGAATTTGCTACCCTAAAATGTGTCTCTTTGGCTTGATTATTTTTAAGAACAAGACTCAGAAAGAGGGGCCGGCCCGGTGGCATAGCAGTTAAGTGAGCGCATTCTGCTTTGGCAGCCTGGGGTTCGCAGGTTTGGATCCCAGGCGCACACTGACACACGCTTGTCAAGCCACGCTGTGAGGGCGTCCCATATAAAGTAGAGGAAGATGGGCACAGATGGTAGCCCAGGGCCAGTCTTCCTCGGCAAAAAGAGGAGGACTGGCACCGGATGTTAGCTCAGGGCTGATCTTCCTCACAATTCAGAAAGAAACTTTGACCTTCCCCCTAACTGCCTAAAGAATTTAAGATAGAAGGCCTGTCCCAAGAAGGAGCTATCACCATAGGTAACTCTAGTATAATATGAACTAGGTGTGGTAGACAGGGTTGAACCTACCAAGGCCCGTTTTATCAGTTCTCTCATTGTTTACAGATGGCCCAGCAAACATTTATTTACCAAACATTTTCTTTTCCATCTCCATGTGAACTGCCTTCCTTCCCTTTGAAGTTCCAAACTACTACCCCCAACATCCTCCTCTGTCTTTAGCTGAAGATGGTATTTAAGGTGGTGGCTTCAGCCATTTTGGCGAGTTACTCAGTTTTCCTGGGTTTCTCCCATCTATACATGTTATTAAATTTGTTTGATTTTCTCCTGTGATTCTGTCTCATATCAATTGAATTCCTAGACCAGCCAGGACTCAGAGGGTACAGGAGTATTTCTTCCGCCCTTACAGCATGAAAGCTGGATAGCCACAGGTCAGGGGTGCTGCAGAGGGAATGCCAACATTAGAAGGGGTATGAGCACCTTCCAACCCTGAACAACTATGGTTCTTGGATATATGCTGACACTGAAATCACACTGATGGAACCCAGGCTGCTGGGATCGAGGCCTGACTCCTGGCCCCATTCTCCACTCCTCTCCAAGAACCATGAGTGGGGGGAGAAGAGGGTAAGGTCCACATGTTGACCCCAGGAAAGGCTCACATCTAGGGTGGGGTGGGGGGGACAGTCATTTGCCACATCTATCAGTGCCACCTACCAGTGACCACCTCCTTCACTTCCTGTCCACCCCGGGGTCTAAAGCCCTGAACCCATCAAAAGCTACTTCGGCATTTAGGAGCTCAGAGCCAGCCAGCCAATCCTTCCCTTACTCCCTCCCACTGAAAGCTCCAGTCCAGCCACTGGCTGTCCCTCTCAGGCGCTCTCCCTCCTCTACTGCCTGGAGACACAGAGACAGCAAGACTCAGTTTCCTTCCTGACACAGGCAACTTTCAACCTGCTGACCCGCTGGACTGTACCGCCTCCCCTTCAGACCTCAAACCCATCTCACCAGGTCAACGTCAGAAGGGTCGCTGCGAGTGCTGGCAGCCTCTGGGCTGGTTCTCTTGGGTACAGCTGCATCTGGAGAACACAGAGAAGGTCACAGGCAGGTCAGGCCCAACCCTGGTGAGAGGCACCCTGGCTTGGGACAGTGACAGAGGGAACATCCCTGTTGCTTTTCTGGGAGACTCATTCTCCAGGGCCTCTCACAGCACTGGGACAGGTTCCTTGAGGGGCTGGCAGTTGGATGGAAAGCTCCTAGACTGCAATGGGCATGAACCCAGCCAGAGGGAGAGAGGGGTGGAATCAGAGAGCACTTGCCTTTGGCTTCAAACCCCAAATGCCCCTCTCTCCATCTCTGGGCCACCACCAAGGCAAGCGTGGACAATCCTAAAGGCATCATTGCTCACTGACTGCTCTGCATCCAGTGAGAGCTCTATGATACTCTTCCTGTTTTTATTAAATCTAAATCTCTCATGCTTCAGAATAAAATAACTCCCTTCTCTGCCATTGCCAAGTTACAACACCCAAGGCAAGCTGTTTAGACTCTGTGGGGTCATTTCCTGTATACCGGGTAACATTCAATATGTAGGTGGCTAAGGCACAACTCCACGGCCATTCTAGAACTATGTATACTTCTATGAGCTCACGTCCATCAGCCCAAGAGCAGGAGTGAGTGAGCCCTCCATCACTGTCACCTGCCCGGGGAACCTTCACATTCTGTAGCCTCTCTCCCCTTTCCCAGTAAAGGCATCCTCATACCAGCTGTTCAGAGCTCAGATTCCAGCCTAGAGATTTCATCCAAGAGCCATTAAAGCCTCCTAGCCCTGCAGGCCCTCTTGTGCACACCCCTCCCCATATCTCTTGAAAGCCCCCTGATGTCTCCAGCTCATACATACAGAGCTGCTACAACTCCTGGATTTGGACTGCAGAGCCAAGCGCTGTTTCATTCTCCAGCTAGTGATGTGCCCCATCTTGTCTCCAGCTGGATTGGACAACTCGAGGTCAGGAACTGGTCTGCTGTCTCCCCACTTCCCAATACCAGGCAGGACCCACAAAGGTTGGCAGCTGGTCCAGATGGCAGGCCATCCTGGAGCCAAATGATCTCCTCCCCTGAGCCACAGCCTGGTTTTAGGTAAGCACTTAACCACTCCAGGGGGTTTTCTCAGCCCCCTTCCGCCCTAACCTCATGTTCCAGCTGACTTCTCTGTTGCTGGACCAGGTGGCTTAAGAGAACTTCCTGAAGTGGCTGGTCCCTCCGGGGCTAAAACGATACCGGCTCTCAGCTTTGTAGTTTCTTAACTCCCCCAGGGTCACAAAATCACAGCTAACCCATAGCGTCTTCTAAATTAATAAAACGTGACCCCTGTGGGGGGCTGCAGCTCCATGTCGGGGCATCCTCTCTGCTTTATCTTGTGCCCTGAAACCTCCGATGTGATCAAATTCAAGAAACTTAAAAACCCCACAGTTTCTTTTCTGTCACATGGAGATGATCTTTTCTGTCCCGCCTACCCCAGGGAGCAGCAAGCAAGTCACAAGCCTTTAAATGGTAAACAAGCCAGCCATGAGGGTGTCTTGGGTGCTTACCTGTCCCCTGGGTGATGCAAGAGATGAGGTCCTGCAGGCGCACCTTGAATTCGTCGAAGCTGTCGGTGCGCACGGCGGCCTGCAGGCTCTGGGGCTCCTCCTGGCGCAGACGGCCGAGCGCCTCGCTCAGGAAGCCGTGCATGTCCAGCACCTCCTGGTCCGAGGCATAGCGCTTCATCCTCTGCACGAGCGCGCCGCCCATGCGGATGCGCTGCAGCACTGCATCCAGGCGGCTCAGCTGGCCCGCTATCTCTTCGTAGTCGCGCCGGTACCGCTCGTTCACCGCCTCCAACAGCTCGCGCTCCTGCTCCCGCACGTGCGCTACTACCTGGCGCACGCGCGTGCGGATCAGCTCCTCGGTTTCGGCGCGCACGCGGCCCAGCTGGCTGACGGCCGAGCTCATCTGCGCCTGCGCCGCATCAAAAGCGCGGTCCTGCTCCTGCAGCGCTTGGGTCATGGCGTCCAGCTCGTCCTGGCGCTGCTTGATCTCCGTGCTGATGTCGCACTTGAGCTTGCTGTGGCCGCTATCCAGCAGCGCGCACGAGCAGCACAGCGGCTTGGAGCAGCCTCGGCAGTAGATGCTGTGGACACACAAGGCCGGCCTGATTTAGGGCTCTCTTGCTTTTTTTCCCTTGAAATTTTTGTTATTAAATTCCTCTTCAAAAATGACAAAACTTTGAATCATGGTATGTTTCTAGTTTCGTGCTTTTCCCCATTCAGTGTTTGTGGTTATGGTAATAGTATCCAAACTACCAATAAAACATTAGAATACATAAAAGTTATTAAAGTAACAAGAGCTAGCCTCTGTGAAACAATGCAAAGATACCTAAAAAGAAAGTTAATCATCTCTTCCCACCAGTTCTGAATTTCCTCTGCCCAACTCCAGCCAAGGTATCCAGGTGAGCATCCTGGGTGCATCCTTCCACACCTCTCTCCACTCAAACCACCTTAACACAAATAGTATCCAGACTGCAGCTGCTTGCAGGATTCTAACAACTTGATACATTTCATCTCATTTAATCCCTGCTAGAGCCTGTTAGGGGAGAATTATTGTTATCCTCATTTGACAGATAAAGAAACAGACATTCAGAAGTTAAATAACTGCCTCAAACATCTACAACAATTTTGGGGAGTTGATTGTTCTTAAAAAAGATGAGATCATGCCATACCGTTACTTTGTAACTTCCTCCTCTAACTTTCTCTAGGTCTGTGAGTATAGATCTAATGTATTCTCTTTAATAGCTCCATTATATTCCAGATGGACCACAAGGGATTCAGTCATTCTCCTGTTAATGGACATTCCAGTGATTCTTGTTTTTCTTTTTGCCAATATGGACAAAGCTTTATTTAGCCTAATGCATGGATGCTTTTGTCTCTATGAAATAGATTACAAATAATAGGATTGCTAGATCAAAGAGTGTGTATATTTTTATTTTAATATTTTTATTTATTCAATATGTTTTAGCTAGCAGACACTTCCATAGCAGTTACTATGTGTCAGACACTATTATAAGCATTTGACAAATATGAACTCATTTAATCCCACTAATAATCCTACGGAGTACGTATTGTTATTATCTCCATTTTAAGGATGGGGAAACTGAACAAGAGGTACAATAACTTGTCCAAGGTCACACAATTAGTACGTGGTAGAGTCCAGATGCAAACTGTAGTAGGCAGAATAATGGCCCCCAGCCATGTACTAATTCCCAGAACCTGCGAATATGGTACCTTACATGGCAAAAGGACTTGGCAGGTATGATTAAACCAAGGATCTTGAGATGGGGAGATTATCCTGGATTATCTGGGTGGACCCAATGAAATCACAACTGTCCTTATAAAAAAAACAGGAAGAGAGTGGGAGAAGGGAGACGTGATGATGGAAGCAGAGGTCAGAGTGATGCTATCCTGTGGGCTTTGAAGATGGAAGCGGGTCATGAACCAAGGACTGATGGAGGCCTCTAGAAGCTGGAAAAGGCAAGAAAAGGGATTCTCCCCAAGAGCCTCCAGAAGGAACACAGCCCTGCTGACACCTTGGTTTTATCTCAGTGAGACCCATTTCAGACTTCTGACCTCCAGAGCTACACAATAATATATGTGTATCGTTTTAAGCCCCTAAATTTGTGGTAATTTGTTGGAGTAGCAATAGGAAACCAATATAAAAACCCAGTTTGGCTCAGACTCCATGCTCTAACCACTGCAATGCTGCCTCTTCAAATATTACAAGGAAAAACATTTAGTTCCTTCCCCAGAAGTATTGCTGTAATTTACTCTCATCAGCAATGATAATAATAAGTCAGCCCACCTGAGGCCAGGAGAAAGGATCTTAGCTGGGGCCACTTTGGCTCAATTATTGAGATCAACTTGTCCTGAAAACTGTCAACAGAGAGGTTATGGCCAACCTGATTCCAAAATCACGGCACCAGGTACTGGTCCTCAGCTTTGCTGGCTCTCAACCTTCCTAAGTCACCCAAGGTGGTAAGGTCCCAGGGCTTGATCCTCCTGATCAAACACAGGAGACTTATTCCAGGCTAGCAGAGGTTTCCTGGAGAGCCCAGCGTGTGGGAAAGGGGAATGGGGGTTGCCACCAGTCAGAGCATTCAGCAACTCCAGCCACGGGAAATCTGATCTAAGAAACAGAGACCCATTACCCAGAGGTAGGGCCAGTGACTGAGGTACGGGGCAGCTGAAGCAGAGAAAAGAGGTGGGCAGATGTGGATCTGACCTCAGCTCTGTGCCCTTGGCAGGTCACTGAACCTCTTGACACCTCAGTTTTCTTATCTGGAAAACAGGGATAATTCCCACCTCATATGGGAGTGCTGTAGGGGATCAAATGAGAGAATTCCTATATAAAAACATTCTTAACAAAGACTATGATAATTATAATTGACTGAAATATTAGTGCTCACCCATGACGCTATTAATGAGAAATGCTAAGCAATTATGAAAAGAACTAATAACTCTACAGAGGGCAATTTGGCAATATCCATCAAAATTACAAATGTATTTACCCTTCGACCCAGCAATCCCCCTTCTAGGTAACTATTCTGCAGCTCTAGCTCCACACTTACAAAATAACATCCATACAATGCAACACAGTCCAAAATAGCAAAGAACAGAAACAACCTAAGTGTTCATCACTAGGCAATGAATTACATAAATGATGATGCACCCATACAATGGAGTACTATGCAGCTGCAAAAAAACTGAGGAAGCTCTTCATATGGCAAAATCTCCACAGCCAAATGGGGACAATAATAGGAGTATTAGAAGGATTTAATAAGTTTAAATATATAAAGTTTAGAACAGTGACTAGCATATAACTAGTGTTTAATATTTGTATTATATTAATGTATTGTATAATAAGTGTTTAATATTTGTATTATAATGATGTATATTTTAAGTAAAAAAAAAATCAAGGTGCGGATGTATAGGATGCTACCTTTTGTGTAAAATGGAGAAAAATAAGAATATATTCATATTTGATTGTGTTTGAATAAAGAACTCTTAGAAGGATGCAGAAATTAATGAAAGTAGTTATGGGATGGGGCGAGACAGAGGTGGAGCGAGACATTTCACTGTATGCCTTTTAGGATGCTTTCATGTTTGAACCTGGTGAATGTATTACCTATTTCTTAAATTAAAGAACAGAATACTAATAAATGTGGGCAACTATACAGGGTGTAGAAATAAAGGGGGGAGAACTAGAACCAGGTGTTGTTTTCCCTGCTTTGGACCCCCGGGAGAGGGGCTGAGTCTGAAACTGGCTTCCCGTCCTCAGAGAGAGTACTCCATGCCTGGGAGGGACACACCGAGGGCAGCCTGGCTAGAGGGAGAGCTAGACTTCTGGGCTGACCAGTCTCTGCTGGGTCCTATTCCTAAACCCCCTCTGCCCCAAATGGGGTCTCCCTAGGGAAACCGGTCACCACCCCCACTCTGGACGGAAGTGGACAAGTGGCAGCAGCTCTCTGTGAGTTTGTTGGACTGAATCAGACCCCCTGGGTCTGAAAGCCGTCAGCCTTCTGATAAGACTGAGGGGCACTCTGAATCAGAGTGACCCATCGAGAGGCTGCCACTCAGGACCAGGAATGACCTCCTTGGCCTAGGATCCCTTCACTCTCACTCAAAGGACACTTATTGAGCACGTACTGTGTTCTTGGCACTTTTGGGGATGCAGAGGTGAGGTGGGAACCTGCCCACAAGGAGCTCCATGACAAGAAGCCAGACTTAACACAGACATAGAGAGTTGTAGCTCCAGAAAGCAAAATCACAGTTATTTGTTCCTAGAATATTCAAAAGAATGAACTAAAATACCACAGAATTAACAAGAAATTGCTCAGCAAAGTGGCTGGATTACACTAGAATTAACCGAAGAAAATAGCTTAATTCTATCTCAGCAAAGCAAATGAAAAGAAAATATGGAAAAATAATTCCATGCTCTTATTCACAACAGCAATTTAAAAAATGCTAAAAAGAAACCAAACAGAAAACAAAACAAAACAAACCTAGACATGATCCTAACGAAAAATATGTAGGACTTACATGGAGAAAACGACAAAAACCCACTGAGAGATAGAGAAAAATCTAAAAAACAGAAAAAGTGTATCAAGGTCCCAATGAGAGAGACTAAATACTATAATATTCTCTTCGAGTTAATGTAAAGGTTTAAAGCAATTTTAATCAAATTACGAATGAGATTTTGAAACTTAACTGATTCTAAATTTCACATGATGAAATAAACAGATCAAATAGCTAAGAAATTTTTGAAAAATCAGTGTAAGGAAGGAGATTTTCTCTGCCAGACAACACATTATAGAACTACCATTACTAAAAGTGTGGTCCGAATCTGAGTCAAGAGAAAGATCAGCAAACAGACCAGATAGTCTTGAAACAGGCTCTGGCATCTCTAAGAATGTAATATTTTATATAATGAGGAATGCATGCCAAACTAATGGACATTAAAGGGGTTTTCAACAATTGGAATCAGGAAAACTGGCTACCGGGGGGGAAAAAATCAAGTCAGAGCTTTGCTTCATACAACACACCAAGATACATTTCCAATGGATCACAGTTAAACGTGGAAAATGGCTCCATGAAGATGCTATAGTTGACTATTTACTCTCATGATAGTAAAGACCTATAACCACTGAAAAAATGGAAGAAAATACAATCAAAAGATGCGACTGCCTAAAAACTCAAAACAATACATTTTTTGGAAAGACATTCACAACCTCCTGTTATAAGAAAAGCTCGCTACAGAACATTGTGTTGTTCATTTCACTTTGGATGGTTAAAGAGAGCAGGAAGGAAAGGAAAAGTCTATATTGCTGGTAGTTACCTCTTTGTCTTTCTCCTTCCCCCCTTTCACCTATTTAGATTTTCCAAAAGTTTCCATAATCAATTCTAAGAAAAGGAGTTTGGACTTTAAACAGGAAGCAATGGGGAACCCTCAAAACACATCCCAGGGCCGGCCCCGTGGCTTAGCGGTTAAGTGGGCGCACTCCGCTACTGGCAGCCCAGGTTCGGATCCCAGGCACGCACGGATGCACCGCTTCTCCGGCCATGCTGAGGCCGTGTCCCACATACAGCAACTAGAAGGATGTGCAGCTATGACATACAACTATCTGCTGGGGCTTTGGGGAAGAAAAGAAAAGGAGGAGGATTAGCAATAGATGTTAGCTCAGATCCGGTCTTCCTCAGCAAAAAGAGGAGGATTAGCATGGATGTCAGCTCAGGACTGATCTTCCTCACAAAAAAAAAAAAAAAAATCCCATCTAGGAATTACAACAAAGTTCTTTCTCTTCTTTCCTGAGGTGTATTGTTTCACTTATCGCTTTATGACTGCTCAGTGAATTGACTACCTTGTTAATATTTTAATAGAAGCCCCAACATGTTTCCTGGGTTCTCAATCTCCCCATCCTAAAGCTGCCTATGTCTAAACTAGGTGAACAGACTTAGGCCTGAATCTGAGCTCTTCCAATTCCCAGCTATGAGGCTTTGAGTAAGTTACTTTCTTTGAGTCTTAATCGCCCATCTATAAAATGGAGATAGGATGCTTCTCTCACAGACTGTTGCAAGGATGAAGATGGGCTGGTGTATGTGAAGTGACCCACACAGTGCCAGGTACACACTGGACATTCTGGAGCTGTGAAAGAAGAGGGGACATTAACTACACATGTACACATGGCAGCTGATAGCCCGGCTGCTGGAGGGGGGAACCTCTCAGCCTCAGGCTGTAAGGAAACATCACCACTGAGCGTGGTCTCTGGATGTCCCCTTCCCAGTATGGACAGGCCACCCCAGTCCAGCCACACCTCCCGCTAGGACCAGAACAGCATGCCACTTATGCTGTTCTAGGAAACAGGGTAGCTCAGAAAGTAGGAAGCAAAAATCCTGTATCAATAGGACCCATGGAGAGCTGGCCTCAGAGCAGGACTCCAGTGCAGGGCCTGGCTCGCCTGACGGCAACTGAAAAACTGCCCTCCATCATCCCCACCCCCACAAGGGCAACTGGGAGCTTTCACTTTGGTAGAGTAACAAGAGGAGCAACCTCCTTTGAAAATTCAAATAATTAGCTAGAGAGCAATTAAAGAGACCCGTCAGTCATTTACACAGTAGTGTGAAAACATTTAATCAGACTGGTTTCTTGCTATCTTCTGGGTGACACAGATGAGAAAACAAGATTTTGGAAGCCAGGAGAAGAGATGGAGAATTGTAGAGCCTGGGATACTTAAAGAGAGTGACAGCATTACTCCTATTGACCTTCCATCCTCCAACTATTCATTGGTTGAGACGGTGGTGGCAGAGATGGGAGAATCTGAGGTCTCACAGAGGAAGATAGTAGAAGTTAAGAGAAGCAGCAAGGAAAGGGGAGAAGAGGATGCCTTGTCTGTTTCATACTATTGTCTTCTGCTGGCCCCACACCCAAGAATGAGGAAGAGAAAGTCTGTGCTTTTCCTGTCCCACTCTTTTCTATGCAGGTCTCTGCTCCCAAGACACAGGGCTGGCACATCCCTGGTGCCCAGTGTTCTGTTGGGCCACACCCCTCACTCAGTGAGTAACAGGTGCGCTGCTGCGTGGAGCCCCTGCCCCTCCTGCCCTCTTTACGGCGGTGAACAGCACCACCATTCAATGACCACTCAAGCCAGAGCCCACGGGGAATTCCAAGTTCCTCCTCCTCCTCTACTGCTTCAACAGTCACCCATCATTAAGTTTTGTTGACTCTACCTTCATTTACTTTAAAAAAAATTACTGAGTAACCAAGTGTCTGCACAGACTAGGATGTGAGGGTGATTAAGGTAGCATCCTAGTTCCCAAACCTCTCACCTCAGTTCCCATCGCTGCTGCCTTTGTTCTTGCCCCAGTTACGGCTTTTTATACCTCCTTTGGCACTACCCCCTAACAGGCCTCCCTGCCTCTGGTCTCTCCTGTTAACCCTTTCCAGTGCCACCAACATGGCATTTCTAAACTGTGATTATCATCATATGCCGAGGTGATTGCAATGATGCCCCGCAGTCGGAATAGCATCAAGTGCAAGACATTTCTAAAGCATCACCTAAGTTATACATTAATGAAGGAGATTCAATTTTTGGAACAAAGTGGATCACTTGGGGAAATCCATTGAGTTTTATAATAATGCACTACAATTATATCACACTGAATATTAGTGAACATTAACACAATATGAATCTACACGCCAGTAAATGTTGCAAGCCAGTAAGACAGTTTATCACATAGATAAGTGCAGTGATTATCAAGCTATTTAAGTCCGATCTAATTTCAGTAAATGAAATGGCAGAAGAGATGGAAACGGCTAAAACAATCAATCAGTTAAAGCCATGAATAAGAAAAACAATATTTGATGATTAAGGTAACAATAAACACTATCTTAGTTAAATAACATATGGAATAAACAGGCAGCTCTTCTATTTAGTCACACCAATCTCCAAATACCTCACCAACTCTAACAGCTTTGTCAGAACAAATCCAAATTGCAAAATATGCCAAAGCAGGAATTTGTTACAAAATTCAACGACTAAAGTTAATCATTCAATGTTAATAGAATCTGGTGACATAGAAAACAGGCAGTAATCCTTATGTGACATAACAATTTTGATATTCTCAAGCACTTTTATAAAAATGTGTATAAAATGATTTTATGTAGCTTTGAACGTACACTGTGGTTCTGATTGTCAAATCTCATTCAATAGTCATTAAATAAACAAGTTCCCCTCAAATTATAGTAATACTGTTAAGATCACTAATCTGAAAAAACCTAAAAATAATAAATTAAAAATTGGTAATACTAATGGTAATAGAGTAAGAAGAGGAAAATAAAAAGGAAGACCAAGAAAGAGGAGGAGTCATGTAAGAAAATTTCATAGAAGTAATCAGAATTTTTAGATTGAAGGAGTATGCCAGGTTCCAGAATAATTTGATACAAAATGCTCAACACCAAGACAGCTTAGTCAAATTAATAAACTTCAAGAATGAAAAATATCTTTAGGCATCAAGACAAAAAAGGCAAATAAATTTGGCCTCACAGTTCTCCCCGTGAACATTCGATGCTGGAAGACAACGCAGCAGGGCCCACAAAATTCTGAGAAAAGCCTGTGACCCAGGTTGATTATAGTCAGCCAAGATAAGAGCAACCAACAGACACTCTCAACATCAAGAGACTCTAGGAATTCAGAACACAGAAGTCCTTCTTGAAAAATACTGCTTATTGACAACATCCATCCAATTAAGAGCCAAATCAAAATAAAGAATTGGTGAGAAGTGGGGCCGTCCCGGTGGTGCAAGCAGTTAAGTGCGAGCTCCGCTGCAGCGGCCCAGGGTTCGCTGGTTCGGATCCCGGGTGCACCGACGCACCACTTGGCAAGCCATGCTGTGGCGGCGTCCCATGTAAAATAGAGGAAGATGGGCATGGATGTTAGCCCAGGGCCAGTCTTCCTCAGCAAAAGGAGGAGGATTGGCAGATGTTAGCTCAGGGTCGATCTTCCTCACCAAAAAAAAAAAAAATAGAATTGGTGAAAAGTGATGTTAAAGGACCTTGCTGTGCATTAGAGCCACTGCGACACAGAACCAAGACCAGAGAGACGGGAGTGGACCATCCTGATCTTTCTTAGCAGAGACTCAGTTACTACTGTCTAAAATGGACAGCATTTCCTTAAAAACAAACTATAAGGACTCCAACCCCTTAATGTCTTAGCAATTTTTTTGCTTTATCTTAGAGAGATCTTTTAGGAAATATTTTAGGATGAAGAAATATGTCTTTGAAGTTTAGCAAGTCCAATTTTACTTGAGTACTTTTTCTTCTGTTAAAGTCAAGGAAAATTAAGTTTAACATTGTGTAAATTGCATGCTTTCTTTTAATAATCTAATTCTAAGGGAAAACACACTCCAGTTCTAAACAAGCAACTTGCAGAATCCTTTTTTGCAACTCAGCCGGTTGTTAGTTGAGGACTGTCTGAAGGTAGAGGCCAGCAGTACCAGGAAAGGTGTGCAGGCTGCAGTCAGGAAACCCTGCATCCTGTTCTGGCCCTGGCTCAGACAAGATCTCCTATTTGGGGGTTAGCTCCCATTAACGCTCTGGCCTCTCGTCTCATTTATACAATGGGAACAGTTCTTTCTTCCTCAATAATCTTACAGACGGGTGTGGGAATTAAGATAAGAGCACAGGAAAAACATCTCAAAAGACAGAAAAGTTCTCTATTGTGTTAACAAGAGGTAGAATCCACCCAGAACAGCCCATTCTCTGACCATATTAGAGGAGAGAAAGCTTCCTACTGGAAAGGGCCTGCCCAGGTCCCAAGGGGATGGGAGCTTCACTTGAGGCTGGCTTCAGACCTGTCCCAGGCACTTTGGTTTCTGCTCCACTGCAGTCCACACACCTGGACTCTGCTTTGCTTTCACTTGCAGTGGCTGCCGGACATTTTTCTAAGATGTATTAAGGACACACTCCTCTTTCTTTTTGTACCACACGGAATTGGATTTTCCCTTTAGGGAGACACACACTCCCTGTTCTCAGCCCATGAGCTTTGGGGGAGCCCGTGTCTGAGGCCTAAATCAATCTGAGTAATCCCCAGCAGCCTCAGCGACCCTCTCACGGAGAGGAGCCTGATCCAATCAGAGACAGGCTCCTGACCCAATCAGATACACGCTCAGGCTTGGCTTAGAATTCCGGGAAGAGATTCTTGCTCTCTCCTGCTGGATCTGAGGATGAGGGTGTGTAATGGAGCTGTTGCAATCATCTGGCAACCGAGAGGGAGAAATCCTTCTGTAACGGAGCTGACTTGGAGGAAAGCCAGGTCACAAGAAATACAGAGAAAGCAGGTTCTGGTCACACAATTTGAATATATAATCGGGTCAGGTCAGAAGCCTACCACACTTATTCACTTATACAAGCCATTCATCCATTTTTGGCTTAAGCCATTAACTAAAAATTTGTTACTAATTTATACGTTTGTTTTAGTTGCAACTCATACAGACAAACCTCTTCGAGGTACAGCTCAAATGTCGACTCTTTCATCAAGGTTTCCCTGATCCTCCCAATTAAACACAACTTTTCCCTCCTTAAAACGGTCACAGCACTTTATCTGAACATGTCTTCTGATACCTATGAGTCCCTGCCGTGGAACACAGGGCTGTGCACACTCACAACTTATCCATAGACAGAAACCCTCCATAGATTCAGACTTCAGAGTCAGGAATCCTTATTCGCCTGGCAACAGCGATCAATGCCGGTATGAAATAAATGCTCAATCAATGGTTGTTCAATGGCTGGATGTACAGACGGTCAGATGTGGTTCCAGGAGTTTAATTCTATGAGTTAGTAATCAAGACAAAAGGGTATTAATTTCAAGTCTTATTGTTAAAACTTCTTCTAAAATGTCTGCAGCCTCTACCCCTGAGCAGCAAAGCCCACTCCTTAAGCTGGAAAACTCAGAGATGGGGATTCAGGAGAATTGAGACAGGGACACCAACCCTAACCCTGATCTTGGCTTGGGTCACTCCAATTCCTTGCTTCTTTCTCCAAAACACAGGACACCAGGGGCAGGGGAAATCCCTTTTACCCACATATTATTCAACCAAATCTACCTTCGAGGTCCCCCCAGGAAAGGAAAAGCAGTTGCTCCTGGCTCTGAAACCAAGTTCCCTGGGTGAGTTCATAGAAAAACTTGAAAACGGGTCATTTGTGCCCTAACTCCCGGCAGCAGCGTTTCTTCTGCCCATGTGGCGCTCCTCACAGCCAGCATTCAATCCCAGTAATATCTCAATCCCCGATAAGACGCAATTTACTGATAACTTTACAGAGGTCACCAGGCAGGGCAGCCAGACACCTAGGCTGCAAACTCTCAGGAGGGCTCACTCGGTTCATGAGGGTAAGGGGGCTCCTTAGAGTCTGCACCCTTGGCATCTGGCTTTCCTCCTGCCAGCCCAGCCGTAAGCGGGCCGATCAGGACCTGTCTTTTCCATTTCCATTTAGCCAGCAGCCCTTCCCTTCCTTGCCACCAGTTCTGCCACTGCATGATGTCTGCCTCTGCCACGACCCCTCCCCTGGGCTGTCCAGAGTGCCTCTCCCTCACCTGTTTCCAATCATTCCAACTTTTGGTCTTGGGAACTCTTTTCTCAGTTCATGATCTCATCACACCTCTCAAACTTGATTAATAGGTCTTTTGTTTTCTCCACTCAACTATAATTCAAGCTCTTTCTGGCTATAAGCTTTGATGGCCGTGGATTAATCCCCTCACCCCATCCAGCCAGGCTTTGAGATCTGACACCCAGACCATGGGTCTCAGCTTCACCTGCAGTCCTAGACCCATATTCCTCCCGGTTGGAAGGCACTCCCCAGCGCTCCCGAGCACACATGATGGGAAGGCAGGCCTCCAGGTCAGGCAGGCCCCGGCAATGTGAGACCCCGGCCTTCTCCCTACCCCTCCATCTCTGCCTTCTTGCAGGCCTCACCCCCACCTGCACCATAGCCTCAGTCTCCCAACGGAGTTCCCTTTTCCCTGGTTCAGATTCTTTGCTTCAGTTTCTGTTGGGTGCATATACCCAACAGTATGGTGGTAAATCTCCTCAAACCCTTTACGGAATGGGGTGAAATATAAATAAGCATGAAGCCAAAGAAACAAATGCTAGTCTCCCTGCTCCCAAACTTGCCGCTTCAAAGCACCACGTTGATGGATGATCTGATCATCCCACTCTCTGCCTTAACACTCATCAGTGGGTTTCCAACAGTGCCCCTCACAGGGTCCATTTACACTGAGTTCTACAGGATATTCACTGGTAAAATAAAAGTAAACTGCATGAAAAAGGAGAAAGCTGAGAACCTTCTATGTCCTGGAAATTGTAGGACAGAGTTCTAACTCCTCCAGGCCCCCCATGTCTGACCCCGGCTCACCCTTCCAGCCCCTGCCCTCATGCACACCTTTTACTTGCAGTTTCTGAAATGCAGCAGACCTGCTAGTGCCTCTGCCTTTGCACCTGCCCTCCCCCCAGGCCACTTCTCCTTCCCTACATGCCAGGCTAAGTGTGACACCCTCTTGGAAGCTGCTTTCCCCAGTCAATGCAGGCTGGGCAAGTGGTCTTTCTGGAGATCACTCGCCTTTGTGACTGCCTTCCTTATTCCTTCTTCTCTTAAACAATCAACTGAGCACACACGGGATTGTCAGCCCTGTGCCAGACGGGGATACTGGCAGGGAAAATGTAACATAGGGGACAGTGTGATGCCACTTCAGCACGGAGTGACGCGGGTGAGCAGGCTGCCGGTGAGCTGGCTTCCTCGAAGCACTTTGCAGCCTTGAGTGTTAATTCCGCATCTGTTGTTGTGGCCACCAGACTGTGACCTCAAGGAAGGGCAGGGCTATGTCTGTTCATATTTATACCCTAGCACCCAGCAGAGGGCCTGCCACACAGTAGGAAGGTGGGCTGAAAGAATGGACTCCACAGGCCTGGTGATCAAATGCCAGTGGCCCCAGGGCAGACACTCCCAGGCTGAGTTCTAAGTTCAAAGCCACCTCTGGTGCTGCTCCCCAGGGTGAGCTCTAAATTAGCTCTATGTCAAAGAATGGAGTGGTTTATTACTGACTTGCGACCTGAAGAAAGTTGTGGGTTATTTACGACACCGAGGTTTTGCACAGAAAAAAGGAGTTTTTCGAGTAAACTGTGAAACAATGTGAACTGAATGTGTATGTATGATTTTTTAGCAACATGGCCAGGTTTCTGAAGCCATCCACCATGCTTAAGGGACCAGAATCCTAGCCTCTTGCTGGCTGGACCAGCCTTGCCCTTTGTACCCGGGGAGAAACCCACCCCTGACCCCCATATTAGAAGTGGGACTACTTGTAAGCTATCACCACCTGGGGATCTGGGGGAAAGGCCCTGTCCTCACTGCGGGCGTGGGAGGTGTAAACTGTGGTTTACACAATTGCTGCCGGCTGATAACAGCTACCAGAATGCTACACTCCGGATGTCAACATTTACACGTCAGCAGACAACACAGAACCAAAGGACCTATAAAGAGAACCAGCAGCCAAAATGGGGACCGAACAAATTCTCGGCCCACACTGAAAAAAGGGTAGTTAGGAAACACAAACCTAAAAATTCTAACTTTGTTTTTCAGAGAGCTTTAAGAACAAACTACATCGAAAAACAACATCAGGCTGACAAGAAAAAGCATCCTGAGAACATTAACCTTTCTTGGAAATTAAAAAAACATGATTGGGGCCAGCCCAGTGGCATAGCGGTTAAGTGCCCGCGCTCCGCTGCGGCGGCCCGGGGTTCTTGGGTTTGGATCCCCGGCGGGCACCGACACACCGCTTGTCAAGCCATGCTGTGGCAGTGTCCCATATAAAGTAGAGGAAGATGGGCATGGATGTTAGCCCAGGGCAAATCTTCCTCAGTGAAAAGAGGAAGATTGGCAACAGATGTTAGCTCAGGGCTGGTCTTCCTTACCAAAAAAAAAAAAAAAAAAAAATGATTGCTAGGAAAAAAAAAACCCACAAAACTCAACATAGGCAGTAAGTAGTAGAAAGGAGTCTCCTAAAGAAAAAGAAAAGTTGGTCAATTAGAAAATCAATTCAAGAAACTCTGAGAATCTGGAAGAAAAAAGGCAAAGTAACAGAATTAATGAAAAAAGATAGATGGATTTGGAATTCTAATCTCCATATAACAATAGTTGTAAAAAGAAAAAATAAGCAAATAAAGGGAAATCAATTCATAAAAAAGCAGAAGACAATTTCTTTGAGTTGAAGAAAGACTTGAATTTTCAGATCAACAACATCATGGAAGATTACCAAAAAAAGAAAAAAGACCTATACTTAGATATAGCTTCATCAATTCTCTCCAAGAATAAAGAAAAACTTACATAAAAATCCTTAGCAAACAAAAACAGATTACCCACAAAGGAAAAATAATTAGACAATAATTGAATTTCTCATCTGCAACACTGGAGGCCAGAAATTTATGAAGCAATGTTTGTATATCCCAAGATGAAAGAATTGTGATTGTGACCTCAGACTCTCACACCTAGCTAAGCTTTCCTTTATGTGTGACAGCAAACCAAAGACATGCAAGTTAAGACATTTAAGGTCTTCAGAAAGTAAACTCTTTCTGAAAAGCAACAACAAGTATTCCAGCCAAGTGGGAAATTAATCACATTAAATAACTCAAGAAAGGAGAAGATATGCTATAGAAAAAATTACGTGAGCAATGAAACCAATTAAAATCCAAGATTATAGATAACAAGTGGGTTATAATGTGATTTTGACACTTAATAGCTGTTAAGAAAGGATGCTTGGAATAGAAAAGGCATAAAAAATTTGGTAATAATCTAGAACCAAAATTTCATGTTATTTCAACTAAATTAGAGTGTGGGTAGGGAAAAAGGAGAGAAGAAAAAGTATGCTAAAGGTTTAATCTTATCTGGAAGACTAGTTATAATCTACTCTTGATGGTGAGATACACACACATACACACATATGTTCTAATATGTTTGTTAAAAATCTAAACAAGAGTAGAAAGAGGAAATATATTGAGATATATGTGTGTGTGTGTGTGTGTGTCTACTCTACAAAGAATACACATTTTTTAAAATCCTAGTAATATGCTGTCCAAGGATTATGGTAGACCCCAAAGAAAACCTCAATATTGTCTCAGATATAGAACTCTTACATATCAACTGATCATAATGTAGAAATTAACATCAAATATAGAAACCAAACATCACAAACCACTTGAAAATTTTAGAAAACACTCCTTCCAAAACTCTTCCGTCAAAGACAAAATTTTCCAAAAGAGAAAAGACTGAAATTATAGATATTTGAGAAATGACTGAGTATGAGAACACTACTTAAAGTTATGGGATGCACCCAAAGTCATATTCAGAGGAGCTTATTAAAAGGATAGCAAATAAATGAATTAAATGTTCAATTCCAGAAGTTAGATGATGAATAATGACAAAAATGTAGAAGATAGAAAATGATGATAAAAACAAAAAGATTAATTAGAAAAAAGGAAAATATTAATATCTGTAAGCAATATAAGGAAAGACCAAAAGCTAGTGCTTTGAAAAGATCACTAAAATAACCACAAAGATACAACATGAGAAATAAGAAAGGCAATAAAATTACCGGTATAGAGATTTTTAAATTATGAAAGATAACTCAGAATGAACTGGAAAATTTTCCAGAAAATCTGACTAATGATCAAAAACAGACCAATACCATGGAAAAAATCTACTATCCAAAAATGGCACCAGTCCCAGATAGTTTTTCAAGAAACTTCTATAAGTCTGAATTGCTTATGTTCTTTAAACTGTTCTAGAGCAGAGAAATTATAATAGTAAGATTTTAACATTTACTAAGTACTTACTATGTTCTAGGCACTATGCTAAGCAATTTATATATATTATCATGTTCAAAAAAGGAAAGCTTACAAATTCATTGAAAGAGATTAGTATAAAATGGATAAGAAAACTTAACAAAGAAATCACATATATTCATAAAAATTGATCACATGTATAAATATAGATAATAGCTTAAATAAAATAGTACTAAATGGAATCTAACTATGAATTAAAATAGTAGTATATCATGACCAAATAGAATTTTTCTTCCCAGGAATTAAAAAATAAAGAAACATATTGATATATCTCATCATACTAAAAGGTGAAAGGACCCCTTCATAGAGTCCAAAACAACACCCATTCCTGAGCTAAAAATAAAACAACATAACAGCAACAACAAAACTCTCAGTAAACTAGAAATGGGAGGCAACTTTCCTAATGTGATTTTAAGTTACCTTAGGAAGTCAATAATAAGCATCATACTAAACAAGAAAAGATAAGAAACTTCCTCATGAAAGAAAGGAACAAGATAGAGTTGCCTTTTCTAACCACTTCTTCACATTATTCAATATTGTTCTGGCCAATGAAACAAAGCTACAAAGAGGTAATGTGTAAAAGCTGGAAAGAAAAAAGGTTCTATTATTTGCAGATATGACTGTTCACCTAGAAAACCCAAAAGAATCAACTGAAAAACTTATAAGAATAAAAGAGCTCAATAAGATGGCTAGATATATTAATATACATAAATTAAGAGCATTAGTGAATGTTAATGATAACCAGTTAGAAATTACAATGGAAAAATATTCCATTCACATTATTAAATATTATAAGTTTAACTCTAATTTAAAAGTTCAAGACATCTGAATAAACCTATAAAACCCAAAAGATATAACCAGAGATATAAATATAACCCAGATTTAATGCGATTTCAATCAAAATCCCAATGAATATGTAAATTGTGAAACTGCATAAATTATAAGAGCAAAAGAAAAGCAAAATTATTTTTGAAGAAGAATGGGAACTTGCCCTATCAAATATAAACCTACAGACTTCCTTACCACAGTAAAGATTAGCGTAGGAATAGTCAGATCATTGGCGGCACAGAACAGAGATTTATAAACACACCCATGACTACATGTGCATTTAGTACATGATAAAAAGGGCATTTCAGATCAAGGCAAGAGTGGATTATTCAATAAAAGTTGTTGAGAGAACTGGTTTTCCATTTGGAGAGAAAAGCAAAGTGAGGATTCCTCCTTATACCATGCATAAAAATAAATTCCACAAGAATTAAAGACAATTATAAAAACAAAACCATGAAATTATTAAACTAGAATATGTGTAAGAAAATATTTTTTACATTGGAATGGGAACAATCTTTCCTAGGATGATCAAAGCCAGATACCATAAAGGAAGAGATTGATGGATTTGACTATATAAAACTAAAAACTTAAACACAATACCTCATATTAAACAAAATGACAAAGGTCAACATGGGAAAAACAGGCTATTATAATTAAAGAGACTAATTCCTCAAAAGGAAAAAAAAAAACAAATAGGCAAAGGACTTAAATAGGCAATTCACAAATGAAGAAACATAATGGCCAATAAACACATGAAAAACCACTGAACCTCAACCTTAACAACATGCAAAGAAAACCAGATTCAAATGATAATATATGCTGTTGAGGAATCTGGGTAAAGTGCATTCTGGTGGTGCAGGTGGTAAATTTCCAAGCAGGAAGCAAGCCACACTCAGGCAGTGATGTAGCTCGAAGTGTGTCCCCAACCACAAGAATACTTGCACTTTGCAAGCAGATCCCCCGGAATGAGTACACACAGAATCTTATACAAGCAATCTATTGGGGTCAGGGGAGATCAAAAGTTCACATAGATATGCTACCTTTTGGCTAAAAGGGGGAAAAATAAGACCTCATAAGACTATATACGCCCATCTGTGTATTTATTCACAAAGAAACTCTGGAAACATTCAAAACTAGTAACAATGGTTAAGTGGATGGGGGGAGGAAGAAGTGGTGGGAATTAGGCAGAAGGGGACAGAGAACTGGAGACTCTGACTTCTCTCTTTATAAATTTTGTTTGCATCTTTTTGAATCATATAAATGTATTATCTATCAAAAAATTGAATTAAAATCTTGTGTTTAATAAAAATAACCAGAGTTGATTTTTTTTTCATACCAACAATCCCAGATAGCACAGTGATAATGGTTTTGACTTTTCAGACAGCAAGTAACTGCCTGCATCTCATCCTAGAATCCAGCTACACGGAGACCCCAAGGCAGCACTTATGAAAAATTCCACCCTAAGACTTTCTAAAGGGCAGTTTGGTAACATGTATCAAAATGTAAAATTTCCATACCCCTTCACCCAGCAACGGCATTTCTAAAAGTTTATCCTAAAGAAATTACTAGATAAGGATGCAAAGATGATTTTGCAGCATTCTTTATTACAGAGGGAAATTGGAAACTTTTACTATCCACTCGCGTGGGATGGCTTAAATTGTGGTCATCACCACAGATGCTGCTGGTCTGAGGAGCACACTTTTGAGTTGCAAGACCCTGAAGCTCCTTGTCCCACGCTCCCAGCTGTGTGACTCTTCGGATCTCTGCTCCCCTCACCCTCTACCTGGCTCTTGCAAGGATGCGCCACCCGACCCCGGGGCCTGCCCTCTCACCTAGTCAGCGTAGGGGTGCGGTGGTTGGGGTTGGAGCAGAAGATGTTGTTGGACTTGCGCGTGCCGTCCAGGAACTCGCGCACCGACTGGCTGCGGAGCTCTGCCAGGCGTCGGGCCTCGTGCTTGAGGAACCACTGGTGCGCCTCGAAGCACTTGGCGCAGAGGAGCTGCTCACACTCGAAGCACCAGAAGTCGGCCGGCTCTTTGCAGCGGGTGCAAACGGCCTGCGCGTCCACGATCTGCCGGTACACCGACAGGCGCCGCTGCAGACTCTCGAAGAAGACGTTATCCAGGGCTCGCGCGTCAGCGCCTGGGGGCTGGGTCGCCTGGCAGATGGGGCACTGCATGCCCGGCGCCTCCAGGCATCCTGAGCACAGCGTGTGCAGACAAGGCAGCAGCTTAGGGCACTTGGCTTCGGCCTTGCAGCCCTGGCAGCGCAGGAACTGGAACTCCTCCTCCGTGGCTTGCTGGGGGAGCAGAGAGGGAGGGGAGGA